>NC_037340.1:18572463-18885558 GCF_002263795.3 Bos taurus
TTTAAGTGGAGGAAAATTGCTTCACAGTATTGTGAAGCCTCTGCCGTACATCAACATGAGTCACCTGGAGGTATACATGTTTCCTTTCCTTCTTTAACCTTCACAAATCATTTATATGTCTCATTTTCTTATGACCCATGGTCTGTCTGTTTCTAACGGTTTGCTTTTTTTTTCTTAGCTGATAAATTTTAATTTCTCACAGTAGGTCATGATTGTCAGTGTGTATACTCAATTTTTTTTGGATCAATGTGAATTTTCTAGTCATACGTTTACAAATCTATTCTCCTTTGAAGATTTCACAGGATATAGACCATTACTATACACCGTGATTGAGGCAAGAGTAGGGTACCGTTTCTATTTGCAGATGGTTTTCTTGAAGCTCACGTGGGCATAAAACATGTAGCACTTGTGTGTCACCACTTGAAAAAGCTCATTACCTTGTTGTATGGTGTGGTGTCTTGAGAGTACCTTGGACTACAAGGAGATCCAACCAGTCAATCCTAAAGGAAATCAGTCCTGAATATTCATTGGAAGGACTGATGCTGAAGCTGAAACTCCAATACTTTGGCCACCTGATGCAAAGAACTGACTCATTTGAAAAGACCCTGATGCTGGGAAAGATTGAAGACAGGAGGAGAAGAGGACAACAGAGGATGAGATGGTTGGGTGGCATCAGCGACTCGATGGACGTGAGTTTGAGTGGGCTCCAGGAGTTGGTGATGGACAGGGAGGCCTGATGTACTGTAGTCCATGGGGTCGCAAAGAGTTGGACAGGACTGAGCCACTGAACTGAACTGAACAGTGTGGTGATGCTCTTTGTGGAGTGGTGAGAGATTTCTTGAAGTTTGGGTAGGGATCATTCTTTCATTATGATTTTCCCTCCTCTGTTTCTCTTCCTGTGTCCTGGGATAGAGTGACATCAGCATTCTTTGCAGTTTGCACCTTATCAAATCTCTGTTTTCTTTCTAGCCAATCATAGAACTATCCCCTCCATCTTTTCCCCAGTCATCTTGGGCAAGAAGCAGTGATTCTGTGTGCTGGTTTGTCTCCTGGTTTCTTCTCTGGGCTCTGATCCATCTTGGAGAGTGTTGCCTGGTGGAGACATTTGCTTCTTGCTAGTCCTCTATCCCGGAGAAGGCAATGACACCCCACTCCAACACTCTTGCTTGGAAAATCCCATGGACAGAGAGGCCCGGTGGGCTGCGGTCCATGGGGTTGTGAAGAGTTGGACATGACTGAGCGACCTCCCTTTCACTTTTCACTTTCCTGCATTGGAGAAGGAAATGGCAATCCACTCCAGTGTTCTTGCCTGGAGAATCCCAGGGACAGGGGAGCCTGGTGGGCTGCCATCTATGGGGTCGCACAGAGTCGGACACGACTGAAGCGACTTAGCAGCAGGAGCAGCAGTGGTCCTCTATCTAGCCACTTGTTGTGAACCTTGTCTCTCATTTCTGGATTTTTTTCATAATGTAAACTTATTGTTACTGTTCAGATCTTTGGTTATTTTTATGCATATACTGTAAGTGAAACCTTTTAAAAAAATTGAGTATGTGTCACATTTGTTTTTTAATCCAATGACAAGTCTACTGATTGTAGAATTAATGTTTTTGGCATTTTTAAAAGTGGCTCATCACTGCTTTCTGTTCAGTTGTATGTATAAGTTGCTGTAGCCAGGACAGCAATGATTTCTGCTATTAATTATTTCAAACTTCTTAGTGAAAACTACTGTGAAGTGGAATCAACGAGTATGTGCCAGCTTGTTTAGAAAACAAGTTTTTCTCCTGGGTACTTGACCATTCCTTGAAAATACAGCCAGTCCTCTGGGTATTTAGAGAGAATTGTGTGGACGAAGGCTGTCAGTTAACATCTCCTGAGAGAGAGCTCTTCCGAGGAGATGTATTTCTCAGTGGCGAAAAGCATCCTGGTTTTATACTCTTGTGGGAGGAGGTAATTTTCATGTGTGCTGCTCAGATCTGACTTTTTTAGTGTCCTTTGCTCTGTTAGGATTACTGATGATTCCACTCTGTGTCTTCTCTCCAAGTGGTTGTTTCCATTCAGCACATGGTTCAGAGTGATATTTAGTAAGTACCAGCCTGATGAAAGCCTTGACATGTTGTCGTGGCTACTTGGCATAGCTGACCTCTGAATCAGGACTTCTCTGGAGGCAGGAATCAACAACTGAATCTCAGAAGTGGACACACCCTGATCAGACAGTTGAAGGATGATCAGCCAAGTCTGGAGAATATTTCAAGGAGGAGGGAGTGACCAGCAGTGTCAGATTCTGCTGACAGACCAAGGAAGATGGGTCTTGAGAACTCGCTAGCAGCACGGAGGCTGTTGGTGACCTCAATGGGCAGTCTTGGCACTTGTGGTGGGGCTATAGGAGAAGAAGAATCGGAGGTGACGGACCTTTAAAAAATGTTGCTGTCAAGAGGATCAAAGTGTGGTAGCTCAAGGACAAAAGTAGGGTCCATAGAAGATTTCATACAATTATTTTCGCATCTGCAAAAATACAATATTAACAACTTTTGAAGACTCTGAGTTGACATCTGAGTGCTATTTTCCATGCTGTTATGGTTTTAAAAAATTAGTTTTATTGAAGTATAGTTGATTTACACTGTTGTGTTAATTTCTACTGTATGACTGATTTAGTCATACACATATATACATTCTTTTTTAAAAATACTTTTTTCCATTATGGTTTATCACAGGTACATTGAATATAGTTCCCTGTGCTATATAAGGGGACCTTGTTGTTTATCCATCCGATATATGCTAGTTTGCATCATACTGTTAACAGTTTTTAGGAACTTTAACAGTAAGGCTAGAGATAGACTTTTAACCTTTCTTGGGGTGTTCCAGTCAGGAGAAGCTCTTGGGGAAGAGGATGGCTGAGGAGTCTTGAGGGATGGAAGTGGTCAGCCTGGGGGGTAAGTGGGGCTCCAAACATTGGGCACAGTGTGGAGGGGTGCATTTATACAGGACACAGTGCAGGCTGCGAGAGGCGAAGTGGTGTGAAGGAGGCGGGACTGTGGTAGGTTCTCCAGTATCAGTTTAAGAGATTGGGAAATCTTTAGGAGGGAATTTATTTCCAGGGAGTACCTCCAAATGTTATAGAAAAGCAGTAGATTATGGTCTCATGTGGAAAGAGTGAGGAGGGTCAAGAAGCTTTAAGAACGTGTTTTATAAGCTACATTTTAGAGGTCAGTCTGCTTCTGTGTTGGAGTAGGAAATGGCAACCCACTCCAGTATTCTTGCCTGGGAAATTCCATGGACAGGGGAGCCTGGTGGGCTCCATGGGGTTGCAGACGATTAGACTCAACTGAGCATGCACCCATGCTGCTTTTGTGTGCATAAAAGTGTTTCAGAAATGAAAGCGGATATTCAAGCTGGTTAGGTCATCCTGCTTGGGGGAAGTGGAGGACAGGGTGGACCAGTGATAAATGGCTGGATTTGATGATGAAGGACCACCTTCTCTTTATTCAGCCCCCGGGTTATTCATTCTTCCCCATTTCTCTTGCAGAGTGAGTGCCACTTGGGAAGGAAGAGTAGAAGTATAGTTTGTTTCAGGACTTTGTTCTTTAACAGCTCAACAAATCTAGAAATGAAAAATTCTGGAGCCTGGCTGGACTAACAGCAGCGGGTTTCCTAAGAACTCTCTAGGTGACGTGATTAATATAACCAGGGAATTAGCCGAATAAGGCCCATGTATGAAGGGGATGCCAAGAGAGGGGTGTGTGTGTGTGTGTGTGTGTGTGTGCGCGCGCGCGCACATGCGCTTGTGTGTTCTACAAGCTTACTGTCTGTGTTCTGGATGAACAGTTGATTTCAGTACTGAATCTCTCTTTTTAAATTTTTTGTCCGTGTGGCATCTTAGTTCCCCGGCTGAAAGTGCTGAGTCTTAACCTCTGCACCTCCAGGGAATTCCCTGAATTTCCTTTTAAAGAAGTCCAGATAAATGAGGGTGCGTGCAGAGCAACTGTGGAGTGTTGGCATAGTGGTCATGTTTAATAACTTTGAGAACTGGAACCTGAACGGTTTTCTGTGCTGATTAAAAAGTGACAGGGATTGATAATACATGTTCCATTTTAATGATTGCCTTGGAGGGCTTTGGAGTCCCTGGCTTCACCCTTGGAAGGTCTGAGTCAGTAGATATGGGGTAGGGTCCACAGTCTGTGTTTTTATTAATAACTGTCATTAATCTTGTGCCTCCTCCACCCCAGCCTTTCCTCTCAGAAAGAGCTGTACCTGACATCACTGTTTAAGTTGGTAAAATAGAGTGTTAATGTGAATTGAACTTTTTATTAGTAATTCTGTGCTATGGATGATTCAGTAGCTAATGGCAAAGGTAATAGTTTAGTGTATTTTCATTTTTGAATATACAAATGAGAATGATTGTAGAAGTTGAAAAACAGCTATGTTTTTTCCTCATGTCGTTTTAGAACTTGGTTTGATGTTATATTCTGGGGTATATATTTTGTGTGTGTATGTGTGGGTGTGCATGTATATATGTGTACATGTATAAGTGTGCACACACACCCAGGTAGAAGTGTGTAACACTTAAAATGAAGTCCTTTGTCTTCTTTCTTCCCCAGCCCCACCCTTCAGGGATAAATATTAAAATGTTGGTGTGTATATCTGGGGACATTTTTCTATGCACACATACGAGCGTATGTAATTTTGTCTTTATAAAACAGACTAAAGCACACACGCTGTTCTGAGCTTGCTTTGTTCACTTGTGGTCTTAACATTCTTCTGCATCAGTATATTTTAGACCTGTTTGTAGTGATTACTTAGAGCCACCAAGGCAGACAGCCTCCTTTTCTTCAGATAGGCTGCAACAAGAGTTTTTCAGACACACAGTATGTGTTGCTTGCTTATTAGAATATCTCAATAGATTGGATTGGGGAGATTATTAAGTATTTCATATTGGGCCATGGGAAACTCAGCATACTTCAGAGGAATTACTATTTTGTGTGCCGTGAGTTGTGCTGGTTTCTGCAGCTCCTATCACAATAGTATATCAGTGTCTGAGCCAAAGGGGTGTACATGCATGAGTGACTCCATCATAAAAAAAAGCAAAATGGACTCAAACATAGGGAGCCACCTGAATTTTCAATCAAGTGCCGTATTGTTGATGAGGTCAATTCCTTTTCATGGCAGGAGTTTATCCCAGTTTAAATTGTTGCGTTCCCTTTTGGTGGTGCTAACTTGCCGTATACTCTCATACAGGATCCAAGCTACTGGATACAAGTGCATCGACTGGAACACGGAGATGGAGGAATTCTGGATCTCGATGACATCCTCTGTGATGTGGCAGATGACAAAGACAGAGTGAGTTCAAGTCCAGGGAAGCAGCTCTGGTGCATTTTGTGAAGACTGGGGAGGGTGTGGGTGGAGGGGAGCACTTTCCTTTCTGTTTCAGACACTATTTTAAAGAGCATTTGGGCCACTCATACTGGTTTGTTTGTTTTATCGTAAGTGTCATGAATCTTTGCTTTCCTGAACCCTGGGGACTCAATACTAGGTTTTGGAAATTTTAAAATTGCAGCCTTTTAACTGGAAACATTTTAAGACGTTTCCATGCCATTTCCCCCTTATTTTCACCAAACGTAACATCTTTCTTGACAACTCAGGCCTGTCATTATGATCATCGTTTCTGTTTTGATCCTAGTGGCTGGCATTCCCTGGCTACATTCCAGCGTCCTCCCAGTGGGCTTGGCTTCCAGGAAGCCACCCTTTCCTCTGTAGCTCCTCTTTGGGTACTGTCATACTGCAACACCATCTTCACTGTCAGCGCTGAAGCCATGGCCTGGATCCACCTCCTGTCTGTCCTCACTGAGGGAGGGGGCAGAGGAATGACTCAGGGTGTGCTAGGAGTGTGATGGGATGCTGGGCTCTGGCACAGGAATTCACAGATTCCACCCCTCTCAATCCTCCCCTGCCGCCTCCCGCTTTTTTTTTAGGCAGCTGGTTAATATGATTTTATTTCAGTATTTACTGAAGTTTTAAATATAATCACGTAAAAACCAAACATTTCAAAAAGTGTGAAGTATTAGAAAGTCAATGAGTGCCATTGATCTTTCCATGCAAACAATCTCTTTTGCTGAGATAAGCAATACCAATTCTGCAGCTGGCAACATGTATAATATGATACTCTACCAGAGTTTAAAAATAGGCTTGATCAAGAGATTGCATGTGATACAACCAAAGTAGTGCAAATTCTTGGTTGGATGAGGTGCTGACTTGAGCAGGCTGTGGCCACACCCCTCATGTCTGGCAGTGAGATGATGGGGAGGACTGGCCGCCGCATCCTCACCTGGTCATCACGGCCTGTGATAGCTCAGGGTGGGCTCCGCAGTGATGTTACGTCATGGGATCAAGGAAGGTGACTCTCCCAGCTATCACTCCTGTTCCTCCCAGGTGATCATTCCAGCCACTGGCCCCTTGCCTCCTGGGCTGTGGGCTGCTGCGTCTTCTTTACACCTGCATTCCCGACAGTTAGCATGGTACCTGGTTCAGAACCGCTTGATGTCTTATGTGTTTTCTTGAAATCTTAAGGAAAAGGAAAATTTCCAGGTTCCAGATATTGTGTAACATCAAGGATATTTGATTCACTAGCACCTGCCATAGTGGGGTTTGTACCCTGCAGCTCCTGTGGGCTGGGAGCACCTTGTGTTGAAAATACAGAACTTTCCTGCCCATATGTGATTTGCTGCTGTTTCTCCAGGTGTCCGTTCTTCTCATGAGGCTCCAGGAGCTAGAGGCTCTCAAATCCTTTTGCTGCAATCCACATGAAGAAGCCCCTCTCGAGACTCCAATTTATAATCATTTTATTGTGCAGCTCAGCTCCAGAGCTTAGACAACTACAGAGATTTATGAAGGATTTAAACAGGTGTCCTTTCCCAGTCATAATGCTGCAAAGAGATGAGCTAATGTTGTATTGATCTTTTAATATTTTTTCTTCTCCCTTCCTCTTCTTTCTTTTCTTTTCTTGGTTGTTTTTCTTCTGTAAGATAATATGGCTTCTTGTGCAGAAAGAGAAAAATACCGGCAAGGACATAGCTACCCATGAGCCCAGTGCTGCCTGAACCTCATTACTGATGCTGTTTGAGTGGGCTTTGCTTTTCCTGACACTCTTTTCCTTCAGACACACACACACTTTTTCTCTTAAATAGGAGGGAATGAGTAGTAGCCTGCCTTTTTGGAGTTGCTTATAAACATATTTCCATGTCCACTGATGGTGGCTTTGCTGACAGAACTGCACAGTGTTCTGTTTTAGGGAGTTTTGTGCTGGTTCATTCTTCCTGGTTTGGATTCTTGGATTTCTGTGGAGGAGGCCCTGTGGTCCAGGGTGTGTCCCTGCCCCCAGCAGCAGTGATGAGCATGCCTGTTTCTTCACCTGTTTCCTTTCAATTGAAGCATAGTTAATTTACAATTTTGTGTTAGTTTCAGGTGTACAGCAGAGTGATTCAGTTACACTTGTGCATATATTCTTTTCCATTATCAGTTATTACAGGAAATTGCATACTGTTTCTTTTCTGTGTTGAGCACAGATGTAGGTTTCCCCCAAGTTGGTGCCTTTTCACTCTACATTTTGACTTTATGTCCAAGTAAAGAGAGGGAGTAAGAATTGGCTCTGAGATTGCCTCCGTGCTGTGTCTCGCCCTGGTGTGTTGTTGGAACCGCAGTTGCCATAGGAGCAGGATGGTATAGCACCTGGCAGGTTCACGAAGCACCCCCATCAGCATTCACACTCCAGACACAGTTCACATTCTGAGTCGGTATTGAGACGTAGGTGTTCGGCTATTGGGTTATTGAGACTTATTTTATGGCCCAGTATATGGTCTTTTTGGTGGGTGTTTGGAGAGAGAGGAAGAGAGAGGGAGAGATAAGGAGAGAAAGAGAAGGTGGGGGCAGGGGGAGAGAAAGAAAAAAGAGAGAGGGAGAAAGAGAATAAGGCCAACTGTGATCTAAAACAGTTGCATATTAAAATCATAGGGTACTTAATAAACTGTTTTAGATTTTATATTCTTATGTAAATTTGATGCTGAATCTGGATTTTCTGGAATCTTTTTTTATATATCCTTTATAGGTCAAAAAATATATTTTTAACCTGAGAAAGAAATACTTAAAATATAGTAAGAGAAATAAGTTTTCAGACAACTTTATATCATATAGATTAAATTTAGTTTTCAAAAAGAAAAATACCACTGACTAAAATAATTTTTAAATCATTGTTTTATTTGTTCCAAAATATTTAAATGTGTGTGTGTGTGCATGTGTGTTAGTCACTCAGTTGTGTCCAAATCTTTGTGACCCAATGGACTGTAGCCCACCAGTCTCCTCTGTCCATGGGATTCTCCAGACAAGAATACTGGAGCAGGTAGCTATTGCCTTCTGCAGGGGATCTTCCCAACCCAGGGATTGAACTCAGGTCTTGTGCATTGCAGGAAGATTCTCTACCATCTAAGCCATAAGAGAAGTCCAAATATGTGTATGTGTATAATTAATTTCAGTTTTTGAAGGATCATCTTCATGGACCCACTTTTAAGTTGTAACTAAAAAAATATAACTAATCCAGAATCTCAGCACCACATGAGTGTTGTTGGGTGATTGTTGTATTATTTTGTGTATTATTTTGAGTTCAAAGAAAAGTATTATTTGAAGTGATAAAGTTATTCAAAGTGAGGGATTGTGTGTAGTCAGCTGCATGGCTGTTTTCCATGGTTCTGAAATTTGATTCTGTATAATCACCTTGGAGTGTTTTCAACTTTTTTTGGCAGGTTCTCTGACTAAGAATCTTGCCACTTATTTTGCTTTTAGGTTAGAAAAGCAATCTTCTAAATAATATAATCCTTCTTTAAAAAAAAAAACAGTCCTGCTTTTTGGAACTCCTCTGGGCTCCTGCCTTTTATACCCTCCACCCCTCAAGTGAGCCAACTCATTGGAAAGACCCTGATGCTGGGAAAGTTTGAGGGCAGGAGGAGAAGAGGGTGACAGAGGATGAGATGGCTGGATGACATCACTGAATCAATGCGCATGAGTTAGAGCGAACTCCGGGAGATAGCAAAGGACAGGGAAGCCTGGTGTGCTGTAGTCCATGGGGTTGCAAAGAGATGGACCCAACTCAGTGACTGAGCAACAACTCCTCAAGTGCCCCAGGTGCTGTTTTTGCTCCCAAACTGTGAAGACAAGACTTCATTGGCTTGTCCTCCTGGCAGTCTCCGTAAAAGGGCAAACTCAGAGATACAGATTTTATACCTGGTCATTGAATTTGTAAAATTATGAAAAAATATTTTTAACAGGGAAATTAGGATTAACAGGAAATAATTCAAATGATCACATAAGAAAATGGAAGTATCTATTTAGCTGTAATTTTGGTCACTATCCTTTAGTTATTAAAGTTCAATGCATAGCACCGAGAAGTTTTCATTCAGTGCCTATACGATTCCAATACCAGGGCTTATCCAGATGTATTCAAAATGGTGTGAGTGTGGGTTGTCTTGGGTTCCTGGAGTAGGTTTGATTTCCAAAGACACAGAATATTCTAGAGTTAGGTTGAGCATGAGGATGTGCTGTGTGTGTTCCTCTCTTCTGGACATTGGTTCTTCCAGACAGGGTACAGAGTCAGCCTGCACGTGCTGTTATGCTGGTCTGTTTACTCTCAGAATCTGATTCTCAGTCTTCTCATTGACATCCTCCCAGATTGTGAAAAACCAAAGTGGCTTTCATGCATTCTCTAGCACGGTTGACAGCAGCGGTAACTCGAGCCTTCCTGAACGGTACACTATGTTTTGTCTGAATTTCTTCCTGATTTGCTCTCCATTATTTATTATTTACTATCTCTGAGCTTCTCCTAGTTCTCTGTCCCTCCTGTCATTCCCTCTGTAAACTCTAGTAAACTGGGTACATAGATGTCTGGGTAGGAATACTGGGCATTTACTTCTCCCTGCAAGCTGGCACCTTACACTGACTGAAGGGTGGAAATGGACGTTTCAGGCAGACGTGATCAGCACTTAGAGTTGGGGAAGGATGCTTTGTGGGGGAGCAGTCAGCAGGAAGAGAGTCTTTCTCACTCACAGTATTGTCTTCTCCTAAGTCTTCGGTGTTGAAGGTGATTCAAGATGCGGTATCAAGCATTTCCTCTGTCACACTGGGATGTAGTTTTGTTTTGACCAAGGATGATGTCATGTGGTTCTATCTTGGTGATGACCTTGGGAAATATCTTTCATTTATCCATGTCTAGCTCTTTGTAGGAACGTTGGATGGGATAGCAATTTCAACTCTTTGCAGAGTTTGTTTGTTTAGAATGGGGTCCGGGTTGTCGAAGGGCTGGTTGCTGTGGAGCCAGCTGTCTGCTGCTTGTTGGAAAGAAGCCAGGATTCTCTGGGGGACAGTCTGGCTGGCCAGTGTCCTAACGTAGAAGAATATTGAGAAAAAGAAACTTTTAAAATGTATTGGCATTGTGGACAAGCAACCATTTCCACTTGTCAGTGGAAGCTAGCACAGAGACATTTGTGGAATAGACAAGTTAAAACTGCATTTCTGAACCAAAGCCAAGTGCCCCTCCTGCTGTTGAAGAAAGCTTAAGTGGAGAAGTTTTCAAACCAGGGTGCTGAATAATAATAGTAATAATATAATAGTAATAATGAAAAGACAACACATGTAATAATCTCCCTTGAAGGATAAGACTTTTGATATATATTTTTAAAAATTATTCTTAGTTAATTTAACCTATTTATTGACTGAGCACCTGTTGTGTGTCAGACATTGTGCTTAGTGCCATGGTACATTGTTGAACACACAAGTAGATGTAGTTTCTGCTTTCTTGGGGCTTAGGGTCTATTATGAGAGTCAGACTTACTGATAGATAATGATTTTGAAGAAAAGGAACGGTCCTGTGAAATACGTGATTAAAGTCCCCTGACCATGCTCAGGGGGAAACAATACTTAAAAAAAATGTGAGTGAGCTGGAATTTGAAGGATAGCCAGGTGAGAACAAGGAAGTGTTAGGTGTTCAGATTTACATTTGAGAAATATCCCCAGTTGAATGTGTCAAGAATGAATGGGCGAATTTCCCTGATAGTCCACTGGTTAAAATTTTGCGCTTACAAAGCAGTGAGTTATAGGTTCCATCCCTGGGTGGGGAGCTAAGATCCTAGAAACTGGGTGGTTTGGCAAAAAGGTAAAAAAGGAATGAATGAACAGGAGTCATAGTGGAAAGGAATGAATGAACAGGAGGCATAGTGGTCCCAGGGGCCAGTTGGTGGGCTTTGTGGGGGATGGGAGATGGATGGAGGCTGGATCTGGTGGTGGAGTGGGAAGTAGGTACATAGGCAGATCTGAGGTAGCTTAATAGGTAAATTTAATGGTGGGATTATTCCCCAAGGTCAGGAGTGTTGGAGGGGACCCAGGTGGGGGATCAGGATTTAGTCCTGACGTTAGCTGGTTGAGGTGCCCTGGAGGATCAGTTTGTCAGGTGAATATTTGGAACCAAAGCACAGATAAATGTGTGAATCTGATATAAAACTGTTAAAAAATCAGAGTAAAACAGCATTGAAAATATAGTCTAATTTTAATGAAAATAATTATACATCTTTGGAAAGGTTTTAAGGGACCAATTGAAATAGTTATCTCTGAGGGTGGAATAGGTGAATAACTGGAGATTTTTTTACTTTCTTTTTTTCACTTTCTCTGTAGTTCTCCTTCTGCCTAATTCCAATATGAAGAGAGCATTAGTCAGTTCTAAATTTAGGTTATAATAGGAACATCCTTTTTTTTTCTTAAAAAAAAAAACAAAAAAAAAAAACCCCAAAAAACAAAACTTGTGTGTGAATTGGCATAGCGATGATTTAAAGACTTTGCTAACTTGAAATTGAAATAATTTGTATAAATAGACTTCATTTAACTAGATGACTTGATTAATTTCCTCCTAAATGGATTTATTTGAGTTAGGTTCTAAATAAGAAAATATTTAAATTAAATGCCAACAGAGCACCAAATGTCTAATTAATTAATTCGAAGGGATTATTTCCCAACATTTAATTATTTCGTGAGTACTGGTTCACCCACTGCTCATTAGTTTGTGGGTGGGTGGGTCGGGGAGCACAGGGCCAGGTGTATCCGAGGTGGTGGTGGGTGAGGGGAGTTAGCTGAGGGGGACGGAAGCAGTAGGACCTTTGCTGGTGGGGGCTGCCTGTGGAATCATGGCTGGGCAGCCTTCCTGGGGGAGGCTTTGAGGACTTAGCTTGGCTGGGGCCACCGGTGAGTCAGGGGGAGTGGGGGTAAATTATCATTGTTAACGGTAGGCTGGGGCTGGCTTCCCTGGTCTGCTGCATGTTGCTTTTCTATTGCTTCATCAGCAAGGGGCATCTTGGGGGTGGCTGCTGGGAGGTGGCTAAGAGGCTACAGTGCTCCTGTCTGAATCCTGGCCTGACTTCTTAATGACCTGTGGTAAATCTTGACTTCTTTATGACCTTTGGCAAAGTATTTAATCTCTGTAATCTCAGTTTTCCCATCTCTAAATGGTGAATAGTAATTGTATTACCTTGTAAGTTTGTATTAAGTTTAAACTTGAGAATTTGTGTTAAGGTTTCAGCATTGTGCTTGGCAAAAATAAGACCCCAGGAAACGGTAATTTGATCATCCTTGATCACTGTTGCTGCTACCATCTTTGGATTAGGGTAACTATTCATTCTTAAATACCACCTTCTAATGATTCAAAAACAAACATATAAGCTGGGCTATCTTAGGTATTTGTTTTATAAAAATAATTTACATAGATATCCATTTTTATTTACTTACTTTAGTATTTCTATCAATTTGAAGAGAACTTGGTACGAAATAGATGCTCAGGGATAGCTGAGGGGGGAAATAGGTTATTTTCTTACAAACAAACCAAAAGTTTTGACATCAAAAGCAAAGGCAACAAAAAGCAAAATAAATGAGTAGGAATATATCAAATTAAAAAGTTTCTGCTCAGCAAAGGAAACTACCAATATTAGGAAAATGCAACCTACAGAATGGGAAAAAATATTTGGAAACCATTTATCTAATAACTCAAATAACTAAAAAAAGAACACCAAAAACAAAACCCAACTGGGTCAAGTAATGGACTGAGGAAATGAAGAGATATTTTCCCAAAGAAGACATGCAGAATTACCATCAGGTATCGAACATGTACTCAACATGACTGATCATTAGGGAAACACAACTCAAAACCACAGCATCAGCTCACGCCTGTTAGAGTGGCTGGTATCAGAAAACAGGAGACAGCAGGTTTTGGTGGGAATGTCGGGTAAAGGGAGACCGAGGCCTTGTTCACTGTTGGTGGGAATGTAAACTGGTGTAGCTGCAGGGAAAAACTGCATGTAAAACTCTCAAAAAATCAAAACTAAAATTACCAAAGTATCCAGCAATCCTTCCTCTGGGTGTGTATGTAAATCAAATGAAAACACTGTCTTGAAATGATATCCGCCCTCCCATGTTCATTGTACTATATTATTCACAGTTGCCAAGATATAGAAACAACCCCAGTGTCATCCATGGATGAATGGACAAAAGAGCGTTTACACGCACACATACACTCACAGGAGTACTATTCAGCCGTAAGGAAGAAGAAAATCCCATCGTCTGTGACAACATGGGTGGACCGTAGGGAATTTGTGCTAAGTGAAGTAAGTCAGAGAAAGACAAATATGTATTGTACGATCTCATTTGTATATGGAAACCAAAAAAAAGCCAAACCTGCAGAAGCAGAGATTAAAAGAATGGTGGTTACTAGGGGCTGGAAAGTGGGAGAAAAAAAAGGGGTGATGTTGGTTAAAGGGTACACAGTTAAGATGAATAAGAACAACATAATGATTAGAGCTAGTAATATTGTATTACATGCTTGAATGTTGCTACTGACAGTAGATTTTAAATGTTCTCACCCAAGAAAGATATGGTAATTATGTGCTGTGATACAAATGTTACTAATACTCCAGTGGTAATTGTTTTGCAGTATAATCAGTGCATCAAATCAACACTTTGTACACCTTAAACTTACATAATGTCATATGTCAGTTACATCTCAAGCTGGGGAAGGACAGGAAGGAAGGCCTTGTTTATGGTTTTAAGATATTACTTGGCCAACACTGACAGTTCTCCAGAAAAAACAGCACATCTCAAAACAAGTACTCCTGAATAAATGCTGTGAAAAGGTATTTTATAACAACTTTCATCTTTTAAAATGTTTTGTGTAGGTTTTCCTTTCTCTCATATCTCAAGTGCAATGTATAAAATTCAACTTTTCACATGTACAATAAACTGTTATCATCACAAAAAGGAAAAAAAGGAGGAAGGTTGGTGACTGTTGGCTTCTGCCTCATTGATATTTTCTGAATGATTTTGGAGAAGTAATTATAAATGATAAACATGATCATCCTATTCATTCATGCAACTATTAATAAAGGATAGAAATCATGTAGAAAGTAGCATTTTTTTCCCTTCCTGGATTGTGTAGTAAAAAAGGAGGAAAATAGGAAAAGTGTGGATCATTTGACCCTCTTATAATTCCAAAATAAGTCAACTAATAAAACTGAACCCTCATATGCTACATATCATAGCAGGATAGAGATGTAACTTTGTATCAGCCCTGGGAGTTGGGTATGGTAGTGTCCTTGGTTTGAGCAGTGGGAAAACCAAATATACTTTCTAAACCTGCAAATCTCTTTCACTTCCTTGGGATCCTGCCTGGCCTCAGATAACAAACATTTTAATTGCTGGTTGGGGTTGGAGAAAGAGGCTAGTTTAGCTAGTAAAAATATTGATTTTAACTACTATACTTAATTTTGTCAGACTACTTGTATGTAATCTTATATGAGTATTCAAATGCCAAAAGTTTTGTCATGTGTAATTGTATCACAATGATTATCAAAATGATTGATTATTATCACAATTATTGATGCCCCATGTTCCTATGTAAGACTAAGATTACAGCATCTGTTTGAACAAAGGTTAAGCAGATCTTACAGATTCACTCATTTCTTCATTCATTTCATCCTTCTGACGCCCATTCAACAAATGCTTTTCAGTCTCTAATATACTGGAGAAACAGATGGAGGTGCTGAGGGCATATTTGTGGTATGATGTCCTCTTATCTCACAAAGCTCTCCTTGCAGTGAGAAAAAGAGACCCTGAAGACAGTGAGTCTTGGCTGTAGTGGAGCATGGGTGGGAAGGACAGCTCTCAGGACACAGGTGTGCTGATTTCAGTGAATGAGAAGGAGCAGATCTGGGAATAGCCAGAGGCAGAGGGAGCAGCAACCTGAAATGGAAAAAAGGATGTGGGATCTGAAGGGGATGAGTGTGGCTGGGTTGCAGTGAGCGGCTGGGAGAGGGTTGGAGAGGAAGGCGGGTATTGAGGACTACATTAAGCTACTAAATTCAATAGAAAGCCATTAAACTGTGAAACTGAGAGGTGACACAGAGAGATAATTTTAGAAGGTGGATTTGGGAAGAATGCATTCTAGGTGTGAGGAGTGAGGGCAAAGAAGATATATTGAGAATGATTTAAGAGTCTTAACTGGAGCAAGATGGGTATACAGAGGTTCCATTTCATATACATGGAAGATGTCACAAGTGGAATAAGGATTCAGGGTTGGGGACAGTCAAGTCTTCTTCCTGTTGAGACACTGAACTGATTTTGCAATGCCTGTGAGACATCCAAACAGACATTGACATTGACCTACTTGACATCAGTAGGTCATTGGACATATAATTCTGAAGCTCAAGGGGAAGATCGTAGTTGGAGATATGAATTTGGAAATAGCTACTACATAGAATAGATGGTATCTAAAGGCGTGTGACAAATAGTATTTCCATGTGGCAAAGTTTGCAGTCATTCTGGTCACCTTTATTGGTTCCTCCAAGATTGCACACTCTCATCTCATTGCTTGCCTTCACTGTGATGGAAAATACTAGTAACATTTTAATTAGAAATTAGTATTAAAATGTGGAAAAGAAACTCCTTAAATTCTTCTGAGTCAAAACTTTTGAATTAGAATAACTTTAGGTTTAGATATTGAGGAAAACAACTGAGTGTAAAAGGCTATAAAGAGACAGCTCAGGGAGATGACGCCTCAGACACAAGACTGGTAGTATTATTTCTAAGACATGCACAGAAATGTGTGAATGCTGTAACCATTTGATCTTAGATGGTCTGGACATGATTGTCTCCTAGGAAAGAGCTTATTTAATACAATAAAAGCATGTAGTTAAAATCAGAAACTCACTTGGAATAGCGGGATCCTATAATCTGTATCCTGTATTTCAGAATTTTGATAGTCCCTCCATTGAAATGCCCAATAGATTGCTTAATTTCTTATAAAATATGAAGCAACACTTCTTTTTAAGGGGATAGTCCAATGCTGACTGCTCTCAGGCATTTTGTTATTAGCAGCAGTGTGTAGTGTTGGCAGAGATTTCTCAGTTCTAGGAACTTGAGACTGAAACCTAGCTGTGCTTACATTTTCTTTTTTTAATAACAGCATCATTTTCTTTAATTTAGCTCAGATGTGTTTTTTGAGCACCCCTTCCATTCCAGGCAGAACTTGAGATATAGAAGGGAATAGACAAATGCTTACTTTTCACCATCCATTGTAAAACAGGAAGATGAAAGGTTCTAATCCTGTGTGCCATTTCTGACTTTCCCTCTTACAGAGCGGCAGCCTTAAGTAAAGATAATTCTACCTTCATTTGACATAGCAGATGATTGCTTTGTTTAGTATTGTCCCCATTAAAGTTCTTGTACTTGTATGATTTATCAGCTATATATTCTGGTATAATCTAATGTTTGGTTATGTAGTTTTTACAGTTATGTAGTTTCTTTAATGATTGGTATATGTGTGTTTTTAAAAACAATAATGTTACACCACTTGTTACAAAAATGAACTCTTAGGATTATGAGCTAAGTTTAAAAATATTGCCTTGACTACACTTCCTTTCAGTCCTTGGGTTAGGCTGTGTGTGTCCCACAGCACTGAGTTTTGTGGGAGACTCTAGTATTAACCATGCCAGGAACATTCATTGTGTTGTGAATATTTGTGATTGAGTTCTCTGAGTTTTCATCGTTCATTTTCCTGACCCCTCCTCCCACTCAAGCTTCATTCAGCTGGACTTGAGACAAGCTGAAGGTATGATGCTGCCTTTGGAAAGGATGTAAAACACCCTCCTCTCCTTTCTGGGGCAGAGGACAGGTATTCCAGACTCCTGTTCATTTCTCCTGTGACTCTTTTGTCCTATACTTTTCTGGGTAAAAGTATTTGAGCATTGGATCTCTTCAGTTCTCATTCATTGGAAGAAGAGAATGTTCGAGGAGTTTAGAAAACAGTGTTTGCTAATTAAGAGGGCTCTGCCTTTGAAGTAGGGGTTGGGGCTCCGTCCTGTCCTGGCACCAGCTGTCTGTTTTGGCAAGGAATGAGTTAAAGAGACTTCTCTGAACCTGCTGTGTTTACTCACACCTTGCTGACTCCTAGGTGTGTTGTTACACCCTGTGTCACTCCTGACAAGTACTTCTGGACTGTTTAACTGGTGGAGGGTGTTTTCGTCTGGTGCAGAGGAAGCCGTGTGCTTGGTCTCCCTGCCCTATGCAAAGCTCTCGTCTTCCTGGGGGCTTACATATATGGAAAGGGTTCTTTCCTGTGTTTCCCACCTGTCTCTCATTTGTTGCCCTTTCTAGAGGACTGAGCGAAACACAGGGCTTATATCTGGGTTTGGGGGATCATTTTTGTTTTTTCCTGTAGTTAGTTTTGGAACCTGAGTCACTGTGGATTTTTGCCTTCTGATGGACTGAGATGGCAGACAGATTGACAAGGAAACCTGCAAAGAGATATTACTCCTTTTCTGGAACCTCTCGGAAAGATTCAGTGAAGGCCCTGAGATTTTCAAGGTCATTGAACCTTAAAAGAGCCACTTCAGAAATCAGCAAAAGGCAGGTTGGTACAGAAATTTCTGATCTCTTCAAGTTTCCTTTGGAGTCGAAAGTAGTTGAAACTTTTGAGAAAAGCTTTGAAAATTTGATTTGAAAATTTAATTTGAAAATTCTTTCAAGGTTTCAAAAACATTGCTATTTTCTGCGCCATCCATCAGTTAATGGATGTGTATTATTTGTGTGTGTTCATTTATTACATGGGTTTAAATTATTCACTGTTACAACACAAAGTTGTCATGGTATCAGAAGATTCTGATTCCTAATATGAATTCTTCTCCTAAAAGTTTGTTTCAATGAAGACTCTCATAGTACCAAAACATCTCACTGAAAGGATTAGTTGACTTTTGTGCATAAACAAAATATTACGCTGAATGCAAATTAGTGTTTATATACTTTCATAGGAATATTGTTCTATAGGACTATATGGAATTAAACTTAAATTAAAAGAATATTTTTTATATTAAAAAAATAATTGGAGGCTACTCCTTGGGAATATAAAAAATGATAGGAAGCGATTCTGGCTGTGTGCTTTCTTGTTTAGTTTTACTATCTATGTGTTATACTGTAACTTAACAGCTGTTAAAAGAATACATGTGTGCTGTGTGCTGTGCTGTGCTTAGTCGCTCAGTCATGTCCACCTCTTTGTGACCCCATGAACTGTAGTCAGCCAAGCTCCTCTGTCCATGGGGATTCTCCAGGCAAGAATACCGGAGTGGGTTGCCATGACCTCCTATAGGGGATCTTCCCAATCCAGGGATCAAACCCAGGTCTCTTGCATTGTAGGCGGATTCCAGGGAAGCCCAAAATAGTACATAGAATAGTACATAGAATTTTTAAAATAGTATTGTCTATTAGGATTGAAAAGATTCCTCCTCTTAATGTTAATATTTTTGGAGCTCCCTTTCAGTTACCAAAGAACAGTAATAATTGAATAAAAAGTCAACTAACATCTCACATAGAATGTGATTTTCTTTTTACTTCATCATTTATTTTTGGACAAGGGCCCTGGGTTATGTGTGCCCTCCAGTGGTCTTTTGTAGAATGGTTATTTTTGAGCTCCATTAAGAAGCAGTGGTAATATCCACACCACTACTAGGGGAAGAATTGTGCTTTTAACATTACAGAGAAGTTCTTCAGAACAACTTCCTTCATACAGTTCAGACCCAGCTCAAATATGTGATATTTATTTGGATACTTTCTGAAGGATGTGTGTTTCGGAACATCTCTCAGTGGTTTGTAGGACCGGACAGTGAAAACTCATGTTAGTATGTACCATCACTTTGATCTTTATTTTGGACCTGACTGCTAATATTGAGTAATTTTAATTTCTTCTTTTTTCCCTTCTTTTCCTTTTTACCATGAAGAACGTTGACATTTCAGATACGAATCAAGTCCAAGACATTCCAAATCACTAACCTATTTTCTCCTGCAGAAATCACAGCCATAGTAGATGTTTGTTGATTAGGGATTCTCAACAATCCTGATTTTTTTTTCCTAGTTATTTATGCACAGATCAGTGTAATTTGAATTGCGGACACAGATTAAAACCTGTTTTTAAGAAATTAAACTTTCTACGTAGAGTGTACATAAAAGAAGATGAGAAATTAATGAGGAAATCAAGGGCGCTGATTCAGATGTCAGAATCTTTTCTCTACATCCTCGAGGAAGTACAGAGTTGAAAACTCTGCTTGAACTTGAGGGTGGGACCTGTGTGACAGCATTCTGTGCTTGAGAATTTCAACAGGAGCACCCTGTCTTGTCATTAACGATTCCACGCATTGTTTACAGAAGTAGGGTGTTCACCTCCAGTTCTCCGCCAAAATCCAATTTGTCTAATTAAATTCTGCTGAGCATTTCTAACTTCCTGCCTGAAACGCATTCTAATTGCTTGTGGTTCCAGTGGTGGTAATAATAGTGATGGTGTTCTGCTCTGGTAAACATGTGTTTAAGTGATTACATTCCAACCTGTCGGGGAAGATGAGGTTACTTTTTCACGTTAAAGATGAAAAAGACTTGGTTTTTTGGAGGACGCACGGGGATGTCGGCTGTATTGGTGATGAGTTCAGATTCCTATGCAGAGTTCCTGGGTCATCTTGTATGTACAGTTGGTGACACTCTTGACCAAGAAAGGCACCTACCCTCCCCCCAAGGAAGACACATCGCCTCCTCACAACCTTGTTTCTCTCCTTGAAGCCAGTGTGTGAAATGTCAGCAGCCATATAATTTCAGATTCCTGCATTGTTTTGCTTTAGGAAAGGTTTCCATAGGTTTCAAAATCAGGGTTTTGTATACTTTTGGTTGTGGGTGGGGGGAGGGGGTAGTAATGGTTAGGACAAGAGTGTAAACCTTTGAGACTTGTCAAGGGAATTAAGATCTCATATTAAGTGCAAAAAAACTAAGCAGAAATGTTGTGTAGTGGACAGTTTACTGGGCTCACAAGGCAAAGCAGTTTAGTGTGTGTGGTTGAAAATCTGTCTCAGCAAAAACACAACCAAGGTTTTTGGAGTCAGTGGTCAGAATTTGTGCCTCCAGGATCTGTGTGTGGCCCAGTGTGTGGATGTCCGTCATTTGCTATGACACCATCATTGCTGTCAGTCATCTGTGTGTCTCTGTCTCTATGCTGACTTACTTCTACATCCTGAGTATATAGAAAATCAGCATGTAGACTCAAAAGTCAGCAGAATGACACATTCTGCTTAATGATTAATGATGGAAGAACAAGGAAGCTAACTCAGAAAGTTAGATGGTTTTTTAATTCAACAAAAAGGAACTTTAAGAGCCTTAGGTTATATAGACATGTATTTTATCTGCTAAAGAGCCTTCATTTTTAAGTAGAAGGCAAAGACCTTAGAATAAAGTTGCCTTGGTCTTTTAGGGCCTGAAGGTAGTTATTTTGGATCCGTTTATTGGTTATCTTCAAGTACAAAGCAAAGGAAATTGCGTGGATTTTGTATTCAAACAGAGTAGAAAATTGTTTTATCTATAGTGTGTGTGTGAAGATAACATGCTAAGTCTTTTTCCATGTTCTATTAAGAGTGACTTGTAGAAAGATCACAGTTGGTCAAAGTGTAGCTCTGGTTGAATGAAGTTGTCTTCTTATACCAACCATTCCTTAACAATAGACAGTGCCAGTGCTCATCAGTGAGAGACTGCAGTTATGTCCAGAGTAATTTGACGTATAGCACTGTATTGTAAAACACTAAAACATATGTCCTTGTTCAGTGCTTTTGAGAAAACTACTTGGAAAATATTTAACAAGTTAGGAATATGTAGCGGTTCTCTTATTTCATAAAATGTAGCCACTTTTTTTTTTAAAGAGGGAATGATTTAGAAATAGAATGTATATGTGTGGATAACTTGGAAGAATTTTTTGTTTTTGTTTTTTTGTTACCAGAATAGTTTTTCTAATCATAGCAGAAAAGATAGTGCTGCTGATGTCACCCAGGTGGGAAGAAGTGTGTTCTTGATGAGTTTTGTGACATAGCTTTGCTGTGTACATGATAAAATGTCATCAAGTTCAATTCTCTTTCACTTTTGGGTTGCAAAAGTTGTATATTCTTGCTTTTCTCACAACCTCAATTAATGAGAAGCTCCTAAACTTAAATGCAATTCATGTTTTCAAGAATAGCTTATATATTTTTTAATATTAGGTTTAGCTTTACCCTGTGTAATTAGATGAACTGTGCAGATGGTATTACACAAAGTATCAGTTTAAAAAATACAAACCTTTAGTATTTAATACCCTCGCATTATTCTAGGGTGAATACATTTTCTTGTGAAAACACGTTGTCCCCAGATTGAGAGAGTTTTGATTTGGATTGAAGTAAAGTGGCAACCCGCTCCAGTGTTCTTGCCTGGAGAATCCCAGGGACGGGGGAGCCTGGTAGGCTGCCGTCTATGGGGTTGCACAGAGTTGGACACGACTGAAGTGACTTAGCAGCAGCAGCAGCAAGTTCTCTTTAGTTATTTTTCGAGGGATTTGTTCCAGCATTAATTGTACTCCTTAGTTATCCTTTGACATTTCTTGATTAGGTAGTTTGATCTAAAATAGCAGCCAAGTTAAAGTAGGCTGAGATAATTTTGAATTTAGGAATAGATTAATCCAGAGCTTTTAATACATAAAGGGAAGTGAAATAAATGCATGTAGGTGTTAATGATGAATTGTATCATCCTTGAGGTGAGCAAAGGAAGACTGCTGAACAGTGAACTGCTAAAAGAATCAAACAGGCCAGGGTCTTTCAGATCAGATCAGATCAGATCAGTCGCTCAGTCGTGTCCGACTCTTTGCGACCCCATGAATCGCAGCACGCTAGGCCTCCCTGTCCAACACCAACTCCCGGAGTTCACTGAGACTCACGTCCATCGAGTCAGTGATGCCATCCAGCCGTCTCATGCTCTGTCGTCCCTTTCTCCTCTTGCCCCCAGTCCCTCCCAGCATCAGAGTCTTTTCCAATGAGTCAACTCTTCGCATGAGGTGGCCAAAGTACTGGAGTTTCAGCTTTATCATCATTCCTTCCAAAGACATCCCAGGGCTGATCTCCATCAGAATGGACTGGTTGGATCTCCTTGCAGTCCAAGGGACTCTCAAGAGTCTTCTCCAACACCACAATT
This sequence comes from Bos taurus, assembly GCF_002263795.3. NCBI lineage: Eukaryota > Metazoa > Chordata > Mammalia > Artiodactyla > Bovidae > Bos > Bos taurus. The sequence continues at coordinate 18,595,048 of NC_037340.1, forward strand.
CATAAGCATCAATTCTTCGGCGCTCAGCCTTCTTCACAGTCCAACTCTCACATCCATACGTGACCACAGGAAAAACCATAGCCTTGACTAGACAGACCTTTGTTGGCAAAGTAATGTCTCTGCTTTTGAATATGCTATCTAGGTTGGTCATAACTTTCCTTCCAAGGAGTAAGCATCTTTTAATTTCATGGCTGCATTCACCATCTGCAGTGATTTTGGAGCCCAGAAAAATAAAGTCTGACACAGTTTCCACTGTTTCCCCATCTATTTGCCATGAAGTGATGGGACCAGATGCCATGATCTTCGTTTTCTGAATGTTGAGCTTTAAGCCAACCTTTTCACTCTCCACTTTCACTTTCATCAAGAGGCTTTTTAGTTCCTCTTCACTTTCTGCCCTAAGGGTGGTGTCATCTGCATATCTGAGGTTATTGATATTTCTCCCGGCAATCTTGATTCCAGCTTGTGTTTCTTCCAGCCCAGCGTTTCTCATGATGTACTCTGCATATAAGTTAAATAAGCAGGGTGACAATATACAGCCTTGACGTACTCCTTTTCCTATTTGGAACCAGTCTGTTGTTCCATGTCCAGTTCTAACTGTTGCTTCTTGACCTGCATACAAATTTCTCAAGAGGCAGGTCAGGTGGCCAGGGTCTTTAGCTTCTCTTATTCTACACCCCTTTCTGTAGTTAGCATCTCACCAGGTCACACGTGTTAGTCACTCAGTCCTGTCCCATTCTCTGTGACCCCGTGGACTGTAGCCTGCTAGGCTCCTCTGTCCATGGAATTCTCTAGGCAAGAATCCTGGAGTGGCTTGCCATTCCCTTCTCCAGGGGATTTTCCTGACCCAGGGATCGTACCCAAATCTTCTGCATTACAGGTAGAGTCCTTACCACCTGAGCCCCCAGGGAAGTCCTCACCACATCATAATACCAGCCCTAGCAGGCCTTGGTGACCAAGAAAGAAGGACCAGCATGAAATGTGGCTCATTTTGAGTAAAAAATTAAGGCCATGTAGTTGGAGGTTGTATGTTCTTTCGAAAGGCAGCAGCTCTTACGTAAGGAGTGTCTTCAAACAGGGTGGAAGCAATGCAGCCCATCCATGTGGTGGATATGATTTATATTTTATGTGCTGTTGGTTATACATGTTCCCAAGGAGAAGTCCTCTCTGTCGAATTAAAATGAATAGTTGTTCCTGCCACGTGGGACCTGTGGTTGCCTGGTGAGAGTGACTGGGTGCTTGGCTGGTGGTAAATTCCTTGTTTACCTTTTTGGGCTGTGAACTAAATGTACTGTAATTTATGTTAATTTGTGCTTTTAAAAGTCTTCAATTTTGTACTTGATCATAAGGGCGGGTAACAAAGATGAAGTGCGTATGAATAACAGTGTTCCTGGGGAAAGGGAGAGTGGTTAACCTTTTGAATCAGAGTCATAGGTAAATAAACTCAGCTTTTTTTAAAGTGATATATCGATTTTCAAGCTGTGTCTTTAAAACCACAAAACGAGTTGATTTTGAAATTTGCGACCTGTTTCTCTGTCCCTTAGGGACTCTGCTCCTGAGTTCTTAAGCCTAACAGCTTGTGTGGCTCTTTGTAACAGCTGGAACGACTGACATTCATTTTCAAACAATCAGTTCTCTCTGATTTGGAAACACATATAATCATATTTTGGCAAGCATTTTTCCATTCCAGTTTCTCCTAACCCATTGGCTCTTGGTTTTAAAATTTTTTTGAATTTAATTTTCACATGAAGCTTGAAATACATATTACTATGATGCAAAGAGTAAAACAATTTTTAAATGTTTTTTAGGACTGTGTTCTAACTATCAAGAGCCAAACAAACTTTCAAGGTGTTTTTTTTTTTTTTTTTTTAAGTTTTTTGAAGTTTATGGAGGAGTTCAGTTCAGTTCAGTCGCTCAGTCATGTCCAACTTTTTGCAACCGCATGAACCTCAGCACGCCAGGCCTCCCTGTCCATCACCAACTCCCGGAGTCCACCCAAACCCATGTCTATTGAATCGGTGATTCCATCCAACCATCTCATCCTCTGTTGTCCCCTTCTCCTCCTGCCCTCAATCTTTCCCAGCATCAGGGTCTTTTCAAATGAGTCAGCTCTTGGCATCAGGTGGCCAAAGTATTAGAGTTTTGGCTTCAACATCAGTCCTTCCAATGAACACCCAGGACTGATCTCCTTTAGGAAGGACTGGTTGGATCTCCTTGCAGTCCAAGGGACTCTCAAGAGTCTTCTCCAACACCACAGTTCAAAAGCATCAATTCTTTGGCACTCAGCTTTCTTTATAGTCTAACTCTCACATCCGTACATGACTACTGGAAAAACCATAGCCTTGACTAGACAGACCTTTGTTGGCAAAGTAGTATCTCTGCTTTTTAATATGCTGTCTAGGTTGGTCATAGCTTTCCTTCCAAGGAGTAAGCGTCTTTTAATTTCATGGCTGTAATCACCATATGCAGTGATTTTGGAGCCCAGAAAAATAAAGTCAGCCACTGTTTCTCCATCTATTTGCCATGAAGTGATGGGACCAGAATGTATGATCTTAGTTTTCTGAATGTTGAGCTTTAAGCCAACTTTTTCACTCTCCTCTTTCACTTTCATCAAGAGGCTCTTTAGTTCTTCTTCACTTTCTGCCATAAGGGTAGTGTCATCTGCATATCTGAGGTTATTGATATTTCTCCTGGCAATCTTGATTCCAGCTTGTGCTTCCTCCAGCCCAGCATTTCTCATGATGTACTCTGCATAGAAGTTAAATAAGTAGGGTGGCAATATACAGCCTTGACGTACTCCTTTTCCTATTTGGAACCAGTCTGTTGTTCCATGTCCAGTTCTAACTGTTGCTTCCTGACCTGCATACAGATTTCTCAGGAGGCAGGCCAGGTGGTCTGGTATTCCCATCTCTTTCAGAATTTTCCATAGTTTATTGTGATCCACACAGTCAAAGGCTTTGGCATAGTCAATAAAGCAGAAATAGATGTTTTTCTGAAACTCTTTTGCTTTTTTAATGATCCAACAGATGTTGGCAATTTGATCTCTGGTTCCTCTTCCTTTTCTAAAACCAGCTTGAACATCTGGAAGCTCAAGGTTCACGTATTGCTGAAGCATGGCTTGGAGAATTTTGAGCATTACTTTACTAGCGTGTGAGATGAGTGCAATTGTGTGGTAGTTTGAGCATTCTTTGGCATTGCCTTCCTTTGGGATTGGACTGAAAACTGACCTTTTCCAGTCCTGTGGCCACTGCTGAGTTTTCCAAATTTGCTGGCATATTGAGTGCAACACTTTCATAGCATCATCTTTCAGGATTTGAAATAGCTCAACTGGAATTCCATCACCTCCACTAGCTTTGTTCATAGTGATGCTTCCTAAGGCCCACTTGACTTCACATTCCAGGATGTCTGGCTCTAGGTCAGTGATCACACCATCATGGTTATCTGGGTCATGAAGATCTTTTTTTGTATCTTCCATGTATTCTTTCCACCTCTTCTTAATATCTTCTGCTTCTCTTAGGTCCATATCATTTCTGTTCTTTATTGAGCCCATCTTTGCATAAAATCTTCCCTTGATATCTCTAATTTTCTTGAAGAGATCTCTAGTCTTTCCTATTCTATTGTTTTCCTCTATTTCTTTATATTGATTGCCGAAGAAGGCTTTCTTATCTCTCCTTGCTATTCTTTGGAACTCTGCATTCAAATGGGTGTATCCTTCCTTTTCTCCTTTGCTTTTCACTTACCTTCTTTTCACAGCTATTTGTAAGGCCTCCTCAGACAGCTATTTTGCTTTTTTGCATTTCTTTTTCTCTGGGATGGTCTTGATTCCTGTCTTCTGTACAATGTCACGAACCTCCGTCCATAGTTCATCAGGCATTCTATCAGATCTAGTCCCTTAAGTCTATTTCTCACTTCCACTGTATAATCATAAGGGACTTGATTTAGGTCATATCTGAGTGGTCTAGTGGTTTTCTCCACTTTCTTCAATTTCAGTCTGAATTTGGCAATAAGGAGTTCAGGATCTGAGCCACAGTCAGCTCCCGGTCTTGTTTTTGCTGACTGTATAGAGCTTCTCTATCTTTGGCTGCAAAGAATATAATCAATCTGATTTCGGTGTGCATGGGATTAATGCATTATTTGAGGAAATGGTTTGAAATTCGAATTCACGCTCTTTTAAAGTTTGATTTGTGGGATATCACTTTATTTTTCCTTATTGAAATTGGCATTTCTATACAATTTGAATATCTGCTGATACATTTGGATTTTCCTTGATTCAAAACTATTTCTTAAATGCAAAAGTAGTGGTCTGGCCTTATCATGTAACTTACCCTTTCATTGAAGCCATGATTTTAACAGAAATAAAACTCTTAGCTCCTTTAAATTGAAGACCATCTGAGGAGTCTAGACACCTTAGGTAAAATGTGTGTATTATTTTTTTTAATAACATGATGCTGATCTTGCTGCTGCTGCTGCTGCTGCTAAGTCGCTTCAGTCGTGTCCAACTCTGTGCGACCCCATAGACGGCAGCCCACCAGGCTCCCCCGTCCCTGGGATTCTCCAGGCAAGACCACTGGAGTGGGTTGCCATTTCCTTCTCCAATGCATGAAAGTTAAAAGTGAAAGTGAAGTCGCTTAGTCTTGTCCGACTCTTAGCGACCCCATGGACTGCAGCCTACCAGGCCGCTCCATCCATGGGATTTGCCAGGCAAGAGTATTGGAGTACCGGAGACTTCTCCGGATGCTGATCTTGGGAACACTCAAATCACCAAGATGTGGGAAAACTGGCATTTTTGTCAAAGGAGCCTATTTCTTTTCATTCATTCTAGACTAGCACCTCCTTTTCTTACAATGATAGTTACATTAGTAAATATATTATTTCATAAATAAAACAAATCCTTTAACTTTTCAAGTGTTTAAAAAAAGCAGTTTTATACTTAAGCCATCCTTGAGGAAAAGCACAAGGTTTACCAGCTTACATTTTTTTACTACCAACACGTCAAGCACCTGTTCTGTGCACAAGACTATTCTGGTTGCAGTGAAAGTGATTCTTAACCTTATACACCTGGCTGAACTTTCTGGAACTGTGTTATCTCTCTTTGCAGAGAGTAAAAATAAGTAAAATCACTATTGTTTACTACTGTATATGCGTGCTAAGTCGCTTTAGTTGTGTTTGACTCTTGGCGACCCTATGGACTATAGCCTGCTAGGCTCATCTATTTATGGGATTCTCCAGGCAAGAATACTGGTGTGAGTTGCCATGCCCTCCTCCAGGGAATCTTCCTGACCCAGGGATTGAACCCGTATTTCCTGCAGCTCCTGCATTGCAGGTGAATTCTTTACCACTGAGTCATGGGGGATGCCCTTGTTTACTACTTACCTGCCCCAAATCTACTCTGGCTCATGGATATGTGGTTCTGTCACATTTAAGGTATTTCAGTGAACTCAACTCCTAATAATTATCCCAGTATTACGGGAATTCCCCTCCCCCCTTCCCTGTCTCCCATATTTCCATCTCTGTATTCTCAACCTAGAACAATGCCTGACACATAGGAAGTTCTCAAATATTTGTTGAATGAATCAGAATAGAGATATTGCCCAAAGTATCTTTGCTTTGAGAAGGCCTGATTGTGTGAGTACATTTTTTTTCTTTTTCTTTTGCTTATCTAATTAAATATTTGCCATTGGCTTCAAATAAAACTACAAAGAAGGCTCTGGAGACATTTATGTTGTGTGCGTTTACAGTAAAGTCAAGATTTTATGCCGGTGGAAATGGACTTTTTTTTTATTACGACCGAGAAACTGACCCGAGTTGTGGTTTGTCTGGGCCTGTCCTGGTCTTTGTTGTTTTCGCTTGTCTTTGTAGCTTAGGCTGAGAACAGGTAGTGGTTACTCTTCCACCCACATTCTACCTTAATCACTGCAGGCTTCTGGTGAAAACCCATGTCCGTCATCAGCTCATCCAGGAAGGTGAAGGACCAAGGAGAGATGTGCCACATGGCTGTGCGGTACCTCCTTCCTCCCTGGGTTTTTGGAAACTCCATCCATTGGATTTTTCTGTTACGACCTTAGAACAGTGAAGCAGCAGGCAGTTTCTCCTTCAGGCCTTAAAAATAAGGATGGAACTTACGATAGTAAAACTTATTATTATTACTTTAAAAAAAGTCATCACAGTATAATAAACATTTCCTGTGGGATTTAAGAATAAACATTAGCTACGGTGGGTACTATTTACATTTGGCTTAATTTACCAAGACCAAGTCTACCTCGGCTGGGCATTCAGCTGTCAGTCATTGGGTGCCTGCATCTGGACTGGGCTCGAAAGGGGAGCACTCTGGCTTTGTCCCACGACACCCACGTGTGAGCACTTTGGTGCTTAGAATTCTCTACTGCAAACATTTCTCAAATATGCTAGATACAAAACCATTTAAAATCAGTGTGCATTTTTCAGTGCTAAAGGCTGGCCGATAAAAACACCTCTTTGCATAATGTTCTTTTGACTCTGGTGAATAAGGTGACTGCACTGTGGCCCGGACTGTCGTGCTACTGCTGTGCAGCCACAGAGAATGCTGTTGTAGGGCCGGTGGTCTCAGCACCACTGCTTGCTCTGGATGTCTATCAGTATGTCTTGAGGAACTATGGAATGACGCTTGGAATACAATCCATTCTTTCCTTAGACATCAAATTCTAATTTCTGGCATTGTGTAAACAGAAAGTTTGCATCTTCCAGCTGATTGGCCCTTGTTGAGTGGTTCATTTTAGTGTTTTGGATTTTTTTCTTGAATTTCCAAACCAGTTTCTCAACTTGTGTGTCAATAATTATGTTATAATTTACCTTAGCATGTTTCTGAAAGACCTGGAGCAGATATTTTGGTTGTTGGATATGCATATCAAGGTCAGTTATCAAATTAGGTCCAAACAAGGTCTTGTTCAACACATCCGTCTTTAGTGTCTGGAACTCCTAATCCTATATGATGTGTACATGTGCTACTCCCATTCTTCCTGCCTTTAACGATGAGGAGGAGATAATCAAGCCCAGGGGCAGAACAAGAAATGAGGAGCCCTCACTGGACAGATGGTAGGAGGTGAATAGGACAAACCTGAGTATTTGAAGTTTAGAGTCTTGTTGAGTGATTCCTGTAGCACCATCTAGAGTCTGCTAGTGATACTGTATTAGCTCCTGTCGCCAGCACCAGGCTTTCCCCTGGCTTTGACAAAACGAGAGGTTGAGATTCTTAGATCCTTTGTGTTGTGTTGTGAACCAAAAGCAGCAAGTCAGCAGCAATTTCTTGCTCCTTGATTAGCCACATAATTAGTCAATATACATTGCATGAATACACAGGCTATGGTATAAAAAATAATTTATGCCTCAGTAATATATTTCCTATATTTAAACTGGGGTTTTTTGAGGACTGACTTTTATTTAGAAGTAAATTAGGTAATTCATAAGAATCTCTACTAAAGTGTCATTATCCTCTAGCTTATTTGAATTGCTATACCTGTTTCGATAAAGACAATCTAGCAATCTTTATTATTAATAACTTGTACAGATTGTATTAAAACAGAGAACTTCTCCAGACAAGTTTTCTTCTTACTTAAAAGATATGATTTTCCTGGTAGTTGTGGTTTTACTTATGTTGTGTCCCTGTTTAATGGGATGCCTTTGTAGAAAGGTGCTTATTCTATCTTATGGGCTATCTACCCTTCTATCTAAGACACACATGTAAACACGTATGTCCTTTATTAAGCATTTCTGAACTGCCTGCAGATTCTGTGTAAGCTGTTACAGAGAGTGGGACAGAGTGTGCTTGAGAACCCAGAAGTCTTTAGAAAGAGGTATTTAATATTTTGCACAGAAAGACATGCTTAGGATGAGCCTCTTAATAGCCTTGTCTAGGATGATGGACGGAGAAGGCGATGGCACACCACTCCAGTACTCTTGCCTAGAAAATCCCATAGACGGAGGGGCTTGGTGGGCTGCAATCCATGGGGTCACTAGGAGTCGGACACAACTGAGCGACTTCACTTTCACTTTTCACTTTCATGCATTGGAGAAGGAAATGGCAACCCACTCCAGTGTTCTTGCCTGGAGAATCCCAGGGATGGGGATTCTAGTGGGCTGCCGTCTATGGGGTCGCACAGAGTCGGACACGACTGAAGCAACTTAGCAGCAGCAGCGGCATGATGATGGAAGCAGTGGCCACTAATTTGACTAACAAACAGGTTCTGATTGCATTTGCTGTTGATACTGACATTGACATAAATATATTAAAAGCACTCTTTTTGGAAAAAAAAGTAGAATATGTAGTGTTCTGTGGATGAATAGGACGACACAGTGTCTTTAAAACATTTGCCATGCGTGGTGCCTCCCAGGCCAGGTGGGTCACACACAGCAGCCCACCTCGTGTTAAGTGTGGCTGCTTGTCACATCAGTATTTGCCTATAACCAAGTGTCTGGAAGTAGAGAGGAGGGGTGTTTTGAGACTGAGGAAAGCTGATCATACTGTTCTTGGGGTTCTCAAGGCAAGAATGCTTAAGTGATTTACCATTCTCTTCTCCAGTGGACCAAGTTTTGACAAAGGTATGACCAACCTATACAGTGTGTTAAAAAGCAGAGACATCATTTTGCTGACAAAGGTCTGAATAGTCAAAGCTATGGTTTTTCCAGTAGTCATGTATGGATGTGAGAGTTGGACCATAAAGAAGGCTGAGCACTAAAGAATTGATGCTTTTGAACTGTGCTGTTGGAGAAGACTCTTGAGAGTTCCTTGGACTGCAAGGATATCAAACTAGGCAATCCAAAAGGAAATCAACCTCAAAATATGCATTGGAAGGACTGATCCTGAAGCTCCAACCCTTTGGCCACCTGATGCAAAGAGCTGACTGACTGGAAAAGACCCTGATGCTGGCAAATACTGAGGGCGGGAAGAGAAGGGGGCGACAGGATGAGATGGTTGGATGGCATCACTGACTCAATGAACATGAATTTGAGCAAACTCCGGGAGATAGTGAAGGACAGAGAAGCCTGGTGTGCTGCAGTCCATGGGGTCACAAAGAGTCCAACACGACTGAGTGACCGAACAATAACAAAAGCTGATCTTGGAGAGAGAAAGGGCCACCCTTTCAGCCAACCTCAGATGTCAGCTTAGCCTGCTTTAGAGAAATTGATCACTGGTCCCATGACATGTGTACCTCCAGGAAGGTGGAGAGTGTGGCTCTCTGCCTACACATTTTAGGGACTGAGATCCGAGGAGCAAGATCTGTCCCTCTTCCTAAGGGTGTGTGATATTTTCAGGAGGTGTACCCCTTTCTGTGCAGCACTCCCTCGGTGAGGGGGAACCTTAGTGCACCACTGACTGTGCCAACCCCTCCCTCCCCTGAAGGGCTTACCTGAAGGTCAAGGGCTCTTGTCCGTGTCTCTCTTTCCACTGCAGCAAAGTTCACTGACCCTGAGCTCTGCAAAGTCATGGTGATAACAACTCTCCTTCTGTGGTTCTTTTCTCTGTGTCACTGAACTTGGATGAAGGCCTGTGGACCACAACCCAGGCCCAGTTTGGGCTACAGATGAATAAATAGATCCCGTCCATTGTTTTTTCTTTCCCCTTTATTTTATGCAAAAATGATGCTTAATTGTTGTCACCTACTTTCCTGACCTCCATAGAAAGGGGTTTGTCTCAGTTTCTCTGCCATGACCCTCAAGCCCTCCTTTGACTAGATGTGAGCAGTTTGGGAAAAACCACAGGTCCTTCATCAGGCCACTTCAGGGAAAAAAAAGTTTGCATGTTTGCTGAACGGATGTCCCAGGTTCCTTTATTCGTTCGTTTTAGGATGTTTGCAAGTAAGTTTTATTTCCTAAGAAGCTGTTGCTTTATTAGTTACAGAAGAACTAGCTTTGTCAGCTTGTTGGGTAAAGGAGATGCATCTTTTCTGTCTCTTGTTTCTCAGGGAGAATAACTGCAGCTTCAATTAATAAGTACTTTTTGACTTGAGGTGTCCAGTGTGACCCGAAGGGCTGTATTATGTGTAAAGATGAAAGCATATTTGTTCGACCAAATTATTTCTGTCAGTCCATTTAGTTATAATCCTAGCCCTTCTACCACACGTAAGAAGGGGCTTTTGGTAGATAATTTAATGTGTGAAAGAACGTCTATTAGTTCCTTGTTGACGGGGTCAGCAGGGTCCGCTCTTATACACCAGCACAGAATACGAGGGCAGATTGGGTTATAGCATCTACCACTGCAAAAGTGGCTTAAAACATTCAGCTAGAGCACCATGCTTCCGTGCTTTGTTTTAAAGTAACTTTCCCATCTGGACAGAACTGAGGCTGGCTGTGTTGCTCGGTTCAGTTCCTAAGTTCTTGCTGCCGGCGGCACTACCCTGGGTGCTGACTGGGGCTCTCGGGAGTCTGGTCAGGCTGGTTCAGCCACAGAAAGCCTGCTGCACCCGCATGTGGAAACCCGAGGCTGTCTATCCGTGTGTGCACTGCTGCGTCCTGGGGCCAGTGGGAGAATGGCAGTCTTCATCCCCACGTGTGTCTTCACTGTGCCCTTTTCAGCTGTGGCTTTCAGTGGCTCTGCGCTCGGGGCCCGCCCTGCACAGCTCCCCCTCTGCAGCGCTGGGGGGAGCACGCTGTGCACCCCGTGTGCGTGGCAGCCTTGTGCACAGTCATGGACTCCTCAGCGGATGCTCCTCCGAAAACACTGCCACATTTAAAATATCCTTTATGTTCTACAGTTTTAATCTAAGTTTTAAATGGTCTGTCTTTTCAGAAAAAGAAACATGCAGTGCAGGCATTTATGTGGGTACTGTATGTGATTCAACCAAACTTCTGTTCTATGAGATGCCTTCATTAAAACAAAAGACTTTTAGAAAATTAGTTTCAAATTTGAAATGAAAGAGGATTTTTATAATTATAAAAATTTCAAACACTGGAAGGAAGTTTAGAAATAAATGTTTATTAGGCTTCCTCCTTTGGGGAAAGAACCACAGGCCCAGGTGGTGTGTTGGAGGCAGGACTTGCCTCAGGCCAGGGTCTCCTGGGTCCTCACTCCTTAAAACCCACCTCCTTTTTAGAGTTTGCTTCCTAAGGGTGTAGTCCACACCCAGGCTATGTGTGCTTTTGCTTTGCATGAGAGTTTTCTATTAAAGTGGATTTTGTGTGTGAATTTTAACCAATAAAGTCATACACATTAAATAACAAATACTTTGAAAATAAAATAATGTCATGTATAAATTTAACACTTATCCTGTGCCAGGCATAACTATAAGAACTTTTTAACAAACATGATGCACACCATCTGTGAGCAGGTTCTGGTATCTTCTCCATTTCTTCTCCATGGGTGAGGACACCGCGGCACGATAGACGTTCTCTCACACAGTAAATTATTGATCAGCCCCGACCAGGGCACTAAGTGCTGCACTGCATGTCTTGCTTGTCTGCTGCTCCCTGCCGTTGGTGCTGGAGGAAGTCTAGAAGGGAGGATGGAGAGGAGGTGCCTGGCTTTTCCTGTTAGCTCTTCCTGTCAGCATTGCCCAGCCAGGGCAATTCAGTGGCAACTGATTCTAGTTTTCAGCTCTTTTTCTGGAAGCCCCAGAAGCATCCCAGGAGGCAGCAGCCAGGTTTCCGTCTCAGATGCCCCAGCACGTGCTCTGCTTTGAGCTTCCTCTGAGCTCCCAGGGGCCAGCCCACCCTGCTGTGTCCTTGTTCCACAAAAGCCCTCCACTAAGTGCCCTACATCCCAGCCCCAGCAGGCAGCACCCTCTGCTGTGGCCTCGGTACCTGCTGCCCAGGACCTTCCTCCAAGGCTCTTGGTTCTGCGAACCCCTGTCTCCCTCCTCCTCTGGTATTCCCAGCTCCAAGCTCACCTGTTTACCCTTCCTTATACTCTCTGTTATGACTTCTGTTTTCCTTACTGGACCCTGATTGCTCTTTTGGCATATATTAAATAATATTCAGGATTAAGCATATTAGCTCATAAAATAATTTTGGTGAACTTATCCTAAGAAATATTGTAATTTAAACCAGTATCTAATTATGAATTAGTACTAGTATTTATTTTCAAATATTTGCCAAAGGATATAAAACCCAAACCATCTTTTTTTAAAAATGGAATGATTCCTTTACTGAGCTCCAAAAAAGTTAAAATGAGGCTGGAAGAAAGTAGGAGATAGTTCTCAATTATTAATTAGTGAAAATCTGTGGCTTTTGGGAAAGCTGCTGATCCAGTTAGAATAAACAAATATCAGTTGATTTTAATGAACTCCTGTTGGACTGAAAGAAAATTATTTCATCAAATGAATTTCAAATTTCATGATCTTTGATCACAAACCTCTGTGTTTATTCCTTTCTCATCATCCTCAATTTAAGGAAGCATGAAGCGGTGCTTGAAAGTGTGTGTGTGCTTGTTCTGGCTTTTCTTATTTGTGCCTTTGCCAAGACTCTAAAAGACCCAGTCACTGTAGCAAAAGTTTAGGGTCCAAGTTTGCATCTGAACATAATTCCTTGTGGAGTAAAAAGTAGAGCTGTGACAGCTTGGTTCTTCCCCCTCAGGCATAGTTTGGAATGTTTAATAAAAGGATGTTTCTTCACACCGAGTTTCCATCAAGCTTGCATGCATGCCTTAGCTTGGTGCTTTTGCAATTTTTATGTAGCATCTGTTCCCCAATCCGAGGGCGCTAACAAGACCTTAATACAGATAGCAGTCAAGACAGCAGGGAGCTGCCCCTGTCGGCTTCTGACTCCTCCTGTGTCTTGAGTTATTATTCATAATGTAAACTCTCTCCCGGTTCCCAGCATGTACATAATTAATGAAGAGACTATCCCAGGAAGTTTAGCAGCCACAAGTAGGTCACCATTACCAGATGTTTAATTATTGTCATTAGAAAGCATTTGGAAATACCTGGTGAGCTTTCTAAAAGCATAACAATAAGCAAATCCCTTTGGATTTTGACGGATTGGTTCTTCTGTGTTGAACGATGATTAAAGTGATTACAGGCACAATGCTGGAGCCTTCCTCTGAATATCTTCATCAAAAAGAGGTAATAATTATGCTACACTGAATGTGAGATGCACGCCATCTTCCTTTTCATTTGTTTCCTGATTTTCTTCAGCTGTGCCAACTTTTAATTAATGTGCTTCAATAGTATGAAAATGTGAACATCCATAATTATGTATTTAGTAGCAATATTTAAATCTTTACTGACAATATATTTATTAGATAATATTTTCTAGAATTAAGGTCAGTTGTCTGGAAACTCAAGAAAATATTGGAGTGGAATGTGTTCCAGATTCTTTTTTTAATTTTGAAGGTTAAAAATAAAATGAGAGATAGGAGAGGTCGAGAGAAATCTGTTAGAATGAACCATTCTGATAACATTATAATTTTAAAAATTTATGGTGGCATGTGAGGTGGTCCTAGTAATGAAACTTGTCAAAGGAAGGAAATTTTGAAGAAAATGCTCGTTTGACTTTCTTCAATCTCAAGTTTGTATGTCATAAAAATTTTTTATTTTTAACTACTGTGTGAAAGGGCTGTTGTCAAGCCATCCATCTGAAATGTTTGTTTCAGAAACGCTCACACTGAAGATTACTGTAAAAAGTCCTTTTCTTTTTTGAATTCAGTTCTGAGGAGCATAAGGAATTCCTGTATGTTATTCTTTACTGATTTCTTTCACTGCTCCTCTTGTTACTCTTAGTATTTTTTCATTCCCTCTCATGGTTTGTCTTAGTGGAATTTAAAGTTTAGTGTTTAGGTACAGTTTTGGTTTTTAAAGCAAATTTCCTAGTGTGTTACTTTGAAGATGGACCCACTGGCTCCCCCTTGTGGGAAACCTCTGTATTGTCACTCCCAAGGCTCTTGGTAAAAGGCCCAAGTGCAAATGACCATATCCTTCGGAGTTCTCATTTCCTTATTGACTCTTCCCAGCATTCTGCCCTATTTCACACACTTTATAGTAATATCACGCACATGACACCCCTTACCACACCCTGTGATCGGGAGAAACTCAGATTAGGGCCATTCCTGTTGTCTTTTACAGAGAAAACACACAGATAAATCACTGAGAACTAATATGCTGGAAAGATTTATAGACAAACACTGTGCAGTGTGCAAATGCTAACCAGGTGACTCTAGGAGAGACCTTCTCTTTTGAATAGTGTCACACAGGTAAGCACAGAAGAATCACTTGATATCACGTAAGGGGAATGGCTGTTTTCGTAACAGGGGTTTGAAGGGCAAATATTGTCCCAAGCTGTGCTTCGTGGATCTTGGGCAGAGTTTTTGGCTCCGAAAAGCATTTCTATTTTCTATTCTGCTCTTCTATTTTCATCATAGGAAAGACTAGCGATTTTTATCACAAATTTTATGGTTCTGTTATTAGACAGTTGGCAGGTGGAAGGGGATAAGCAATCAGGAATGGACTGTGATTTTAGAAAGGAGAGGCACAGGGTTCACAAGTGTTGTGGGCACCAGCATTCGGGGAGTACAGCTATGGAAATGCTTGTTGTGTGGGCTGTGTTTATAGGAAGCAGCTGAAGAAGAGCCCAAATGGAAGATCTTGAAAGGCAGACGTCAGAGCTGAGTTTAGGAAAAAGTGCCAGGTGCTCATGAGGAAAAGGACGGAGAGACAGAAGGAAACAGATTTTGTGATTGGATTTGGTGCTCGGCTTGATCGGATTTAGCAGCGCAGCCAGCATGGTGCTCTGGTTTTGTTTGTCCTCAGCCTTTCTGCTGAGAGTCACAGATATTTTTCCATAGAAAAGCTGGGAGTGCATCTTGGATTCTAGAGCAGAGTCTGGATTTGGATGGCTCGGGTTCAAGTTCAGCCCAGGTATCTGGCTTTGTGACTCTGGGCAAGTTACCAAAACTTTCTGCCCATCTGCAAAAAAGGCAGTGATTATAATAGTTCTATTTGCAGGGGGTGGTTGTGAGGGTGGAAACAGTATGTGGTCTGTAGTGTGGCCTTACACACGTTGGTGGTGATTTAGTCGCTCAGTCGTGTCCGACTCTTGTGACCCTGTGGACTGTAGCCCGCCAGGCTCGCTCCTCTGTCCATGGGGTTTTACCAACAAGAATACCGGAGTGGCTTGCCATTTCTTCCTCCAGTAGTCTTTCCGACTCTGGGTTCCAACCTGTATCTGCTGCGTTGCAGTTGGAATCTTTACTGCTGAGCCATTAGGGAAGCCCCTTTATATATGTTAGCTGTTATTATTTCATTCTTTTTGTATTTGCATAGACTTCCCCAGAAACCAACAGTGGCATCGTCTTTGTGACACTTCTGAACTGTTTTTCACAATTTTACTGGCACCAAATATGTTTATTTTCATCCAGTCCCTATTAGAACCATGTAATCATATTCATATTTTTATAAAGGTTTTCAGTTTACTATTAGAGCAATTAATAAAGACAAGGTGTGAATTCTGTTCGCTCATGCCTCTGTGTTTCGCAGATTTAAAGATTCTACCATCATTGAATGAGTGTGTGTACAAGGCTACAAACATGTCTCTTCCAGATTTCTTTCTGCCCTGTAATCGCATCTCTGGGTAACAGGTCACAGAGGACAGACTCATCCTTCACAGCTGGGTGCCCCGTGGCCACCCCAAGAGCTGCGCCAGGGTCCTCTGGGCTTGCCCGGGCCATGGGTTTGATCTCTGTGAGCATCTTGGTAGAGGTGTTCTGTGCATCTGAGTCCTTCATCTCTCCCTTCCAAATGCCCCTCCACACCATGCTACTGTTATGTTTGCTGTGGGAGCATTTTCTTTTCAGAGGAGGCAAAGTTTGTCAAAACAGGGAAAAAGATGAGTAGGTATGATTTTTCAGCCCTTAAACACAGTGAGCAGATCTCTGTGGGGACTGACAATGACATGTATTAGGGGACGTGCGAGGGGCAGGCTGACCGCAGATCACAAGGAAAGACGTCTGACCCCCAGGTTCTGCTTCTCGGGTGGTTCTGCTCCCAAATATCGTCTCCTTTTTAAAGGGTGAGAATAATTTGTTCCCTCCTGAGTAGCGTAGTCCTTGTACTGGCCCCAAATATTATTTTTCTGATTATTATTCATTATGTAAGACCCTCCAGATCTTTCTTTTCCTTAAAAGGGAGGATCTAAGCTACCACATTTCCCCCTCTCAAGCATGTGATTTGTCTTTTTTAATTTATTTATGGCCCCTTAGCAGCCTCAGAGCTCTAGGGCTGGTCATGTACATGAGCACTTTTGGTTTAACATGCTGTAGCTCTCCGTTCCCTTTGCCTTAGTGACCAGCTTTTTATTTGAAATGCAAATCTCTAAGTAACAAGCCGAAGTCTGACCTACTTACACACTTTGTTGCTTTCCGTATAGATTCCTCGTTACAGCTGAGGAGTTTGCGTATTTGTTGTATATGGTTGCAGCGAGCCTGGATATGAGTGCGCTTCATTATCTAGAATCTGAGTCTGTATTTCCCCTCCGGATCTTCTGGTGACTCTGCAAGCTCAGAGCTGCCCTGCCAGCTGAGACAGGACCCTTCCCACAAACAGCACACACCCCAGTCAGCCCCCAGGTTCCCGCCGCACCTGTGCTCGTGTCTTTTACTTGGCGGATGTTGGCCGTTTTGGAGTCTCAGCATTTCTGAGCTGTCCTCAGCATCCATGTGGTTGGTTATTTGTAGAACATCTCAAACCAGGTACCTTCCCTATTGTCTGGGATCTACTGTTCAGATTTGGCAGAAAGTGAAAGGAAATCTCTGTCTCAAATCCCCTAAGGAAACAGGATTAGAAAAAAAAGGCTTATCATCCAAACTGATAATCGATGGAAGGGTGAGCAAGGGGGTTCCAGGCTGCTTGCCTGTTTCCTCAGAGATCATTTCAGGTTGTGAATCATCTTGGTTGAGCTGGTGACTCACTCACAGCCAGATTATCAAAATAATCTGTAGGTCTTTGCATAAAGAGAGGAGTTGTTTTTTTTTTTTTTTTTTTAACTTTCTTTTCTAGAAATTTAGGGAAAATGATGTATTTACTTCTGAAACTCTTCAGGAGTAAAATGTAGATTTTTAACAAAAAAAAAAAAAGGAAAAGGAAAAAAAGGCATGAAAGCTTCTGAGGCCATCACCTTGTTCTTGTCTTCAGCCCAGACCACCCGCGTACACTGACCTGTGTCTCCGCGGCCAACAGTGGACTGTGAAGTGGCCCTGTGTCTTGAAGTTGTGCACAGACTGGGCATGTCTGCATAATCAGAGCCAGCTGGCTGGTGGCTGTGGGAGAATTGGGAGGGAGATGCCGGAGGTGAGGGGCTGTTTGTCCAGCACGAATAAGTGCTGTGTCTTTTCCCTGGGACTTGCTTCTCTTTGGGGGCCAGCTACCAACCACAGGACTGTGTGCTGAGTGTGACATTTGTGAGGAGGGTTGGTAGTGTGTGCTGTGGTCTACAATGTGAGTAGGAGATAGGGGACCGATTGGCTCATTTTGTTCTGAAAAAAAAACCCTGAACTCTTGTTATCCAAAACAAAAGAGACCCTAAAGTAATTCATGTGATGAACATTTCCTAAAGCTGTCCATGTCTCTCACACTAGTAAAATTGCTCAGCCTCCTGGGTGGTGTGCCTTTGTGACTCAGCAGCTGAGTTTGTGGTCTTATTCACTGAAGGCAGCTTGGTTCCAGAGGATGCAGTTAGTGGCTCCATCACTTGGCACCTCTGGCCAGAGGGTGGTCTCAGTGCTGTGCGGTCCCAGAGCCTGGGAGGCCTTCCTGAGGCAGCTCTGCGGACCAGCTCCCAGGCTCCCAGGGCCTGAAGGTGCTGCCGCTGGGTCTGGCCACAGAGTGAACGTCAGGCCCGTGGGGACTTCTCTGCAGGGACCCTCTTGGTGAGGGGGAGCCTTCTCTGTATGGGGGCGGGAAGGGGGGGCACTATCCCTCCCTGTGCAGCTGCCTGGGGAGGCTGGTGGGCTGTTCTGTGGGAGGAATTCCTGAGAGAAGTAGGGTGTCACATGCCCCCATAGAAGGCATGTGAGGGCAAGAGTCTTCTGTTCAGAGAGTGTGTCGTTCTCTGCTCAGACCAGTGGAAAAGCACATGGGAAGTCTTTGGCTATGTTGATTTTTGCCTTTTGGAGCAAAAAAAAAAAAAATCTCCTTTTTGTGTTAGTGATGGCGGGAGCAAGTGATCTATGCCTGTGGGTCCCTGAGTTCGGCTGGGGTGTTGGCGATGCCCTTCCTCCCTGTCAGAGCAGGGGCACTGTGGTCAGACCCCTAGAGTGTGATCATGGTCCTGGGTCCAGGCTTCTCAGCTCTCCCTCCCTGTTCCTGTGTTTTCTGACCCCAGTGCTGGTAGCAGCTGCATTGCTGAATGAGCGGATGGTGAAGATAGTTTCTAGGCTAACCGTAAAGGCGCTCAGTTTTCCTAGGCCTTCTACAGTATGTAAGCACCTTAAAAACCACGCCCTTCCATCATCGGGGTTGCGCCACTGCCCAGCCAGCAGCTCCACTGTGCTTGAGTTCATCATTCGAGACACATTTGGTCTCTGGGTGTCATGGTCACTCACAGGAGTGCAAGTACCCGGTGGTGCACTTCTCTGGCCACATTGGTGTGGGGCAAAGGAGGTTACTGGGGGTTCCAGAAGTTCAGGAATCTTCTGACTCAGCCTCTTTAACTTGGAGGATGCATGGCTTCACTGCCATGTATAAAACTGAGGAAACGGCTTCCCATTTCGGAGGTGTCATTGGACAGTGACTGTAATAAGTTCATCCCAGCCGCTCCCCAAGGACAGTGCCCCCGAAAGTGTGAGCTGATGTCCCAGCCCCTATAAAGTGTCATGTGCTGGAGGAAGGTGCTTGCAGTTGGCGTGGGGCTCCTCAGATCTCCATGTGTCATGGGGTCTTATCATGGGCTCCTCAGAGCGTGGCCGACATGAAAAGAGGAGCTTTCCCGCAGCTCTTGGCATTTGTTTTCAGATGAAATGCATCAATATGAAAAATAAAGCATAAAACAGTCATGAAAGTTTTTGGAGTCCTTTTAAGAATTGCTTTGAAGCTGACTTAACATTGTAGCATTTATTACAGTCACTCTGCAGTTCAACTCTGCTTTATAGGTTTTTAATCTTGGGTTCCCATATGCGTTTTAAGATGATATAGCATTATATGCAGTTTCAGTCTGTTTATAAAAACCAAATGCAGTCTTCAAACCCATGTGCGTGCCACATGGCAGTATCGGGCTGAAGAATATGTTTCTATTTATAAACAAATATGCTGGTGAGGATTTTAGGTGTGATTTGCAGATTGCATGTCTATCTAGGAGCAATCTCTACAGAGAATAGTAATAGTAATGATGCCTATCCCCCCCACCCCCTGCCACACACATATACCTTGGACCCTATTCTTGAAGGTTTTAGTAGAAACAATGCTTAAATGCTCTCACTTCCACCTGCAGTTTAAACAGTACAAAACTCAGTTTCCAAATATGTTTATCATTTCTTGATTGAATATTTTCAAAAGCTGACACGTCCTAGAGTTTCTCTCACATAGGTCTTAGCAGCTGGTCATACTGATTAGAAGACAAAGAGTGAAGCTGTGTTATGCTTGCTGGCTTTTTAGCTCAAGCATCACGAGGAAATTAAGGGTGCGTGTCGCCTGGTTCCGACACTAAAAGAGGGCTTTTCAGATTTTTTCTGGATTTTTATGTCTGGTGTAGATCGCCTCCTGGGGGCTTGAAGGGAAGGCTTTAAAGATTCCATTGTCAGCCCCTGGGTACTGGTTATATCTTAGAATACAGAACAGCTATAAGTTGGTGGAGTTGTATTGGTAGGGCTGCTGGTTTTGTGGAAGCTTCACCCAGCAGACATTCTGAAATTGCCTGCTTTATTTAATTCAGCCAGACTGCCATTTGTGAATCTTGTAATGTGCTCTGCAGATGAGGGGCATGGCAGCCAGGGGACAGAGCCCTGCCCTGAGAGCCCACACGCCAGCTGTGTACATGATGATGGAGGGTTTGGGGAGGGAGGTGTTGTGGGTGCAGTTCACAATGAGGTTCCACTCCGTGTAGACAGAACGAATTTTCGCGTGTGAGCAGCTCTCTGGTTATATTTAAAGCAACTTACCCTCCTCTCTTTCCTCTTAATGTGTGTAGTAGCAATCAAGGTGGAAGAGTAATTAGTAAAGCTCTCTTAAATAAGAGCAGATACTCCCACATTTCCCAAAAAAGCAGTCCTAAGTGGAAGGCGTATGGCTGTGATGCTAGAGAGGACCATGAGAGGTGAATGGAAATTTGGAGAGGGAACCAATAATCTCATAAAAGATCCTGCAGTTACTACATTAGCAACATGATGGGGACATGTTCCCATCTAAGTAATGACCAGAATGTGCTTTATGTGAAGAATATTCTGTGAGAGACATAAAGTCCTAGCAGGGCCCCCTCTCAGGTTATTAGTGGATGATGCTCACACTTCGTTTTA
This sequence comes from Bos taurus, assembly GCF_002263795.3. NCBI lineage: Eukaryota > Metazoa > Chordata > Mammalia > Artiodactyla > Bovidae > Bos > Bos taurus. The sequence goes on from NC_037340.1 coordinate 18,615,452, forward strand.
TTGCCAAATGACTATTATGCTCTCTGAGGTATGAAGTGATATTAATGACCATTTACAATGAGAAATAACACTTTATAGCATTGCTGTCATTTACACATATTAAAATATGTTGTAATGTGGAAGAACACCCTAGGGGGGAGAGATGAAAACTTAGGAATTTAATTTGAAATGCAGTTTGGAAATTATTTGGACAGGAGAGAAAGCTTCAGGGCAAAATTTCAATAAAAGTGTGTTATTTTCTAAACTATTCATGAAAGTCTGTTTTTTTCATGTACCTGGACTTAATTATGGCTACTCACCGTCCCCACCCCCACAAAAAAAAAGTTTGGTTAATTTTAGTCACTCATCTGTACTAATCCAAAAACAAAAAAGAAAAGTTATTAATGTAGTTATTTAGAGAAAACACAATTAATCATTTGACTGTAAGCAGTTAGATATTATAATCACGTCCTTAGTATTTTATCTTGCTTCTTTTCTGAAAAGTCATATTTCTGTACTCTTCTGTGTTGGGGGAGATTATGTCCTACTTACTATCATATATACTTTTATCAAGCTTCAGTCTTGTCCTAGTGATTCTCCAGAGACCTAATCAGTTAAAGAGATTTTCTTTTCCATTTCAGATTTTAGCCTCAAGTTTTACTCTTAGTTGTCAAATATTCTTTAACTATGTAACAGGGAAGAATTAGAACATGTCAAATATAGTAACACACTTTAATAGTTTGCTCTAAAAATCTGTTAATAGGTAATCTCTGCTTACCTGAATTTGGTCTTTTCCCCCCTCATTTCTTAGGCGGGCTTTTATTTGCTCATTGATCTAATATCTAAAGGAGCCAAGAGGGTCTGGCTGTGCTCGCATTGAGGCAGCTGCCCCCCTGCCGGCCTTCTCCTCCCCCCTCACTGGGTCCCCTTCCAACCATGAGGCAGGGGCCAAGCTGGACCCACCCTGGCATCAGGCCCGCTGGGATAATGGGGGGTCACACTGGCTCCCTCTCTGAGTGCCTTGCAGAGGCCCGGGAAGCTGCGTGGTGCCCCGTCTCTGCTCTCCCCAAGAGGAGGGGGATGGTAACCCTGAGGGTCTGGGCAGAGTCTCCTTGAACCCCCTGGCTCTAGGGACTGAGACCAGGAGCCCCAGGCCGGCTCATTGCCAGATTGCTATTTCTAATTTGAAAAACTTGGTTTCTTTCTTTTTTTAAATTGTTGGTTAACAATGTTGTGCTAATTTCTGCTGTACAGCAAAGTGACTTGGTTATATACATGCACATTCTTTTTTCATATTCTTTTCCATTATGGTTTATCATAGGAGGCTGAGTGTAGTTCCCTGTGCTGTATGATAGTTAGGCCCTTTTATCCATGATAGTTTACATCCGCTAGCCCCTAACTCCAGTCTATTCCCCTCTCCCTGCCATCTCTACCCTTCGCATCTATAAGTCTGTTCTGAATGTCTGTACATATGAAAAACTTGGTTTCTTAGTGTGCTGGTGGAAACACATGTCTGCAAAAAATTCTTGACTGCTTTTAGTGGCAATGTTGAGTCTGGAACCCCATTATCTTGGTTGGGATTTATCATTATATTTATATCATTATATTTATATTATAAATATTTATATTTATCAGTATATTTATCAGTATCTTTATTGTCATTTTCTTTAAACTGTCTGCTGCTCTGATCATGACAGACATCCCCTCTTCCCTTGGAAAATTTGGTGAGCATCCCAGCACCATGAAGAAACTTTGTGAAATACACAGGTTTTCTTTTACTTGTATAAAATATGTCTTTTTACCCTCACTTATTAAGCAAATACATTTCTTAAAATTCATAAATGGCTTAAGACACTGAATGCCAGTTTCCTTATCACTGAGAATGCTATGGCACCCGCAGAGACCCTCAGGCCAAATGGATGCCCAGTCCTGTTGGTCAGGGGGGTATTTAGTGTAAAGACTGCATAGCTGTTGTGTACCCTGTAAACGGCATCCTGGAAATGGGGTGCATGCTTTATCCTTATTCCGTAGAGGGGTGCCTGGAATGGGCTGCCAGGAAGAATCCCAGGGCCTTAGCCGCACAGTGATGCATGCAGCGCCAAGGTGTCTGGGCCCTGGGAACCGGCTCCCCGCTGCAGCCACCCTTGGCCGCGTCCGTCGGCACCAATTACCCTTGCATCTCAGTGGTCAGATGGTTGTCAGGGCGCTGAGCTGGGCCCTGGGGACCCAGCTACTGCCTCTGTGAAGCAGTTTTAATATATTAAGCTTGGAAAGCTCCTGCTGAGCTGGATAAAGACTTGGTGTCCTTTGGGTCTCGCCTGTTTTATTGGTTTCCGGCTGCAGGGCAGACATTCCCCCTGCCTGCTGACCCCTCCCCTCACCGTGGCCGAGGTTCAGACCCTGGGATGTGGAACTGGCAGGTTTGACTCTGGAAGCCCCCAAAGGCACAGGGAGATGGTTCTAAATTTGGCATGTTTGTCTCAGAGTTCAGTACCCAGCCACTGTGGACAGCTTTGCCAGGTTTTGCAGCCTAAAAATGTCATGCAGGCGGTAAATAAAAAAAAGTCTGACACACAGACACAACATACATATCTCACCACTAAGGGGTCTTTTGTACAGGTTATACTTCTCTTTAGTTTCATTTTATTTTTTTTTTAAATTATCTGTTAGAGTTACATGAGAAAATATATTACAATGTGGAGAAGGAAGTTCAGTGTTGTTGTATTTGTAAGTGTGAAAGCAGAAAGTAACAGAATTAGAAAAGGTCTTTGTGCTCCTTTGACTTATTTATTTTATATTTCTGTCAGTAAAGGACACTTTAATATATTTAGTCAATGTAGAACTAAAATGTACACAGAATCTCCTGTTTACTCACTGCATGGATGTTCCCTGAGCTGTTTCTTTTTCTCCACCTATATTGAGATGTAATTGACATATAACACTGTAAGTTTAAGGTGTGCAGTGTACTTATATGCTGTATAATGATATCATACTAAGGTTGGTTAACACACCTATCACTTCACAGAGTTACTGTGTGTGTGTGTATGTGTGTGTCTGTGAGATGAGATCAAGATTTCCTGTCTGTGCAACCTCCATGTATACAAGATAGTACACTACACCCCCAGAATTGATTTATTCATCCTAAAGCTGGAAGTTTTTGCCTTTTGGCTAACATCTCTTCTCTTCCCCCTCGCCGCCAGTCTCTGGTAACTACCAGTCAACCCTGTGTTTTGATTAGTTCAGTTTTTTTAGTTTCCACTTATGAGTGAGATTATACAGTATTGATCTTTCTCTCTCTGACTTATTTTTCACTTAGCACAACACCCTTAAGTTTCATCCACATTGTCACAAATGGCAGGACTTTCTTCTTTCTCATGGCTGAATAATATTCCATTGCACATACATAGCATATTTTCTTTATCCCTTTATCCATTGACAGGCACGTTGTTTATCCATCTCAGCTACTGTGAATAAAGATGGAATGAACATAGGGATGCAGTCTCTTCAAGATAGTGATTTCATTTCCTCTGGATATATAACCAGCAGTGGGATTGCTGGATCATATAGTAGTTTTATTTTAATTTTTTTGTTTAGGAACCTCCATACTATTTTCCATCTATAGATAGCTTTAGGTAGCATAGGCATTTCAATAACATTAATTCTTCCAATGTATGTGTCTCCTTTTAATTTTTTCACTATTATCTTTCACCTCCTTGGTTAAGTTTATTCCTGAGTGTTCTATTGAAATGCAATGGATATTTGTATATTGGTTTGTATGCTGTAATCTTACTGAATTTGTTTACTAGCTCTCACATTTTTTTTTTTTTTCTTTTGGTGGAATCTTCAGGGTTTTCTGTGTATAATATCATGTCATCTGCAAATAGAGACAGTTTTCCTTTTCAATTTGGATGCCTTTTAATCTCTTTTTCGTGCTTAATTGCCTTGAACCCTTTCTGTGTATGAGCTGTTAGGGGGCACCAGGCCAACTCCAGGCAAAGGACACCCAGGCCCAGCTGTGTGCAGCCCACGAAGTGCCCCTTGCATAGTAGACACTCACTGTTCAGGAGCTGAGGTTGTGCTGTTAGGGCACTCACATGTTCCCATGACTTCATCCTGGGGGCTTGTCAGGAAAGTGGCCCCTGAGATGCCTACTTTTAAAACAAAGGCTTGGGAAGGAGTCAGCAGGTGACGGAGGGGGAAGGGAAGCTCGGAGGGGGAGGACAGGTCTTTCCTTCCGGTGGGAAGCCAGCAGTGTTGGAGGGCTCCCCAGCAGAGCGGGAGGGCTCAGGCAGACGGTTAGGGCAGCAAGGCCACCCTGTCCCTCAGCAGACATCTGAGTGACTGCAGGGGCCAATGCGATCGGAGGTTCAGGGAAACTGTGATCTTCATGTTTGGGGGGCAGGCACGGGCAGTTACAGAAATGACATGGAGGGCGTCAGGAGGCCTGAGTACTGACAACACCCGTAAACAAGGGAGGCAGAATGACCAGAGGTGGATGCTGGTCTGATAGGCTGCCTGAGTCCATTTTCTCTGATGGGGCCACATGTCAGCGAGGCCCTTGAAGGCGTATTAGAGTTTCTGGATCAGTAATAAGAGCATCGGAAGCATGGAGCGGGCTCTGGGGAGTGACAAGATGTGTCTTTATAAAGGTGGTCTGGCTCCTCTGCGGACCATAAAGCAGTTAGGAGGCTCTTGCAGAATCTAGGAGGTGGGTGGAGGGCAGCTCTGGCCAAGGAAAGAGGGAAGAGTGGGTGGATCAGAAAGGCTAGTTAGGAGGTGGAGTGACAGGCCACAGTTTCTGGCCAGTACAGCAGAAACCGGGTCAAAGTTAGGGGGTGCTGGTGATCATGAGGGACATTTTGGCATGTGCTGTGTAGTATTGAGGAGAGGTCTAGGCTGGGGTGGTGAACTTGGGTGTGGCTGAGGATTGGCAAGGCGGTCTAGGGAGAGCCTAGGTCAGTGAAAGCGATGAGGTCCCAGGCTGAGCCTTGGGGCCTGCAGCGAGGGTGAGCCCCACACTTCAGTGGGGACCCTGGGGACCGGGGAGGGTGGGTGGAGAGGGATGCCAGCTGAGTAGGCCTGGGTCCACAGGCTGGGGGAACCATAGTGGGGAGGGGATTGAGGGAAGCAGCTGGGCTGTGGCTGAGGGGGCACGGTGAGGAGGCTGGGAGGGAGTGGAAAGCGAAGGGTTCGTGACAACAGCACGTTCACAGGCAGCTGGAGGGACTGGTGGGGGAGCAGAGGAGGCGGGGGCAGAGGGGCAGGGCTAGTGGGTAGTCCAGGGCGCTGAGGAGGCGGGATGGCTGTGCCACGAGACGCAGGAGACCTGGCGTGCGTTTGCAGGGACCCAGGCAGGCATTTGCAGGGACCTGGTGCCCACATGCCACCGAGTCCTCCCAGTCCCATGGGAATTTGCTGGGGAGATGCCTGCCGCCTGGTAGGGAGACCTCGATGCATCTTCTGGTCCCTTGAAGCACATCACCAGTGCCTCTTGCCCACCTTTTGCTCTCAGCGCATCGCATCCTGCACTTAATGACACACAACATGGGATTAAAGATCAGTCAGCAGTTAACTGCCGAGTGCTGCCCTACGACAGCTCCCTCCCAGCCTCCCCACTTTACAGACCAGGGGACCAACTTAGAGATGAGGAGCTGCATCCTGGTGGGCCCAGCACTTCCGGTGGCCCTGGAGCTCTGGGATGTGGCCTTGGGGTGAGTTGTGCTCAAGGCCTCCTGCTCAGTTTTCTCCACACCCCCCTGTCTCTGGGGTGTGTGCTCTGAGGATGGATCACCCTAGGGCCCCGAAACTCTCAGCTGGTGCGAGTTAGAATCGCACAATCTGCCAGCCAAGGCCACTGTCTGGGAGGAGATTGGATGGGAAGGTAGAGCTTGGATGCTCTCAGCTTCTACCTGTGCAGGAGTTGGCCAAGGGAGGATCGAGATTTTGCGCAGAAGGAGCAGAGATGGGCCCGTCCTCCCCCACAGACGGGCTGCTCCAGGTGCCTGCAGGAAGGCAGCTCCATTTAATTGCTTTGCAGTTTTGGCCTCTGTGGTTTCCTTGCCGGCCTTGGATGTGTTTTAGCCCAAGCAAGAATTCAAGATGGGAGTTGTTTTAATTATATAACACAGTGTGCTCATGATAAGAAAGTCATCCATCACAGGAGAGCGTAAGGAAGCAGCTCGAAGCTGCATCATTTCTGCCTCGTGCAGCAGAAGCCCTTCTGCTCGTTAGACCATCTCAGGGAAGGACCTTTGCCTGGGTGGACCTTTGCCCTGAACACGTCGTGGGGAGAGTAGGGGAGCTCTGTCTTCTGTGTGTGTGTGTGTGTGTGTGCCTGCACAAAAGTCTCCTGTTAAGTGTGGATGTGTGCTGGCGAGGTGCGTGGTTGGATTCTCACAAAAGCTCTGCTCTGTGGCTCATGGTTCCTGGGTTTTAGGGGAGGAAGCGGGGCTCTGGCCACTCACCTGTGAGGTGGTCCCTAACGCTGTGCCCTCCCCCATGCAGATGGGGAGAGCTGCCCCAGTCCTGTTGGTTTAAAAGCATGTGTTGTATTTCTCCCTATGTTTTCCTATGCATTTTATTTATTTTTACTTTTTAAAATTATTTCTATTTTTCTTTTGTTTTGTCCCACTGCAAGGACTTGTGGGATCTTAATTCCACACCCCCCCACACCCCCGGGATCAAACCTGTGTCCCCTGCAGTATAAGTGTGGTGTCTTAAACATTGGACCACTAGGGAAGCCCCTCCTGTGCATTTAAAAAAAGAGTAGTGGTCATAATATATGTTGTGTTTTCCTATGCACACTTTTTCAAAAAGAGGTTTTTTGTCATCTTTATGTATCCACCTTCACGTCTCATCAGATCTTATTTTGTAGATTAGAATAACTCTGAAGCCAGAGAAAATCTTAGATATTATGCCAATGGCACGAGGACCTTAGGCCTAAAAAGAAATATTCTTTGAAATGAACTCTCACAAGTGTATTTCGTATTTTATATATTCTCTTCTAAGAATTGGAAAGGAATTTAATTTTATTTTTCCTGGAAGGAGAACTATAAATCACATAAATACTAACAGAGATGTTTGTGGATGACAGAGCTCAATTCATAACTGATTTTCAAATCAAAGCAAACCCACTTAAAAGCTAGGCTTTTCAAGTGCTTTGTAACACCCGGTTGAAGGGGCTATTATAAGACTAAGTAGTTGTGCTGTTTGGTGATATTTTTATTTCAGAATACCCACAAATGAAAGTCAATAGTCTCTCGGTTTTCAGGGTGTGATTTCTGGACCTTCCAGCAGAGGGCACTGCCAGTTTGTGGTTGAGTTTTACTGCTGGCAGTTCAGTGAGCCTGTCTGTGTATGTGGTGCTTGCCAGAGGAAATGGATCTGAGTGTGATGTGCAAATAGTTAGATTTTATTTTAGGATGTTATCATGAAAACTATTGTAGGTGTCATAATAGCATTTGTAAGGTATCTCAGAAGATGGGACTGTTTCTTATTACCTGAATGTAATGAACATTTTGCAATTAGCTACCTAGTGAGGTTTGACATAAAATTGGTCGGATGGCATCACCGACACAATGGACATGAGTTTGAGCAAACTCCAGGAGATAGTGAAGGACAGGGAAGCCTGGTGTGCTGCAATTCATGGGGTCACAAAGAGTTGGACACGACTTAGCAGCTGAACAACAAAAGGGGTTGTTACTGACTATGGCTTGAATCTCTACTTAGCCCACTCCCTTCCCCACCCCTGCCCCCCAGCTTGATTTGGGTTTTATAAAGGAAATCTTACTAATTTGAATTCAGGGGACGCATACAATTTTGGGGGTAATTTTTATTATGTAGCAAAGAAGAACGCATGACAATTCCTTATTGGTGGCTCTGTGATTTCCTGTTGATTTTTAATTGTTTTTAAATTTCAAGTATTTCTTTACCAGCTCTGGGTCCTGGCGACTGCATCTTCAATGGAGACTGACATGGCTTTGTGACGCCCACTTCTCCGCTCTCTACAGTGTCCACGTTCTCTCTCCTGTACTTTGTCTGCCAGACCCGTACAACCCTTATATTCTGTGGACTTGACTTGTCAGTGTTTTCTCAGCACAAGAACGGTGGGCGCAGTAGATGTCTGTGTATATATGTGTGTTTTGTCTATACATACGCATGTGGATGCAGATATATTTTGGCTTAAGTTCTTTAGTGTGAAAATTTTTAAGTGATGTGTTGGCATGTCCATACATGTCTGAGGTTTGAGTATCTTTCATGCCTGTAAGACTTGATTATTTGATGTCCATCAAATGTCGAAGTTTTAGGAGAGACCTCTTTATATTTTCTGGGGTTAGCTTGTGTTTCCGTTTGTTTTTTTTTTTTCCCCCTCCTTGATCCAGTTCACAGGCTTTCCCTGCCTGTCTGCCCTTCTCCTTTATAGGCGCTGGGCCGGCATGGTCCGCTGGAGGGCAGCACGACTGCACACTGCCCGGCAAAGTCTCGGGGCTTTCTTTTCAGTTGGCAGGTGCGAGGGGCACTTGTGAGAACAAAGCACATTATTACCGAACACAGAAACCCCCAGCGACAGAGCATTGTCGTGAATTCAAATACATGATCCGGGAAAATTCTCAGGGTCCCCGGGACTGGTCTCTAGGGCGAGCCTGAGACACTGATCACTTGTAATTAAAGCTCACACTTGTGGATGGGGTGAGCGCCGACGTTACCGGGCGGCTCATTGTGGGGCTTTGGAAAGCTGTGGCAAGCCCGCGGAGCCAGTGCCTCTTATCCCTTGAATACTTATGAGGTACAGAAATAAGAGCTAGTTGGGAGGAGGCTTGTTATCTGGATTCATCCGTTTGTGAAAGGAATGGCAGGAAACTACACTCACAGCACCTGATGGAGTCCTTGCTGATGGACTTATTTTACTTGTTGATTTCTGGAAACTGGACCATTTAACTAGTAAATCTTTGCAAAGGGGTATAATTACAGTATCAGATGTGTTTCTCTGTTACTTGTGTAACTCGTGTCTTGGACTATCATCTTGATTTTAAGTTCCTTCTTTAGGTTTCATGTTTTTCTTTTTTTCCCCAACGATCCTGGTGCTTAACATAGAGTTTTGAATGCAAGTTATAGCCAACATTTGTTTGATAGGCTTTTATGTGAACAACTGCACCATCCCCACCCCCGGCTCAGTTTGCCTGTTAACATACTTTTCCCTCTCTCTGCCCGGATGCGTGCGCCTGCATCCGGGTCTTCCTGCCTGTCCATCACGGCCGCGTGCCACGCCCACTGGTTCTTTCCTTGCTGGTCCCACAGGTAAATTAACACGGGGACATAGAGCATCGTGAAGTAAATCAGTTTATCCTACTAACTGGTTGACAACAGGCTGCCGGGAACTGCGGGTTATCTTCAGCATCACTGTTGCTTTGACTCTGGGTGAGATGACTTGAGGTTCAGTGTGGCTTTGTCTGTCTTCCTCCAGCCCTGCAGAAGCGCTTTTGCAGTCACCGGCTCAGTTGCGGCTCAGCTGTTTGTCCAAGGTTTTCAAAACCTCCCACCTACCGGTGTGAGATTGTCGACATGCCAGTGGTGAACTGGTGTCAGAGGCCGGTACCGCCCGTAGCCCGACAAGGTGCTTGCCTCGGGCCTGGTGGAGAAGGTGGGCTCCTGCGGCCACATGGATGGCCTGGGTGGCTGAGACCTGGCTGAGAGCGCAGCAGCTGGGCTCGACTTGGGGATGGCAGCTCTTGAATTTGGGTGTCCAGGGACCTGCGGCTGCCTGTTGGTTTGGCTAAAACAAAGCTTGCATATAACCTTTGGGCAGAGTAAGAAAGACGAGTATAGAGTTTTTGGGTTTTGCTTTTTTAAAGAACAATGCATTGAGACAGCATCCTCATCCTCATTAGACCAGACCCCATGGTGCTGTGGTGCTGTTCTGGGGGTGTGTGGGCTTGAGGGTTCGGTTTGCTCTTCACCATCAGCTTGTGGCCAGATCCTTCCCCGATTTTGTCCACTGGTGTGTGTGCTCTGTGCCCACACTGCTTGTGGGACGATGTCACATCGTGTTTGTAAAAACCCAGCACGCTGCCTGGTGCATTCAGGCAGGCGCTCACATGTTCTCTCTCTCCATCATCCTTTGCAACTGAATTAATGGAAAAAACAAGCATCAAAACAAATACATTACTTCCTATGTGCTAGTTGTCTGATCTCAAGGAAGGAACAGTTCAGGAGATTTGAGTGATGTGTGACCTGGTACCAGGTTCTGAGTGCTTTCTTATGTCACTGAGTCCTTTTAGCCACCCCCATCAATTTATTACCCTCCATTCACCCCCGAGGTCCCTCGGGACAATCAGGAAGCCCAGGAAACTTTTCTTGAGAAGAAAGGGGTGGGGACTCAGATGTCCCCTGTGTGGCCCCAGGGCCAAGCCCCCCACCCACAGAGGTAGCCTGGAGCTGACCTCGCGAAAGCAGGCTGAACTCTAAACCCATCACTCTAAACCCGCACCCGTGGGCCCTTTCCTGAAATATGGTCAGAGCACAGGCCACGTGACCACTTGCAGCTGCCATGCGGGAGGAACCTGTGTGGAGGCCAGAAGGGGACCCTGGGTCCTCCCCCGCTTAGAGCCGTATGTTTGGTGAAGATTTAGGGTAGAGAACCGGGCAGGTACCCGTGCTGGCCCTTGCCTGCCTCCATCTCCTTCACATCGGGCTGTCTCCCCTGTGTTTCATGATCTTTTTGTTCCAAGCACCACAGCTTCAATCTTAACTAGAAATCACCCAACCAATTGAAAAGACTCCGAATTGTGGGAATGGCATTTTGTGGCTTTCACTCAATACGGGAGTATTCGGAAGCACCACCTGTAGGATCTCTGCAAAAAAACAAAGCCATCCCCCTGTTTCACTGGAGGTGTTTTTGTTGTCTGTTACTCCTGGTGCCTGTGAGGGGACTGTGAGCCATGGTGTTCTTTCTTTTCTTCTTATTCAACAGAACATCTCTTAAAAACCCTACTCTGAGAATCTCTCTGTTCCTTTCAAGTCTGAGGGTTTTTTTTTTTTTTTTCCTTCCCTCTAAATTGTAATACTGATGGAAAAAAAAAGTGTATAAAATGGAAAATAAAAAATGCACTGAATACCACACCCCTACCCTCCCTTGGAGAGAAAACACAATCATCTTTTTTTGGCAGCATTCTTCCAGAAATTTCTGCACATATATGAGCATTTTAAACACACCCCCACACACAAATGGTTTCCTGCTCTACATACTGTTCTGCCAGTATATCTTGGATGTGTTTCCACATCAGCAAATATAGATTGACTTCATCTGTTAGCAGCTCCTTAGTAATTAGGGGATAATTTCTTACAACTCTCCTATTTTTTGGTTCCAAAGCAAGATGCTCTGGATCGGTTCCCATATTCTCCCTGTACCACTTCCTGTGTTCAGTGCTCGTCCAGCCCTGCTTCCTTTAAGGAGAGTTTCATCTGCTAATGTCACCCACTCAACTTTTTGTGGCTTTCAATTACTTAGGTGTGTTACCAATTACATTTCTAATAAGAAAGGTATGGGTCTCAGAACTTAAGTTGGCCACCAGAGGCAAATGCAGTTGGACAGGGAATTGGGGATCAAGATGGAGCAATGACCTGTTATGCACAATGTTAAAACCTGGAGCCTCCCACTCAGGAGAACTTCTGGAGATGAAAGCTCTCCCGGTTATTTGACCAGCGACCTGGGCCCCCCTTTAGGTCTCACCCTCTTTGTTCTTTCCTGAGTTGTCTTTGGCCACAGGGCTCCATTCACCATTTGAATTCAGTGAGACATAAAAAGGCAGTCAAAGAGTGCATTAGAAAAAAAAAAAAATCACAATTAAAAATATAATTGACTCCTTTTATTTGAACCAGTGTAAATATTATCAATGTTTCTATGGCAGTATAGCTTACTAGGTTCATTTTCTAGAACTGTATGTGACCGAGAATTTGTATTTGTATATACTCAGTATAATTAGCATTCACCTGCTTAAGATTCTTGCTTTCAAAATATGCACTTTTAGCTAATCCATTTTCTAATTTCTCTTTAAAAGCAACATTTCTGAGTGTTAGCTACCTGGTATAAATGCCATAGAACTAGTGTGAGCACCTTTATCTACGATCATCTGTGTCAAACTATTCAGACCTTCTTATTGACTTTTCTTTTCTGTATGTTTTGCGTCAGGCTCTTAAAATCAGCATTAACTCCTTTATTCGAAGTCTGTCTGAAGTGCTTGGGGGAAAGGCAGCCTTTTTTGACTATGAAGTGACATGGAGGTTGTGGCATCCCCTTGGCATGGGTTTTGAGTTGGGTTCTGGGTTTGGGTGATGGGGCCAGGAGGAGACCCACAAAGTGGAACAGGTAAAGCCTGCGAAGAGCCAGTCACTGTGGTTGTAATAGCTGAGGTTTTTCTTTCTTTCTTTATAACTGACAGCACTGTGAATTTCTAGGTCTCGCCTAGTAATGTTTGAGTGTAGGTGCCCAGTCATTCGGGGGCTTCTCAGGTGATAAAGATCCTGCCTCCAGTGCAGGAGATGTAAGAGACACAGATTCGATCCCTGGGTCAGGAAGATCCCCTAGAGGAGGGTGTGGCAACCTACTCCAGTATTCTTGCCTGGAGAATCTCACGGACAGAGGAGCCTGGCAGGCTATGGTTCATAGGGTCATGAAGAGTCGGACACGAGTGAAGTGACTCAGCACATGCAAGCACACCCAGTTATTCCGAGTCCACTCCCAGCCCTGTACGCGTTATGTCAGAGTAGCAGGATTTGTTTGCAGTTCCTGTGATGCTGTGGATGCCAGTTACTGGGGCAGCAGCTGGTGGGAAAGCGGCGTCAGGTCCTCACTGGAACAGAAATAGAAAAATGAGGCTCTGGGTTCTCCTGTAGACCCTGACCCTGCTGAGGTGTGTGGGCTGACTGCTTGGCCTAGAGAATATTCTCTCTCCACAGCCCCCTGCTTCTCACATTATCCTCACCGGTCCACTTGCCTTCCTATCTCTACCTTCCTGGGCCACACATGACTGTGGTTTCATACCATAATCAGAAGGAAACAGCTGGCCGGTGCATGGAGGGCAGCAGGGGGAGGCCAAGCGGGTGCTTTTGGCAAGTTGACTACATGGGTGCTTTGCCTCTGCGGTCACTCAGCCAGGATGGGAATGTTGGAAAGCAAAGATCTTTGTTCACAGAAGTCACCCTGTGCGTTTGCTCCTTCCAGTGGGTCCTGAAAAGAGAGAGGCTGAGTAAGGGGCCAGCCTGGGATCCTGGTAGTGTCTTTGGAGGTTGGAAACCTGGGCAGGTAGGAGGTGGCTTCTCTGTGTGCCCGCCAGATCTGGGTAGGGGCTGTGGCCATGGATTAAACCTCTGTCAAACCAAATGTGGCCTGGCAGCGGACGCAGAGGGAATCTGTTTTTCCAGTTTTGGTGACCTGGGAACCAGCTCCACGCCCATAGGAAGTTGAAACGTTAATCCCAAAGCCCTGGGTTCCTGTGTCTCCTGGTAGATCTCCTGTCCCACCACTGGCTCGAGTCCTCTTCTCGACTGATGGTCTGTATGGTCAGGTGACTTCTGCAGGGGCTGCTCATTATGGAGGGGATACAGGCCACGTTCACCTAGCACAGTGGGGACAGCTACGTGTATTCCCAGGCGTATTTTATCCCAGGCATTAGATATTTATGTAAACATCTATATCCTGCATGTATTCAGTGTCTAAAGATCTGTAATGTTGCTTAGTGAATAACTAAATGCTATGTACTGTTGACCTCAGGAAAATGACAAATTATTAAAAAAATAGTCTTAAAAACTAATGAAAGCTGAGGGTCTTGAGTATTTTGGTGCTTGTTATTTTAATCAGGTCACTAAACAGAAGTTATGACAACTGGATGAGTGTTTTATCTGAAGCATTTGAGCAACTGGGTGGTCTCTTTTCCTTGGCTTCCAGATAATGTAATGCGATATTAATTTTGATGAATGAAATATGCTTAGTTGAGGCCCTCTCTGAGAGGCTCTCTGCTAGCAGACTGGAGGTTGTTTTCTTTCTGGGGTTGCAGTCAGTAGATGTTCTGAGCAGGAGACCATAGCACCACACTGTCCTTGCTTGGGTGGTGTGTGTGTGTGTGTGTGTGTGTGTGTGTGTGTGTGTAAGTTAAGAGAATCCCCCACTCCTGTGCTTTGGGATTACTGCTTTCGTGATGGAGACTGGAAGACTTCCTCTTTTTTTGGCAAGGGCTATAAAGAGAGATCATATTAGTGTAACCTTTGCCCCTTAAGGTGTGGATGAGTGTGCTGTGGTTAGAATTTAATTTTAACAGGTTTTATCAAACTGCTGAAAGATATTGAAAATGTTTAATATGGAGTTGAGGCAGTAAGTCACCTGTGGGCTTGTTAAATCAGCATCCTCGGGGGTGGGCGCTCAGGTCCCTCCCGGGACTCTCGCTGCTGCCCCGACCAGCACGCTGCAGTCACCTTGTAACTCTGAGAAATTGAATGGCTGCTGGAGACCGCGGGGAAGGGGAATTTAACACCTTGTCTCCCCCTCCTGGGGGAGGGTTTATGGACCTATTCTTAGATCATTTGGCTTTTCACCGGGATTTTAAAAATCATATCTGAAGTATGTAGACACATCATATTACTGTCGCGTGTGACACTGAATGGTGTCTTGTGACCCCCTCCCAGCTGTAGTGCATTTTGCTTCGTTTTTTTTCTTTCTATCCTTTCTATACTTTTCTTCCCTCTTTTTGTTGATTTCCAATTTTGTTGCCCATATCACACACTTAGAGCACAGGTATGGCCACACTTGTTGGGGACACGTTGCTAGTCTCCATCATCAAGGTCGGGGTGACAGACTACAGCCCACGTGCCAAACCGGCCCGGGGGTTGGACCCAGCTGCTGTTCCCATGCACTGTCCGTGGCCGCTTTCACTGGGCGGTGCTGGGCGTTGCTGAGAAGCGGCCTCAGAGCCTGCCACACCTGCTGTCAGGTCCTTCTCAAGAACAGGTTGCTGACCCCTGACCTAAATCATAGTAGGTATTTACTAGCTGCTGAATGAATTGGTGTATGAAGGACTTCCCAATCAGGTTTTACTTAGTATAGAAACAGACCCGCTGGTCCCGGGTGCTTGGACTCCTGGTGCCCCTGTGGGGAAGATCTGTCAGAGCATGTGCTTGAGTCCACACAGGTGTGTATCATCCTGTCACGCCACTGTTGAGTGTGAATGTTGTGTAAGCTTCTGTGCGGCACCTCTCAGAAGAAAAGGGAAGACTTGGGGAAGGAAGTTTCTGGACTGCAAAATATTCCCAGGTAGCATGGACGGGCATCCCACATGCATTGAGAATTAGTCCCTTAGTCTTGGTGGTGCAGGTCCCTGGAGAGTCAGGCAGGTGAGGTCGGAACCAGGGAGATGCTTGCCGTCTGTCTGCCTTCATATGGGATGACAGGCCACGCCCACAGAGTGAGCTGGTGAACCTGTGTACCAACAGCTTCAGACATTTAAAAAAATGGACAGGGCAACTTCTGTGTGTACTTCACGTCCTGCTAAAAGCATTGATCTTATTTCCCACATGAAACTTGAAAAACTGTTTTAATCAGAGTGCTTATGGATACTCTGTTGGTTTTGGAGGGATGCTGTAATGGAGGACCCACAGATGGGTGGGTTAAACAGCAGAAATGTGTTGTCTCTCAGTTCCCGAGACGAGATAGCTGGTCAAGGTGTCAGCAGGGCAGCCTTTCCTCCGAAGCCTTGGGAGAAGGAGTGCTGCCTGGCTCGTGGTGCCGCACGTGCTCCTTGGCTTGAGGACACATCATTCTAGTCCTGTGTGTGTTCACACTGTCTTACCTCGATGTGTGTCCGTCTCTGTTCAAATTTCCCTGATTTATAAGGATACCAGTCGTGTTTCCCTAGGGCCTGCTGTAGTGAACTCATTTCAACTTAATTGCTTCTTTGAAGACCCTGTCTCCATGTAAGGTCACCTTCTGAGGTCCTGGGGCTCAGGACTTTCGCAGATCATTTCAAGGGGACACAATTCAATGCGTAATAGATGGGTATCTCAGATCAGTATAATTCAAAAGGATGTTTGGCTTCAAAAGTGAAGTCGTACAGAAACATGGCCAAGAAAAGGTAACATGTCATTCTCTGAGCTAAAACAGTGTTGGATATGACTGCTTAGGCTTCATAAATGGGCTCATATGTTGATTGTGTTGGTCTCCATGTCTCTTTCTGGATACACACATTCATGTTTGGATATGGTTAGAAAGAAGGGAACTGTTTTTGAAAGTTTGCCCTGAAATCACAGTGTACACAAGTGTTAGATGTCAGGATTGTAACCACGTTCTTCTCATATGTTTTGTCATGTTCTTGGCCAATTTTCAGATAGTTGTATCCAAATGTGAGTTTCACCCCTCAAACCAGTCAGAATTTTCTTCTTGATTTTACACCTTAGCCATAACACATATTCTGAGAGTGCTTTCAGAGACTCTGTACTGCCAAGTGTAGAACTATGAGTTAACCACATAATCATGTCCAACGATATTGTTCTTTTTGCTCGATTTCCTTCCCCTGTCCCCTCTAGAAAGAAAGAGATTAGAAAAGACAAGTTTTATTCTTGGAGAGAGAGAGGATGAGAGTCAGAGAGTGAGAAAGACACAGAATACATTTCCCCACACAGACAGGAGGAGAGAGCAAGGAAACACACACAGAGGGAGAGTGATTCCAGAAGGATTGCCTGTGGACCTGCCCTTCCAGTTCAGTGGATGGATGAAGAATGGGCATCCAGTGAAGCCTGCTCTTCCCTCCATCCCAGCTCCTCCTGGCCGCCCAGTGCCAACATCTTGTTGCACTGAATGAATTCCACTGTTTACACGGACACCCCCCTCACCAACGCCCCCTCCCCACACTGCGCGCCTTTAGACACTTTTGTTCAGATGATAAAACACTGTTGTCCTAGAGGTTTTCATTTCAAATGCCTTGTTCACGATTAAAGTCGAAGATTGAAGTTATTTAAAACTGAACATAATTATATAGGAGAAGAAAGTTTGATAGCCTATTAAAAGATGCCTAGAAAATCCCCATTTTGGTTTAGTTGCACTGTTAAATAATGCATATTTAATGTGCATAAATAATCGTGTGTCTGGAGTCGGCAGGTCTGCTATAAATAGATGCCGTCAGACAGGGTGCGAAGCTGTTCCTTCACACGTGGGAACAGCCTTGGGGGCTGTCCCGTGGCTCCCTGCCCCACATGCTGCAGACACAGCCCTGTGAAGTGTCAGTTTTCACTTCTGGGCTGCTTAAGCCCAACGTATATTCCCATATGCTTTTGTGTGTCTTTGTAGAGCACTTTGGGGTGGATTTTTGCTATTTCATCACTTTTCTCACTCTGCCTTCAGGAGCCAGAAACACTGACGTTTCACACGTGACCTACAAACTCTCAAGCTTCTGACATGGCACTGAAGGGTCAGGAGAAAGAAAACAGTCTGTTTGTCAGGAAAAAAAGAAATAAGTGAAAAAGCTCCCCACAAAGCTTCATTCCCACTCTTCTCTAGTGATTTTCTCAGGAGGATTATGAGAAATGCTATTAATATGGACTGTGCATGCCCTGGGCACTAAAAACCAAACGCATCCCAGGCAGTATTGTCCTGTCATGAATTTGGTCTTTGCAGAATCTTCCCCCGGAGCGTCTTGTTTTTATAAAAGACACTAAAAGCAGCTGACTAAAGTTTATCCAATATATTCTCTCAACCCTAATTTATTCAGTGTTTGTATGTAGCCCACTGGGACTAATTGTAATTGTTATCTTGCTTACAGATACAAACTCATCTTTATCTCTGCAGTGGCTCCTCCCTGTCCCCATAGAAAGGGGAAAAAAACCTCTTCTGACAAATATTATCTGTCAACCTTTTATAAGAATTGAAATGGCTGACATTTTAGGTGAAAGTTATAATATAGAATTATTTTCAGAAGCTTCAATAAAGGAAACATAATTTCCTTTCTCACATATAACTTTCTTATTTGATATCTCTTTTCTATGTTAATTTAATTAATATCTTGAGACTTTGGGTTTTAATTTAAAGCAGCATTCGCCTGCAAATGCAAAGTTGATATTTCTATGAAATTTATGCAAAATGGGTAAGTCAGAAAAAAATGAAGTTCTTCAGAATAAATGATGATCTTGGATTTCTGTCACTATTTTCCAAATCAAGTTCTGTAAATGTATCTTTTTTTCTATATGTTTCTAATAGATTGGTAATGTTGCCCTGTCTAGAGGAATTCTGTTCTTTGTTTTTAGCAAGTAATGTGGTCCGACATGAGTTGTGACTTGGATTAATAAGTAAAAATCTCTAATTGAAAACAAATGAATGGCCACCTGTAGAAGTACCTAGTTCTTCTACTGAATTTTAGGAAAGGTGTGAAAATTGAATAATGATTAAATAAATGATTGGGATTCATGTGTTGCTTGAGAACTCTTTCTCCCTCAGCTGTACAGAATGTTATATAAACATGAACACCAGGGTTTTGATACTTATTTCATCCACATATATTTAGGTATACAAATTATATTTAGATATACAATCTTTTTTTTTTTTTTTCCTTCAGTTTAGGTACTGCAAAGTAGATTTAAAAAGACAAAAGTCTGACACTGGAAAAAAAAAAAAATCTGTCCATCATATGACTGTATTTGTCCTTATTGGTATAGCCTGCCATGGAAACTTCTAGAGCCTAGAAACGTACTATACATGCTTCTTTAAAGGGCTTATATTTACATGAAAAAATTAATGTGATCATTTTAAGGAGGTGAGAAGGCAGAGTTGCTGTTTATTTCAGGTCATGGTGTGAGTCTGGCATCTGGATTCTGTCTTAACAGTTTTCAAGGGTGTTCTTGAGCAGCTAGGAATGTGCAGGTAAGTCATATTCTGTTGTTCAATGTTGGAACTATGAATTCTTTAATGGGCCCTGCCTGATTTGATATTTTTGTGTGTGTGTGCAAACCTAGAATAGAGTGGGATTCTCCTTCCATCTCTGTTCAGAGGTTTCTCTTCATTGGATCATGACAAAGGAAGAGGTCATGCCAGCCCACCTGGGTGAAAGGGGACCATCTGTGGGCTTGAGGGCACTTGCAGGCCCGCAGTGAGGTGCCTGGGCATGCATGTGGCCCTGCTATCCTCGTCTAAGATTGAAGTGCTTCTCATCTCCTGTTGCTTTCATAAAGAATGAGAGCTGGTTCATCATTAATGATTTAACTTGGAATCAGAAAATTTCCACTTCTCTTTCAAGCTTTGGAATTAGTTTAATTAAAAAGTGCCCTGAAATTGCAGGGTGAGCTTCTGTCTGTTTATTCGTGAGACTTTTAAGCTGCTGTCTTGGAAGCAGAACAGAAATGCAGAAACAGGATTCTGAGGTAGATGAAACGCTCAACCCATTTTGACTTTTCTGCTGTATTCATCAAACTGCAGCATTGTTTTCTTCCATTGTCTTTTTAATAAGAAATGATATACATTCCAAATGAAAAGATAAATTTATGTAAGTCTAAATTTTAGCTTGTCTTTGTATGAGGACCCTGTGAAAGGTTTTATTGTACAGTGATTCAGAAAGAGAGGAGTGCCGTCCATACCCCCAGACCTCTTGCTCTCCAGTGACAGAGAGTTTGGAGCAAGTGCGTCTGGAAACAAGGCAGGAAAAAGGTGTGGATGAAGTCTGGAGAGCACAGACTTGGTGTGGGTTCAAGTGCTCTGAGCTGTTGATGGTGTGAGTCACCTCTTGGTTGTTAGGGATGCAGGATGCATTTTGTTGCTTTTTTTCTCTTTTTGGTAATAAGTTGGCGGCATTTGAGAAGGAGAAGCCAAAGGGAGGCAAGATGACATCATGCACGAGTGACTGATGACCTGGGGACACCTCTTGTGTGTGGTTGTCTGAACAATGCCTGTTTTTCCACCTGTTCTCACTTCACAAGCGCAGGGCCCATGGGTCTTGCTGCAGAGCTGGTGGGAGTGTTCGTTACATCCCCGGTGCCTGGCATAGGGGTAGGAGCTCATAGTAGGTCCTCAGGAAGCTTTTGATGAATAAACAAATGAAGGCATACACCTAGAAGCAGGTTCTGCTATCAGGCAGACGCAGACCCAGGCTTGCTCAGCTCAGTGCCAAGGGGAAGTGCATGGTCCTGTGTTAGGAGAATCTTCTGAGTCAGAGCTCCCCGAGATTGCTGTGAGCTGCCTGGGGAGGGAGGGCCTCTAGGCGGAGGACGAGTGGTAGAAACGGAGCAGAGGGCACTCAAAGAGTTTTAATGGCCAGTTAAGCCAGATGATTCTAAAGTGCTATTTATATTCTGAGACTCCATTAAATATTTGAGCATCTCCTGTTTCCATAACAATGTGTGAGTCACCAGGGAGAGATCCCACAGTGTGTGCAACAAGATGCCTACCTAGGCTTGGGCATTCCCAACTGCATCTTGATAGTAAGATAAAAATTTTAAAGTAAAACTTAGTGAATAACAAATTATAATAGATACGATGAAATTCAAGATATTTAAACCATTCACTCAATAAAAATTTGAATGCCCATAGGCATTGTAGATACAGTGGTTGTGTTTGTAGTTGGAGAGAACAGCAAAATCTGAGAGGGGATGGGGTCAGGCTGACTGTGAAGAAATTACAGAAGAGCATCAGCGGTGGGCAGTGGGAAGTGTGGAAAGCTGGTGCGGGGATGAGGAGGTGCCTCCAACAGTGAGGAAACCTTGCTTAAGAAATAATGCAGGGACACCAGGCAGGGAGCTGGAGTCACTTCATGGTTGACCTTGGGTGTCACCTAGGCACTGAGTTGATCCTGTGATCCAGTGTGGAGGGAGAGGTGTGTGTGGTTCAAGTGCATTTAGAAAAGTTTTTGCCTCCTCCAGAGAGGAAGGAGGACTAGGCGAAAATGACATGGAGATCCAACTGTACAGAGTCCATCAGGGACATATCATAGCTAAAAAGACTTCTTATGTTTTGTTGGTGGCTCATCTGTTTGCCAGTTTAAATGTACATTTAGTGCATTTGGGGCCTATTCTTTTTTGGGGTTCATTTTCCTTTCATGTGGATTCATTGGCATTTATCACTTTCTCATTTCTGCACTAATTGTGACTGACTGTCACCGCTATGGAAGTGTTCTCACATGCTGGCTTCACTGGTGTAAGATGTCACGTCATGTCACCAGGAGCTGAGAAAAGCTATTTTAAGTGGGGTGGCAAAGGAAATGTATTTCAGGTTTTAAAGGAGCCCCTGAGTTTTTGAACAAAGCTGAGTATTTTTAAGGAGCTTGGGCACTTGTGCGTTCTTGGGAGGTCTTGTTAAAAGGCTTTCGATTTTATTCTGGTCCTTTGTTTCTAGGGCATTATTGGTGGGACATCACTGGACGTTTATATAAACAAATAGAATCGAGCGTGAAAGCCCTAATGTTTTAAAGTAAAGATGAGGAAGCCTGAATTTTAGAGGAAGTGATGGAGGAATTGTGCCTTTCCTCCCTTCTTCTCCTTCCTCCTCCTTCCCCCTGCCCATCTAATGCTATGGCTTAAAAAGGCCATGGTTTGGAGGATCCTCTGTTGTTAAACTATAATTTGTACCAGACAATACAGTTGAGTATCAGTATTTTTAGAGAAGCCATAGCTGGTACTTACAGACCTTTTCCTTTAAAAATTTTTTTCAAGCTGAATTGCACTTGGGTTTTACTTCTCACAATTTTTACCAAAACTAAGAAGTTAAAGGGTTTAAAAATAAAAATGTAAAGCTCTAAGTTTGATCTCTTTAAGCTCCGAGTCCTGGAGACTAGCCCCGTACTCTCTGAGGGTGGCTGTCCCTTTGTGAATCTAAGCGTCCAAGACCAGTCCTGTGAAAAAACTGTCCCTACCACGTGAACTCTGCTTCCGTTTGTGTGACAGTAAGCTGATCCAGTTCTGTGGGCCAGATTACCCATTGAAGTGCACTTAAAAATAACTTTATTTTTTGAAAAAGTTAGGTAAAAATGTTAATTAGTATTAACAGTGCTTTAAAAATACGTGCTAGACATTTAGAATATGAGTTAAAGAAGTGATCTGGGTACCTTTAGATTATTTGTTAATAAATGTCATTATTCATTAGTTTTTTTATCCTTGAACAGCATACTTTTTTTGGTCTCACTCTAATACTTCTTGAACTTTATATTCCTTTTCTCTCAATTTTCTGTTAGAGAACTTCCTGATATATTCAAATTTGTCGTCTCCAGAGCTTCAGCTCTTATTAACTCTTCTTCATAGGCAGCTCTGAAATAATTTCCCAGAGGATTCTGTCTCTTCCTCGGAGACCTGTGGTCCTTCTGCCGCCCCACGCAGAGGAGCAGAAGGAGGGGGTTTGTGCACTTGAATGACGGATGTTGGCTGACTTCAAATGTCACGAACACTTTTCCCCAGAAGAAACAAAACTTTAAAGGAGAAAAAACGTTTTTTTCCCCTCTCTCCAAATTTAGCTCTTTGCCTTTGAAAGCTGGATCCAGCAAAGCAAACACATCCATAAGAACAAATATGTGTATATGAGTATATCTGTTATTAGTATGGCCTTGGAGTATATTCTTAGTGATTGCCTTAATTTTAGTTATTTCTATAAGTTGATTCACGGAAGGGAGGGTCTGCTGATCGATAGAGCATTATACATTTGTAGGTTGTGATGCATCATAATGTCAAAAAGCAAATTAAAATAAGAAGTGACAATGGTTTTAGAAAAAGATGGAAAGTGTGTGTGTGTGTTTTATTTTAGAACTACATGGGACTTATTTAAAACCTTTTTTTTAATTAAAATTTTTTATATTTATTTATTTTCGTTTGCAAAATATTTTTGGCACTTTGACCCTAAAGGGTTTCCTCCATAAATTTAGAAACTTGGAAGCTGGTCCCTAGAGAATATTGGGCAGAAAACCATTTTTTTAAGCCTTTTTTTATTCTACAGGAAATGAATGTGTTTGCTCTTTTCCTGTGGTGCCATATTGTCTGAATTTCTATTCTGTACTCATAATGGGCAGAAAGAGTAAGAAGGCCACACATTTGCTAATCCTCTTGATGCTGTGCGGTGCTATGCTGTGGGGTTGAATAATTATGATTAATTGTGAGCTAGACCATGTGCATTTCTGAGAGTGGGTTGTAATTAAATAAAACTTAATGATTTTAACATTGGGCTACTGGTACGTATTTATGATGCATAGCTCTCTTGTTCGTATAAGATATACTTTGTAATCGCACAGATGTCGTTGAGCTCAAATTTCAAGCCATAAAAATATTCTGGGACTGCTTTCTAATGAAAATAAGGTTTCATGTATCTTTGTGTTTCACAGGTTAGACCTCAGAAAGGTGAAAACTGAGAGGTGACTGGAAAAGAAAGCAGGTGGCCAGTAGCACACATGTGATGCACTTTAATCAGGATGCGTGTTGGCTTGATTTGTGTGTTGTTTACACATTTTTATAAATGTGCAAAAGTAAGTTTTTGTGAGTGACTAATTTTTTAAGTCATTTTTTACATATCTTTGTATGTTTTTACATATTTTTATAAGAGTGCAAGAGTAAGTTTTTGTGAATGACTTAAAATACTTGGAAGAATTCAGCCATTGTGGATTTGTTCTGAGCTGGGTTTTGAATTCAGAAACAAAGTTATTTTGTGTGATAGACTTTTAAAATATTTATTGGTATTTGTACTACAAGTAGCTTTGGTAGAATTATGGTCACCTATATGGGTTTAGGTTTTATAGCTGCTTGGAAAATTATGTACATTAACTTGAAAGATAAATTACATTTAATTTTCATTTAAGATTAATTATTATTGTTGGCTTGATTGGCTGGCAGAGTACTTTATCATCTCCCCTTCAGCTCGTTTCCAGCCCAAGGTTGCCCAGTCTTTTTGCAACTAGCTTATGTCCTGGGTTGTCATTTCTCCCGTAAAGAGAATAAGGAGACTCACCTTGCTGTGTTCCTGGCAATATTAGATTCCACTCACCGGGTCCAGTACTGTGCTTCAGAATTAAGAGGCTTTCTGCATCTATTCTGTCATTAAACCTTGCTACTGCACTTTTGCGTAGAAACTGTTGCCCTAGTTTTCTCACTAGGGAAGTGAATCATGCGGGTTTCCCACGCTCGCCCAGGGCTGCACACAGTTCCTAAGACGCTGTGTTGGGACACTGCACGTAGAGCACCCAGCACCATCCTCTCACATTGCTGTGGTTGTTATAGATCCACAGTAACCACTGGAGAAACGTGTGTAAAGAGGTAAAAACTAATTTTTTAAATATGACATTGTCTTGGACTTTTTTTTTTGCCTTTTCAAAAATCATGGTTTTCCTCTTCCTAAGGGATAATTTTTCACTGATAGGGCAAAAGTCTGTATGTTTAAGGATTTGGGGGTATATGGATTTTATATGTTTTTAAATTTTATATTTTTAATGCATTTTAAACATAGCCTTAGAACACTTAGGTGTATGCATACGATTAGTTATACGTATTTCTTACTTCTGTCTATGTTTATATCTTACACACTGTGTTTATAGTCGTGTACTATATCTGAAGACTTCCCAGGTGGCGCAGTGGTAAAGAATCTGCCTGCCAGTGCAGGACATTCAAGAGATGTGGGTTCGATTCCTGGGCCAGGAAGATCCCCTGGAATAGGAAATGACAACCCACTCCAGTATTCTTACCTGGAGAATTCCAGGGACAGAGGAGCCTGGCGGCTACAGTCTATGGGGTTGCAAAAAGTCGGACACAACTGAGCGACTGAACACACACTATATTTGAACTGTTTTATTCTAAATGTCAGACATTAATTTTATTTCCCACTTTTGTGTACATGGATTAAGATAAATTTAACAGTTTTTAGCTGCCTCCCCCTGATTTCATTATGCACAATTCGGGCCTCGAGGGTGGAATTCTTGTGGTTGGTTGAAGATCTAAATTTTTGCCTGGACCTCTTATACTTTTACTTTAATTTGTCCTATTAGAAGTTTCATAGGAAAAAATGATATTTTTTAATTTGCCAAGTTAATTTTTCTGGCCATATCTGAAATTTGTAAAGGCATTAGAAAAATCTAAAATAACTCCCTTATGCTTCTTTTCCTTGCCTTCCTCAATATATGAGTCCTCCTATTTGGTTTTTAATCTCTTCTGTCTTCCAGTTTTGTCCAGATATTGCTTGGTTAGATAATGCATCTCTAAGGGTCTTATTGTCTTGAATTTCTAGAAAAAGTTAAAATTTCACATTTTGGTTAGCTTACCTTCTCTTTATTTTTAGGTTGAGGACCACAGTTGTATAACAGTAAACTGACTTAGTTGTTAGGCAAGGTTATGTTCCTAAAACGGTACAGAATTGGGATGGAAAAACATTCATGTTTGTATGACCTTGTGTTTTGTAAGTAACTAGTAAACACAGAATACCTCTGAAAACTATAATTAAATTTCTTAGCCATCACTGATTTTTACTTTTATGTAAGCACTGAACAATGAATGTAAAAATAAATTGGTCCTTATTCTGCCTAATCGTAGATTCATGGGTTTCTTCCATTTTTAGTGCGGAATTTGGCAGGCATTGTGGCAATAGGCTGATTTATCTCCTAAATTGTTTAGGGACTAGGATGTTTTCTCCAACACTTTACACAGAAAAGAAAACCATCCATTTCCCCCCCCCTCCCCCTTTTGTATGAATGTATTTCCCTTGGTGCTGCTTACTTTTTAAAGTCATGGAAGAGTTGAAAATTTTCAAGTT
Organism: Bos taurus; assembly: GCF_002263795.3. Taxonomy (NCBI): domain Eukaryota; kingdom Metazoa; phylum Chordata; class Mammalia; order Artiodactyla; family Bovidae; genus Bos; species Bos taurus. The sequence continues at coordinate 18,641,166 of NC_037340.1, forward strand.
TGCTGTCAGCACACACACACAGCCTTGTCAACTGGATGTGCAAATATAAATAATCTTTGTGTTAAATTTTAAAGAATCAAAATCTATGGCTATTTTCTAGTTGTTCCACTTAGTACCACACTCTATAAAACCTAGAGTTAATCATATACACCATTCAGCAATTTCATTTTACAGTCAATGACGATCATGAAATGAAACAAAACAAAACTCCTCCCTATCATTAAAAAAATCTCCTAACAGCATACTGTAGGAACTCCATAAATGTTCTTTGGAACATGAATCTAGTTCAACCCTGATCCTATTGGTTCCTTCGAATTTTCCTCTTATGACATCTCTGCACAGACCTGCCTCTTTTCCTGTGATTGACACAAGTCTACAGGTAACATTTTGGGGTGTACTTGCTAACCCTCTGAGCTGTCCTGGAAGGCTGATTTCTGCTGAGACTGTCTGCATCAAGATTTCTTGCTTTGGAAAAGAGCATGGATGGCAGAAGGGCCAGTGGTGAAGAACAGGCATGCCTCGACTAAGATGAAAGTGAACTCCATCAGGCAAAAGTTAAAATCATAGATTGGCTAAAAGAACTGATCCATACTCATTTGAAGAAATTTCTCCTCTTTGGGGGCCCTTTGTTATCAGTAATACCTCTAGTAGTTTATACTTCAAGGAGTCTGATTCTTATGTTATGTTACCCGTAGAACACTCTAATTCTTATGGGAACTCCTGCCTTCCCAGAGCTAAATAGTTTAGCTGCTTCAACTGCTCCAGACTATTGAAGTATGCAGATCAGCACAAAGTATGACATTCTGACCTTCCAAGTACCCTAGCTAAGATTTACATTGCACTATGACATAAGCCTGAAAAAAATACATATACCTAATATGGAAGTGTGAATTTCTACTTAATAAGTTCCCCCCAAAAAGGATTCCATGCCTACTTCATTAAAAGCTGCTAGGATTACCTGTAGGACAGTTACCACAGAAACAGAAATTGACTTCTATTCTAATATATTTATTAATTTATAAAAGGACAAGTTGAAATACATTCAATGTCCATTGGATAACTGAATATTAAACAGTCCCATTAAAGAATCAAATCTTAGTTACTATAGTATGCTATAATTTCAAATTTTGTGGTAACCCTACAGTTTACACTTGCCATATCAACGCCATGAGAGTTTTTATTGGTTATTCTAAGCTAGTTACAATCCTATCTTCACCTCTGATGATTGTACCATATATTATTAGTGGCTTTCCAAAGTTTCAGGAATTACTTTTTATGTCACTGTTGCGTGGGAGGCTTCATCCTATGGCTTTGCTATGGAAATCTTGATATTTTAGCTTTTCATACTAATTTGAAGGTTGTAAGAGGTTCTTTCCCAAAATATATCATAGACTCAAGGTGTTACAGTTTTTGCTGCTGCTTTAACACGATTTCAGAGGGGTTGGTGCACCAGTTATCTGATATAAAAAAAAAAAAAAGATTTCTTGCTTTGAAGAGTGTCCTGGTTGCCCAATGCCCACTGGGTTTTGATGAGTGTTACTCTTTTCTGTCATTTTGAGCAGGGACACAGCCTAGCATGTTTCACATGTTCACATGTAGAAGACTCTGAGGAGCAGCCAGAGACTAGTGAGCCCCAGACCCTAACTCAGGACCAGCTGAGTAACTCGCTGGGATGCCCCATGCAGAGTGATTCAAAGTGCCCGGTACTTGATTCAAAAAGTCGCCATTCAAGACATCAGCAACAGTGGAAACACTGTGTGGGGCTCTGTGCTGAGGCCTGGGTGGGTGCACCCCTGAAGCCCGCCCTGCTCTTCCTCTCAAACAAATGAAGCACACCTAAATGTTTCTCACAAAGCTTTCTCAATCCTAATGCTTGAGGCCTGAGCAGAGTTAAGTGTTAGTCGCTCAGTCGTGTCCAACTCTTTGCATCCCCATGGATGCCAGGCTCCTCTGTCCGTGGGATTCTCCAGGCAAGAATACTGGAGAGGGTAGTCATTCCCTCTTCGAGGGCATCTTCCTGACTCAGGGATCGAAACCATATCTCCTGCATTATAGAGAAATTCCTTCCCATCTGAGACATCAGGGAAGCCCTATTCCAGATCTTGGAATCGAGTTTTCCCTGCTGATTCACCCCCAGTCTTCCTCCAGCTACAGAATGAGCTCTGAGAGGTGCCAGGCACACAAGCAGAAATGTCTGAGAGGTGCCAGAAGAGGAATTTACCTTTCCTTCCTTTTCTCAACATGCTTGGAACAGAAAAAGGATCATAAAAACAGACATCACCTCGGATAACTGCCATTCAGAATTTGTATAATTAGTAGAGTTTGTATAAAACATGGAGGATCCCTTTCTTTTAATCTATTCATTTTCCATTCATACTGTTTTCCCTCCCAAGAATCCTAGGAAGTTAATTATTTAACTGTGCTTCTAGCTGTTACACATTAAGAATTCCTATTGTTGGCACAAAACCCATCACTTAAGCCTCCTCTTGGGAATGCACTCATCCTTATTATTTCTGATATGACCATGAAATGTGGATTTTAGCACATTTGTATGTACCCTGGAGGGTTGTTTGCAAACACAGATCACATGTGTTGTGAATTTATCTGTAAAATGATGGAATATTTTTATGGTTTTAATGTACCTGGAGTAATGACTTTGTGGGTGGGATGAGGTGAAGCTCTGACAGTTTTGAAATGTGTAAAATGCAGAAAGCTTGGTCTTGCCTTTTGAGGCACTTAGATTGGCCTCCAAAGATGAAAATTTACGCCAAAGCACATTTCTCAAGTTCTCCTTGCACCACAAAAACAACACATCTATCTGTGGATCTGGGCCACTCCTTCCACGTCCCAGCTGTGTTAGGGCTGTCTCCTGGATACTGTTAACTTCTCTGCCCTGCTAGACCCATGAAGAGCCAAAGAACCACCAAAAACGAGAATCCTGGAAATGCATGCTGCACAGCGTGTGGACTTGATGGAGGGGATTGGGTCAGCTGTGCTTTCCCGCTTCCCGCCCATCTGTCTCCACCTCCCCTTTCTCTTGGCTGCTCTCTTGGTTTGAGGGACCCAGGCTCCCACACGTGTCCCCCTCTCCCCTGTACCTGTGCACATGAACAGATATAATTTCTCCTATGAAAACCAGCAAGACTAACAAGAAATCACTTGCATTTGCTGCTTGGCTGGGCACAGTTTTATATCACTGAGTATATTTGGGTGTGTGTCCTTTGCTTTGGGGGCCCTTTTGTGAAATGAGGGAATCAACTTGTTAAAATTTCAGGGTAGCCATTTTTGGTGGTGGCTGGGGGAAGTGAGGTTTTTTGAATTTCTTGTTCTTGAAAGTATCTGGGACTGAAGGCATCTTCAGTCACCTTATTCCTCCAGGATTTGGCTTTAAAGGGGTTGGTGGCATGTCAGATGAATTTCTACGTGTAATTGTCTTTCTCTGAACCCGGAGCAGTGGTCTACACCAGCTTAGCATCTTCACACCTTTTTCTTTTCCCCATGACTGCTACACGTACGTTTTCTGATATGTTTTTCCTATTTCCATTCCTTCCTCACTTTCTCTTCCCTACTCCTCTACTCCCTGTCTGGTGTGCTGGGTGGATATGATAACCTCCGATCCTGTTACATGTTTCTGGTTATGAAGTCTTTGGCAAAGAAGTGAGTTGTCCAAGTCCACCCTGCTAATGGACGGCTTAGATAACTGAGATTCCTTCTGAGTTTTGAACTCTGATTGACTTAGGAGCCCCATCCTGGACTGCATATCCACTTTTCATTATGTTGCCTTTCCCTTGCCTTTCTTTCCTGCTTGATTTTGGAGGGAACTAGGCAGAAGGGACAGTCTTTGCAGATTAAACCCAGGCAAGTTAATGTTGTCGTTGGGCAAAGAGTATTAACCCCTGGGGTTCTTGGAATATGTCAGGTCTTTTCTGCCAAGGGAAGGATGCCATCGAGGACAGAGATGAACTTTTCAGGGAAACAAGGATGTAACTTTATTAGCACTGGAACTGCAAAGCACCAGGCAGGGGGTCCCTTCTAATTTAAAAACTTGCAGCCCACCCAGGCGCCATTGCTTCACTCTGGGACACCTTGACAAGCTGCCAGCAAAGCGTAATTTTCAAAGCACAACAAAATTTTTCGGATACACTCTCTCAGGTCCTACATACAGTGCTTAATTTTGACAGCCATTTGCTGCTCTAGTATTCAATGGCACTTTCTTCTTTCCACTCATCTCTTTCTACCAAACAACCACATGAAAAGAAACATTTTGAATTTTAAAACTACAGCATTACTATTTGTCAAGTATTTTAAACTATAAGAATTTTAAGTCTTAGTGATGTTGGATACATATTTTACACTGTTCTGTACCTCAGTTTCTCTTTCTGTTCATTGTGGGCATTATAGGGACAGTAGAAAAGGCCTTTAAACATTGAAGTATGTATATATCTTAGTTTCCTGACCAGGGATCAAACTCTAGTTCTGGGAGTGAAAGGGCTGAGTCCTAACCACTGGGCCATCAGGGAATTCCTGATAAGTGTTTTTCTAAACAAATTGTGTGTCCCAGTAAAACAAGCAAGAAATATATACATATATAACATATATTGCATTATAGAATATATAATAATATTATATAAGCAAAACCAACAAATCAGTGACAAATTATAAATATAAGCAAGGAGGTGCAGTCATCCGTCCAGCTTCTCTTAGCAGCCTCTGCAGCCCCTGTTTCTGCCGGACCACAGTGAAGTTGAGAACACCTCAGTCTTCCCAGCTCTCATTCCAGTGTGACCTTGCAAGCCTATCATAAGCTACTAACTCATGCCTTGTTCCAGTTTAGCCCTCCAGGACCATTTCCTTGACCATTCTGTTAGGAACCTAGAGACTTTGGGACTTGTTGGTGTTTCTTTGATTAAGCAGATTCTTGAAATGTCTTTGGCACTGGGAGTGCAAAATCTACCCTCTTCCCATTTAAACTCTACAGCTGGGAGCGATTTCTTATTTACGTGCCTAAAGCTAGTCACATCCCTTCTCTGTTTCGCAGTCTCTCTCTAGATTTATTTAAGGTGGAGATAATGCATTGAAATACTGCTGGGGCACACCTCTGCTGCTCTTTGCAGGACGCCCTCCACGCCACCCTTACCTCCCACCACTTTCTCATCTTCTCCACTCTAGAACTGGGTTAGGCACCTTTGGTGTGTGTTCACATTTCCTACAGAGCTTTGAACAACGTGTGTGTGTGTGTAATAGAAGGAAAGTCTGATGCAGTTATGTTTAAACAAGCACATATTCCAAAAAGAGGTAAAAATTAGAGTTGGATGAATATCGCTTGCAAACTTGAATGCTCCCAAGGTTATCTGCACAGACATGCCAAATCTCACTGAATCTATCTTGACTGTACAGGGTTTAACTGGAATTAGGGCTCAGGAACAAAAGCAGTGACTGGAACACTCACTTTTTTTTCTTTTTCATGGAAAAAAAATTAAGGATAAAATTAAGTTTCTATCCTCATCTATTTGATATTTCAGCAAGAAGAGGAAGAAGAAAACTGCAGTAATTCTAATGCAAAAACCAAGGCAGAATATTTTTTGACCTAAATAATGAGCTCTAGTTGAGGTAACAAAGTGAAAAATAAAATTTTACTTTGTCTTGAATGTTTCAATGGAAGAATTTGAATGTTTCAATGGAAAAACTTATTACACCACACTGCTAAGTCGCTTTAGTTGTGTCCAACTCTGTGCGACCCCATAGATGGCAGCCAACCAGGCTCCCCCGTCCCTGGGACTCTCCAGGCAAGAACACCGGAGTGGGTTGCCATTTCCTTCTCCAATGCATGAAAGTGAAAAGTGACAGTGAAGTTGCTCAGTTGTATCCAACACCTGGCGACCCCATGGACTGCAGCCCACCAGGCTCTTCCGTCCATGGCATTCTCCAGGCAAGAGCACTGGAGTGGGGTGCCATTGCCTTCTTCATGCTATAATACTTAAAACTTATTACACTACACTATAATAAACTTTACTTTTTATTTTAAAAAGTGACTTAGTTATGGTGACACACTCTCCTTCCTTGAAATATTTTAGATGGGTAATTCTGACCACCATCACCACCAACACCATAATTGGTATTTGAAATGCCATTGGGTATGCATGAGGATAAAGGAGAAAATGTCATGAAATCAACTTGAAATTTAACCAACTTGGAGACATCATACCTTGTAGGGTGCTTTATGGAGTATAGCCATGTTTTGTACTACTTTTTAGTAGATTTCAGAAGTTATAGTTGGAAGCGAAAAAATCTTTTATTTCTAAATTTCTGAAGGGTTTCTTTAAGACTCTGAATATTCTGTGAATACTTAAGCCAATATTTCGCAGCAGAAATTTCTATTGTATTATATTTCGTATGTTCAGTTGATTAATCTTTGCTATGCTGAGAGAAAAATCTCTTTCCCTTTCCCCCATTTGACAAGAATGACTTTAAAAAATTTAATCAAGGCTGATTTGACTTTAAAACTAGAATGAGGAGTGGAGAATTTCACCAGTGATAGTCTGAGTCATTTTTAGGGGATATTTTGATTTTGAAGTCTTCAGTAGTTTTCATATATTCCTGGGCCACAGGACTTGGATAAAGAACTGAATAATAATGATGGTGATGACAGTGTCCTTTACTGTTGTCCTTCACTCTGGTCTGCTATTCGCTTGGTTCTGTCCTAGGTGTTTTAAATGTAGCTGTTTATTCAACAGGCAAATAACTCCATGGTGCTGATCTGAAGAAACTAAACTTTCAAGCGCTGCTGGGCCAAGATGCCCTGCATTCAAAAGGCCAGTGTTAAGATAAAAGCCCAAATCTGACTTATTTTAGGGCCATGTCTTTTCACTGTCCCCATCTGCCTTCAGAGGAACTTCATGGCCCTGTCTCTAACTGTTGGCATCACTTACTGCTCGTTCTCGGGTTTTTCTGTTTTCTAGCAAAGTTGTATAAGAGGAGAGTTGAGGAGCTTTTTACCCAGGCTTCAGTGATGTATTTGTGTAAATGAGCCTCAGAATCCACCCAAGTACACTTCCTTATGACAGAGCTGCCTGTGTACTATTCTATTGAAGCTTTCCAGTACAAGTTGGAAATAGGAGTTGAAATGTAGTAGCCATTAAGTATGAATTGTGGGTCATTTCAAAGACATTGTTTTTACAAATTGATGACAACAAGCTAGGTCTTTCATGTAGCCGTCTTGGACGGGACAGTCTTTACCAGCCGCACACGTTCCCAGTGCTTGGCATTGTTCTCAGGACATGCGATCGACTGTTGAAGTAATAAACCTCTTTGCTGTCTGAGAGCTGAAAGGGAGGCTGTAGTCTGTTTGGGCACGACTGAAGTGACTTAGCAGCAGCAGCAGCAGTCTGTTTGGGAAAAGGCGTAAGTCATAATTGTAGGCTGTAATAAATATAAATCCATGAGAAATGGTTCAGCTTCAAACAGCTAGGTAGCAGAAGCTTGTAAAACCATGCCCTAGTCCTCCTTTCTGGGGCCCAGATCACAGAAGAATTATTCATCTTTTTTTTAAGCCATGAAATTTTGAAGGATTCTTACAATCTCCAGTCTCTTGGCTTCCTGCAAGAAAACAAATATCGAGTCTTAAATGACAGAAATGATTCCTAAATAAGTTAAACTTTTTCAAAATTTTTACTAAATTTGAATAATAATAATGCTCCTTACAGATGATAGCTCAGGCCAGCACTTCCTCAGTGGCGCTGAGCTAACATTCTAAATTCGAGATGGCATTCTCTCTGTTCTGCTGTCGGGATAATCACTGATGAAACATTAATCATCTCAAGGTTCTATTCAAGTCCATTGATGGAAATGCTGAAATGTAATTTAGCTCGAGGAATTGAATTAATGTTTTCTAATAGCTCTGAGGTATTCAGTGATTTATAGGTTTCGATGCTGGAAGGTGTGTGTGTTGTGTGCAGTAGTTAATCTAAATAGATGGTTAAAAATGATACACATTCTATACTATAAAAATATGTATTAACTCTATGGTGAATGTTAGTATGGTTTATTTGTGCCTGTCAGTGTAACATTGATTATGTTATACACCTAATACAAAGTAGTGCTCCATTAAGAACTATTTGTTGAATTTTTATAAAACCTTTACCTATGGATGTTCATATGCAGATGTGGACATGAATATCTGTCTGTATCTATATATTTGTCAACATTGATATCTGTGTTTAATGATTTATTTTCAAGAAAGTTCAAGATTTATTCTTATTTGATTATACTATAAACTGCTATTATGCAAACATTAGTTTTCCATAATCCATCATTTCCCTCATTTATAGCTTTTATTTTCCTCCCATGCCTCATACTCTCTAATCTATAACATTTTTGCCTAAAACCACGTTAATAAATACTTGTGTCTTTCTCACTACTTGCTTCTTTCAAAAGGTTACAGTGTGATGCAGTTTCATTTTGTTCACGTTGGCACCTGTAGGATCTGAGCAGTTTCTGGCCCAGTGTAGGTATTCACCGTTGAATGAAGGTATTCAGTGCTGAATGAAGGCGGAATGTGAAGAAACCAGGGCAATGTCCAGGGTCCTGGGGAGGGTTCATTCTATGATTCTGCCCCTTTTGCATCACTTTGGACCAGTTGTTTCCTCTGTTTAGTTCTTTATTTGAAAAATATGCATTATTATATCCATGTCACGGGATTGAGGGTTAATAAGGTTATTTAAGTGAAATTCCTTCTGTGCTGCCTAGAATGTAGGAGGCGTTCACAGTTGGTTCTCTTTGAATGTTCTGTCCTAGGTGTTCCTATGTGTGTGTCCTCCTCCTATAAGGACAGCAGTCATACTGCTTTAGGACCTACCCATAGGACCTATTTTAATTACCTCTTTAAAGACTCTTCAAATACAGTCACATTCTGAGGTACTAGAAGTTAGGGTTTTGACATATGATTTTGGGCAGTGTGGGGTGGGGAATATGGGTAAGTCTTCTAACAGTGCAACACTTTAAAAATGTGATCTGAAGCTCTTGTTAAATGAATTGGCTTTTCTTGGGGCAAAGGGAAGGATAGACCAGCTCTGCTTAATCAAACTTCTTCTATTGGTTTCTGCAAAACAGAATACTTGATTAATCACATTAAGCTCAGAGGAACTGACCCATTTGTCACGTATCCTCTAAAGCACAGGATTTTGAAGGAACTTTGTATGTTCATGTAGAATTACTTCTGCCAGAGCAATACGCCTCAGACTTTAACGTGCACATTACTCCTGGAGGGATCTTGTTCACATGCAGTCAATTCGCCAGGTCTTCCTCGGAGGCTGAGATGCTGCATCTCACCTGTACTGCGGATGGCACTGATGCTGCTGAGACCACACCTTGAGAAGCAGGCAGGACTGGCTCCACAGGTGACAGGTTGCAATGCAGAATCAGAGTGTGGCCCCTCGTTTTCAAAACGGATTAATAAATTTGAAACTGTACCAGCAGAGTGTTGTGACACCATTAAAATGCCCACGAGCCAGCCCTGAGCTGCTTTTGAAGCGCTAGTTGGAAATGATCTCAGGCCACTTACTCACACTGATCTGTGCAGTGATTACCCTTATTGACCCATATAAAATCTTTGTACTGCTAACCACTCATGGTTTTACATAATGTTTGCACAAAACTCTGAAGATGTAGGGAAGCATGAGCACGTGGGAAGCATGAATAGAGTTGCCCTGACACTCTGCATATCCCTGTGTATAAAACAGAACTTTGTCCCCGCCAGCACAGTGACTGTGATACACAACTCATCCTTCATTTGGAAAGGTGCAAAGGCATCTAGGCCATGACATGTGAATTCCTTGGAAAAAATGATGATTCTTCTTTTTTGTCCTTGAGATAGCACTAAGCCTTCTTTTTATAGCTGAGTTTAGGAGCAAAATCCATTGTATTTTTTTTTTTTTTGAGATGAAGATCATTATAATAATAAAACATTTTAAAAACTTGGGTGACTCATATACATGGATTTGGCAATTTTCTGTGCAGGGAACAAACAACCACCCATGTACTGAGTTGTACATCTTAGAGTTGTCTCCCCATTTTCCTGCTTCCTTCTCCCCTCCTCTCCTCTTCATTAAGAGAACTGTATAGGTAGATAATTCCAGAAGCTGAGGAAATGGTTTTCATTTAGGATTAGCCCAAGGAGAAACCCGAGGTTTGATGAGAATGGTCTGAGGTCTCTTCCTACTCTTTCATCCTACTAGATTTCTTGGTACTTTTCCAAGTCCTTGGCACTGAGTTCCTGTAATCAAGTAATTATTGCAAAGACAACGGTCAGGTTTCTATGGAGTGATTACTTCTTTTATAGTTGTGTTTTTAAATACTTCTTTTCTATATCTTTATCTTCATGTATTTATTATTTCTATATGAATTATGGAATTTTTGTAAATTAATTTTTTTGGTCATACTGCATAGCATGTGGGATCTTCCTTGTGACCAAGTACTCCCTGCAGTGGAAGCATGGAGCCTTAACCACTGGACCACCAGTCCCTGAATTATGCAATTTAAGGGAAAATAGTTTCCTTAAAAAAATTCTGATAAACATCTTGTGGAGGATTGTGATTGTCTTGGTCTGGAATGGTAACCTGAATTTTTTGAATAAGTGCTATTTCCATTTGTTGTTGTTATTCAGTCACCGAGTCGTGTCTTACTCTTTGCGACCCCATGGGCTGCAGCACCTAGGCTCCCCTGTCCTCCAGTATCTCCTGGAGTTTGCTCAAATTCATGTGTATTGAGTCGGCAACTCTATCCAACCATCTCCTTCTCTGCCATCCTGTTCTCCTTTTGCCTTCAATCTTTCCCAGCATCAGGGTCTTTTGCAGTGAGTCGGCTGTTCGCATCAGGTGGCCAAAGTATTGGAGTTTCAACTTTAGTATCAGTCCTTCCAATGAGCATTCAGGGTTGATTTCCCTTGGAATTGACTGGTTTGATCGCCGTTCTGTCCAAGGACTCTCAGGAGTCTTCTCTAGCACCATAGTTCGAAAGCATCAGTTCTTCAGTGCTCAGCCTTCTTTATGGTCCAACTCTCACATCTGTACATGACTACTGCAAACACTATAGTTTTGACTGTATGGACTTTTGTTGGCAAAGTGATGTCTCTGCTTTTTAATATGCTGTCTGTGTTTGTCCATACAGCTCAAAATTAAAAAGGTATGATTGCCACCACCAGCCTCAAGCCCTTCAGTGCCTTCCTGGAAGGCTCCCCGCTGTGTGTGTGTCCTCTAAAGTTAGTTTAGGCTTACATGAGCAAATGCGCCCACCCTCCCCTCTAGGAAACTATTTTCATGGTTTTGCACATTTTAAAAATTATCTAAACTATAATACAGGATTTTGTGAAAGGTAATAACCTTTAGGACTGTAAGCAATGCAGGTGGGAGATTTGAGGGGTGAGAAGTGTGTGTGCTTAGTAGCCAGAGATCCCACCTGCTGCCACAGTCACATTTTCTTACTGCTCTTAGAGTTGGTGCTGTTCCTAGGCTTTCAGAGTTTTGCCCCGAAAAAGGAATATTAGAAAAAGTGGTGGGCTTTTGTATTAGAAATAATAAAGAATTACCAGGGGAAATATAGTAGATTGTTTTTAAAAAGAAAAATTATCATCCAGTTAGTTTAATTTCAGTTCCTAATAGACTGATGAAATAACATTAACAAGAATGTGTAAACATCTATAAGATAATGGAAACAGAACCAAAGACTTTAAAGCAGCAATCATCACACAAAAACCTGATTGCTTTCCTTGATAGCTTTATACAATTACTTGATTAAAAAGGCTATATATGTTAAATATCATGATTTTAAGAAAACAGTGTTTTTTGAAATCTTATGTACCGAATTAACTGAATTGGATAAGAAATGGTAAATGTATAATGAATTATCCAAAGAGATAATGATTATTGAAAACATATCAAATTGAAGAGACCCACAGGGTAATGTGTATGTATTTTTTAATGATCTGGAAGAATTAGCTAAGCAGTGTATTAATGACATCTACAGATAATGGTGAATGGGAGGGTGCCTCTTTTTTCTTTTTTTTTGTATTAGTGAGAATGAAGCATAGGAGTCAAAATGCACGTTGAGTGTAACAGCAAAAGGTGAAGCAGACTTATTTTCAAAAACCTATTGTATTTGCGAGAAATCATCAAATCAATGGGAAAAACACAGTGACCAGATGACCATTTCAGGAGCTGGCAGTATAATAGCAGTTCATTATTATGTGAATTTGATAAGATCTTGATGTACAATTAACCTAAAGATTTTTAGTTCATATGATGAACAAATATCAAGTGCTAATCTAGGTATAATATTATACATATTTGTCAGTTTCATTACGATACTGTCATTAGATGGCATCTTGACTGCAAAAGCAAGAGGTTGTACTGCAATAAAGGAAAATTTTCTAAAAAGAAGTGTCTTTCAACAAAGTGCACATACATTGTAGAGACACGTGAAAACTTGTTGAGTCAGATGACATTTGTTTTATTGTGAATTATTGGCATGAGTTGGGTACCATGTTGCTGTCTTCCTGAAGGAGCTGCACACGATCACTTGAGAAAGTATAGTGGGAGCAAGGAGCTGGCCTCTGAATGCCCTTCATCGTAGATGCTGTCCCTTGTTTTACACGGTTGGGCTTTAGCTTAGAGAAGTTGCAGCGTCTTGTGAAGTGTGTTATAGACAGTGGGTGTTTAGGCATATAGTTGTCTCCGGCTTACTAGACTAGAGTCTTTGCACTGGGTTTCCTGAGGTAACATCAGTAGTCATTCTTCATGTTAGCAAGCAGTAGGGGTATTATGTCTGCATGGACAAGGAGGAGGATAAGATTTCAGTCTCTAAGGCAGTCATGATGGGTTGCCCTTTTGACTTACAGTGTCTCACAGCAACAAATTCATGTCTGCTTTGGACCAGGAAGAAATAGTAGTTTGAAATCTCATAGCTTGAAGAGCCAGGAGGACATGCCAGTCAGTTTTGTGTCATCAAATTTGTGGATCAAGCATAGATTTTCTAACCTGAGTGATCCTAAGAATTTATCATAGTGCATGACTCATGTATACCAGAGGCTGTAATAATTAAATACCCCAGAATAGTAGCATTATTGATGTATGTTAAACTGGTGGAGATGCTAGAATTAAAATTAGTTCCTAATTTGCATTGATTTTTTTTAAAGAAGACATCAATTTTATGGAAACTTTTGAAGAATTAAAGTGATAGAAAACTGTAAAGCACACTCTCCTTCTGGTAGAAAATGTCCTTTTTCCCCTCTCCTGATGAGTTTAGCATAGAATCGATGCTAATACTATTTGTATTGTACTTTAGTGTTCACCAAGTGGATTCGCATATATTCTCATATTTCATCTGTGTAATGACCTCTGGAAGACAAGATTTCCTAATTATGTTTTTTACTGTCTATTTCTTAACTCTGTCTAAAAGCAGATTGATTGAACTCCATTTCCTCAATTTCGAAGGCTGGTCGGATTAACTGTATGATGGGATATTCAAGGAGGCAGAGGAAAGGAAGAGCTAGAGATTCTACATGATAGAAACCACCCCTGAAGTGATTTCGCCAACAATCTCACTTCTTTATCCAAAGGCTGAAAACAAAATACAACCCAAAGGAAAGCAGGGAGCACGTGTGTCTTTGAACTTGGCAGTGGAGCAGGGCCTTCCTGCTGTGCCTTGAGGAGGAATTTGCTTTGGCTGTCTGTTCTGCAAAGTCAACTTTGTTTTTTCTCCTCAGTGTCTTGTTTTACTGGCATATGCTTATACTGGGATTTATATTTCATCTCATTAAAACAAAAATTGAGACCTCTGTATCATTCTTTTCATAATTATGACTTCCCTAGTGCTCAGACAGTAAAATGTCTGTCTACAACGCAGGAGACCCGGGTCTGATCCCTGGGTCGGGAAGATCCCCTGGAGAAGGAAATGGAAATCCACTCCAGTACTATTGCCTGGAAAATCCCATGGACAGAGGAGCCTGGTAGGGTCATGGGGTCCATGGGGTCACAAAGAGTTGGACATGACTGAGCGACTTCACTTTCACTTTCTGACTTTGTTAGTTAGGATTAAGCGTGGCACTGTACAACCCCTGATTCCCCAAATAACAGCAGGGTCTTAAACATGCTAAAAGTTTATTTCCCTCTTAGGTAAAGCAGTCAAGCAGTCTGCATCCCAGAACTGATTGTGTGATAGCTCCAGAGGCAGAGAACCAGGTGCCTGACTCACTTCAGTGTTATCTTCAGACTGTCAACCTCGTGGTCCAGAGGGGTTGCTTGAGTGTCAACCATTAGGTCCACATTCTAGGCATCAGGAGGAAAGAAGGGCGCCTGATTTCCCTTTTAGGATGTTTTTTTTTTTGATATACCAAATAGCTTTCCTGTTTTTATTTCTGCTCTAGTTAGAGGGCCGACGAGGAACAACCTGCTGCCAGGTAAGCTCAGCTCAAGACCAGAGTTCCTTACTGAGGGGGAGAGGAGAGTGAGTGCTGGCGCAAGGACCTCTCGTCTTGCACATGTGATGTAGGGCACCATCGGTGAGCAGTGAGGGTGCCTCTGCCGTCTGTCCATTGTCTGGCTGCACTGATTGGTTTATAATGATAGGGTGCTGTGACTTACTGCTCTTCATGTAGAGATGCACATATATTAGAATAGTCACCTGATTCGTTTAAACTCCTGCCTGTAAAAGGAGAGGGTATTTGTTCTCAGAAGTCACTGAGTAAGGTTAGATTTCTGTACTGTTTCTGATTTTTACATTATTTCCTAAGGCTTCAGGGGGAAATGTGAGCAGCTTGATGCTAGAACAGTTTTCTATGTGATTTCCTCTCCTTTTTCTTTAAAGGAACAATAAAGTGCATAGAGAACAATGGGCAAAATGCCAGCCACTGTGTCTTTAAGGTCTGAGATTTGGCTGTGGAGCATAGAAGAAAATTCCAGAAACACTCTTAAGAAAGTTATTATTTTCTCTTAAATGTGATTTGGAGCAGCAAAGGACAATATGTTTTATAGCACAACTTTTAGGACAACTGAATTGGCAATAAATTCACATAATGAAACTTCTAGCAAGTCTTTATATTTCTACTGGGGAATTCCTTGGTGCTTGGTGTAAATTTTTTAATAGTTAATATCAGCTTTCTATTCTTTCGTTTCTGTTTTTGTAGAGCTAGTGGGAAAAAACCTTGCTGTGTTACAAAGAATGCCTTTTAGTAAGACTATGAATCAACTCACGTGTGTTTCTGTGTCAAACATATTAAGTAGTAGTTTTTAGGCACTTGAAGGATTGCCCATAATGTCATAATTGTGTGATTCTCTTTCTCATCCATAACCAAGTGAAATCCTTCCTGTCCACCACTGCTCAGCCAGGCTCCCAGCCTTCTGGTTCTTTCTCACAATCTATTTTCATCAGGTTCAGCTCTAACCCAGCAGAGCAAGTCCTAGCTTCTCAGAGACCTGGATCTTAGTTCTAGATTTGCTGTTGAAGGACAGGGTATAAATTAAGGCAAATTGATGTGTGTTTTGAGGCCTCAGTATTCCCACATTTAAAACAATAACTTGAATTACAGTATTATTCTCTTCCACTTACGAAAATCTGAAACTCAGTGCAATGGTTTCTTTAAAAATTAGCAAAAAAATTTTCTAGAACATGTTTTTCCAATAATCCCAAACATGTTAATTTATTTTAAAGATGCTACATTTAAGTTATTTAAATTACCAGCTTTTTAAAAGGAATTGAAGTAAAAAAAGTTTGAATATTTGTGATTATGAGCTCAAGTAGCTAAGCTTAATTTTTACGATACCTATATTTTGTGGGGAAAAAAAGTTGCAGCGAAAACATTACTTTCAAACCCTAATCATATTCTACATTTTCTGTTCGAAATTTAATGATAAATGTGTTGAATTACTGAAGTCAGATAAGGAGGAACCATCTCCAAAGCTGAATAGTCTGTCAGCCTCCTTGATGACATTCAATTTTATTTGTATTCAAACAGCAAGTCTCCTTGGATTAGCAGCTGCCATTGTTCTGAAGCTTGGTCCCTGTCCTCAGTACAATGTGTCTATTGTCTTTGTAAATCTTTATGTGCTTTATGTATGTGATTACGATTTCAGACTTAAAGAATTTAAATATGGGAGAGTTCAGGTTTTTAGAATATATTTTAAGGATAACAGCCAGAATCAGTAAAAACTATAGGGGAATAGATACAGCCTTTAAAAAAGAAATTTCATTTTGCGATTTTTAGCAAATGGGTTAAATTGCTTTTTGAGATTCTATCTGGAATGTTTAATTGGGAGATTTAAAATTAGTTTTAGTGAAAGTGGTAGGTATTATTTACTTAGTATCTACTGTCTGGCAATGAACTAGCCTCTTCACATTTATTTTTTGCATTTAATATCTCCACAGGGTTCACACCTATTTCACAGGTGGGGAAACTGAGGTCATCCAGAATGAGTGACAGGAAGGCAGAGTTGAGGGGGGCTCACCCTTACCTGAGAGTACTTAGACACTAGTATTTATTGAGAAGGATGTTGCTAAAGTGGTTTATTTAATATTTTGCTTTCCTGATTAAGCAAATCTCTTGAAATTTTATATAACTGGTATATCTTCCTCTTCCCCTACCTTAGAACTTGTAAGTAATAGGAATTCAGCCTGAACTGATTCAGAAAAAAAATAAAAAAAAATTTTTTTGCCCACATAAAATCTGATTAATACATTGACTTGTGCTGTACTGTGCTAAGTCTCTTTAGTTGTGTACGACTCTCTGCGACCCTGTAGCCCTTTGTGGCTGTAGCCCATCAAGCTCCCCGTCCATGGGATTTTCCAGGCAAGAAGACTGGAGTGGGTTGCCTTGCCCTCCTTCAGGGGGTCTTCCTATCCAGGGATTGAACCCTTGTCTCTTATGTCTCCCGCATCGGCAGGCAGGTTCTTTATTACTAGTGCCACTCGGAAAGCCCAGTACATGTACTTGTGTGCATCCTAATACTCTTAGACATGTAAACCATGTACGTTACCTCAGGGACTTAGTGCCTTTGGAGAGTTGCAAATATCAGTGTGAATTAAAGGCACAGGCTGTGTAGACAGAGACCCCGGGTTTGAATCCTAGCTCCACCAAGTATTGACATATGACCTCTTAAGAGCTTCAGTTTCCACATAAGTTAAACTTACTTCAGGGCTGTCAGGTTAAAGTGAAATGATGTTTGAATCATAAGCATAGTGCTTGGCAATATTTGAGTTGCTCTTGCTCTTTTGGGGTAAGTTTATTGTTCATTGGCATGGGAATGCCTTCTCATTTGAGTCAAGAAAAATAACGTGTTAAGAATTTTAAAAATAAAAAATGAAGACTTACTAATTAATATTGGGTGTATTTTTTATGTTAGTTATTTTAAAGACTCTATAGAAAGTCCTCTAAATAGATCCCCCCGACACCTGCAGTGAGCCTCGAATGTGATTCAGTTAAAAATTAGTTTCCTTTAAAATTTTCAAACATTTTCAAAAATTTTTCTATGATATTTTTATTCAGTAGTAGTTGAAGTATTGAGGAAGTGTTACAGTTTTTACTTTATTCTAGTATCAACTGACACATTAAATGAATGATTCATATCCCTGAACAGTATAAAACTGTTTCATATATATGTATACACACACACACACATACATATATATATATAGTTTTAAACACATATATTTAAAAAAAGTAAAATGTTCTGGGGGTTCTTTTTACTGGAAAAAGTTATCTGTCCTTCACATTTCACAGGCAGGGAAGATGAGTCGTAAAATGGTACTCACAAGAGCAGTGAGAGTGATGGATTTGCAGCGAAGGAGAGGGTGTGAGGAGGCAGGCATCCTTGATTCCCTTTCAAATTGGATTCATTTCTGCTGTGCTGCGTGGCGTTTCCAGCATGGCCAGCTTTTTGAAATGTTTTAAATTTTGCTTCTGTGTTGTCATATAGTTCAGTGCTTGTGACTGGAATGGTCTCTTGGGCAAAGATACTAATCTAAGAATGTTACCAGTCTAAATTTTCCTAAGAGGATTAAACAAATTCCACAGTAAATAAATGGACATGTTTAGAAGGTTTTCCCCCAAGTTAGTTTCTAGAAAACACACAGGAATCATTTGCTAAGCTAAACATCAGGTACATGAACGAGTCCCACTTATGTGGATGGACAGTCACAGGGAACCTCATCGTTAGGCTTGGGTTCAGTAGTAGGAGCTGCACAATTCACAACTGGAAGCTGCTCCTATGTGTCTCTCCCCAAAGTCGGTGAGGCAGCTCCCCTCTTTGCCTGGTCATTAGTATTCATCAGCCCACAGCTCAGACTCTTTTCCCTTGTTTTTGTCAGGGAAGATGATGGAGCAAGGTTGCCTAGAAACAGTTAGCCACACTCTCCACGGGAATTATCAATCTGTCCTGTGCGTTCACCTCTGCACACAGGGGAGAAAATTGAGTTTTGCTGCTGACAACGTTAATTGATTGCAAGTTGTTTTAGATGTTGTGTGATGTTGAAAACTGCAGTCCCTTTCCTTTTTATGTGTTGGATGTGGAGAAACTACGGTGACTCGTTGCACTGAAACTAAAACGATCGTAGAGGCGTCTGAATTTGGATTTGTACGTGTTAGTATTCAGATCTTGACTCTGGTTAGCTTACAAATCCTCTTTGGTTTTGGAGACTGTTTCTGTAGTGATTTCTTTGGTTTCCAATAAATTCACACAGCGTCTCCTTCAATAGAGTTCTGATTAGCACAGTCAGGGAGTGACACGTGAAATTGGGGTAGGGGAGAGGGCTGAGATGAAAACCAGCCACCAGCTGATCACCTCTAATTTTTATGGTCCAAAAATTCTTTTGTCATTTTTTTTCTTTTCTCCACTCCTTCTGGTAAGATTGTCATCTTCAAAAATGTCTTGCCCTAAAAGGTAAAGGCATGAATACAATGTGTTTCTGTGGTTGGTTTTATTGGACTTGAATTCCTCTTTAAAGATTTTTCTGATTTGGCTATTAAGAGCTCTTAAAAGCTGAAAGAGGAACAGAGCACATGAGAGAAAGTTAGATAAGCTGCCACCTCTCTGAGGTTAGAATGGGTTGACCTGGGGTAGGAAGAGGGGCTAGAGGCAAGCCAAGGGGACAACTGTGTTTTGGGTCTGTAGCCCTCTCCTGTGCAGTGCCTAAGCCAGCTTGTGTGCTGAAAGCATAGTGCCTTTGGTCATAAATGTGTTCTACCAAGGACTCCCATTGAAATGAATACATTGAACTTTGGGGAGGCCCTAATATCATATATATATATATATGATTATAAAGATGTTTAACACACTGTGTGGCCTCTGGGATCTCAGTTCCCTGACCAGGGATTGAATACAGGCCTAGGCAGCAAAAGCCTGGAATCCTAACCACTAGGCTACCAGGGACCTTCCAAGCACATTTAAAACCAATTCTTCTTTCTTCAAGACAACACATAAGAATCACCTTTGGAGCTTGAAAAATCGGTGCTTATTCCTTGTCTTGCTCTTAACAGATTCTGATTTAGTAGAAAAGCAAATTGTCTAAATTCTTATAGGATATATTATATTAGTCTATAATGTTAACGTATATATGATGGATTATATTATATGATAATTAGTGACTTATCATAATAAGATTGCAAATACAAAGGAAGTTACTTATAATAAAAATATTAATCCCAAATGGAAATATTCAAGTCTTATCTAACCAGAAAACAAATGGCTTCACAGTATCAAAAGACCTCTTGAGGAGCTCCCTGTTAAGGTTACACTTCTTGATAGTGTTTCATGAAAAGGGGATGCACGAAGCAATTCAATCCAGAAACTGCATTGAAGCTGACACTTTGATTTCCTTCTAAACCACAGCTATAATGGATCCTTGAAATTTCTGGTGTACATCAGAGAGACTATTTTATCCAAAAATTGTAATACCAGTATATAATATAATGAGCCCCACAAAATATGTTACATAAGGCAGAAAACATTAGATACTTCCTTTAGTATAGAAATAAATCATCGTTAAAAATTTCTACTACCAAAATGAATTTTATATCACATTGCATCATTAGATTTGACAGCTTCACTATCATTTACTTTTACTGTGACATCTAGTATTTTATTAATTTTTTTTTTCAGAAAAAAATCATTTTATCAGATCTTGTGTTAGAGATGATGAGCAGAACAGAAAAACTATGAACATGATGTTGGATATTCTAAGATTAACTCGGTCACAGCTCAGTTTTACGACCTCATACTGAAGAGGAAGTCTTGTAATTGTGTTACTTATTTATTTATTCATTTTTATGCATTTATTTATTTATTTTTTTTGCAAAACGGCATGAGGGATCTTAGTTCCCTGCCCACAGAATGGAACCCCATGCCCCCTGCAATGGAAGCATGGATTCTTAACCACTGGACCACCAGGGAAGTCCCTGTTTATGTTTTATAGTAAGGTGTACAGTGCTTGGTGCTACCTCACAGGGTTATAAAGACCAAATGAATTATATGCATAAAAGGCTGGGAGCAATGCTTAGCCCATATTAAGTGTGTACATTAATGTTAGCTGTTGACATTATCACAGCATCATCATAATTACACTGTTATTATGATTAATCTGTTAATATTAATCCATATTATTCCTTTAACTTCTCCAGAGGAGAAAATTTAGTCTTCTAAGTATGTCTTTGCCAAGCTTATAATCAATTAAACACTTTTAAAAACTTTCCTATTCATAGGACTATAAATGCCTGATGTATTTACTTTTGCTCCTGTGCTGTCTTCTTGGCCGAGGGTGATTTTTCTATGGTTGATGAATCCACAAGACACTTGATTTAGTTCTGTGGGTTCTCAGTGTGATCAGACAATATCTAAATGTTAATTTCTGAAATGGGTAATGTCGATAGGTATATCCCGTGAAGGGCTCCCCCAGTGGCTCAATGGTAAAGAACCTGCCTACAATGCAGGAGATGTGGGTTCAGTCCTTGGGTCGGGAAGATCCCCTGGAGAAGGAAATGGCAACCCACTGCAGTATTCTTGCCTGGAGAATCCCATGGAGAAAGGAACTTGGCAAGCTACATTCCATGGGCTCTCAAAAGAGTTGGACATGACTTAGTGACTAAACGGCATACCCCATAGAAACAAAATCTCTGTGGAGTTTCCACTAACTTCTTAGAGCAGAAATATTCCTGAAGCATCTAACTTTGATCAAAACAGGTGAGGTGTAAGCCAGCAATTCCTCGGTCCCAGGTTGCGGCCAAGCTTTGTAGCTCCATTTACTCCCTGATGCCTGAGGATAAAAAATTAAAAAGTTACACTTCTGTGTAACTTTTCATAGAATCCCAGGATTTAAATTTTTACTATGTGAAGAGGGGTGCTGATTCTTTTCACATTCATCTAGCTTTAAGAATAAACGACTGGAACTTCATAACCTTTTGTAGTTTTAAGTGGAGACAAAAACAGTCCATTGCTTCTTAATTTTTCCTGAATAGTCCTTTGTAGCCCACCTTTACCACTGAGAAGGAAAACATTGCTCAGCTGTGTTGTAAACTAACATCAGTTCAGTTCAGTCTCTCAGTTGTGTCCGACTTCATTGCGACCCCATGAATTGCAGCACGCCAGGCCTCCCTGTCCATTACCAACTCCCAGAGTTCACCCAAACTCACGTCCATCGAGTCGGTGATGCCATCCAGCCATCTAATCCTCTGTCGTCCCCTTCTCTACCTGCCCGCAATCCCTCCCAGCATCAGGGTCTTTTCCAATGAGTCGACTCTTCGCATGGGGTAGCCAAATAATTGGAGTTTCAGCTTCAGCATTAGTCCTTCCAATGAACATCCAGGACTGATCTCCTTTAGGATGGACTGGTTGAATCTCCTTGCAGTCCAAGGGACTCTCAAGAGTCTTCTCCAATACCACAGTTTCAAAAGCATCAATTCTTTAGTGCTCAGCTTTCTTCACAGTCCAACTCTCACATCCATACATGACCACTGGAAAAACCATAACCTTGTCTAGACGGACCTTTGTTGGCAAAGTAATATCTCTGCTTTTGAACATGCTGTCTAGGTTGGTCACAACTTTCCTTCTAAGGAGTAGGTGTCTTTTAATTTCATGGCTGAAAACACCATCTGCAGTGATTTTGAAGCCCCCCAAAATAAAGTCTGACACTGTTTCCACTATTTCCCCATCTATTTCCCATGAAGTGATGGGACCGGATGCCATGATCTTCGTTTTCTGAATGTTGAGCTTTAAGCCAGCTTTTTCACTCTCCTCTTTCACTTTCATCAAGAGGCTTTTGAGTTCCTCTTCACTTTGTGCCATAAGGGTGGTGTCATCTGCACATCTGAGGTTATTGATATTTCTCCCCGCAATCTTGATTCTAACTTCAGCCCAGCGTTTCTCTTGAAGTACTCTGCATAGAAGTTAAATAAGCAGGGTGACAATATACAGCCTTGATGTACTCCTTTTCCTATTTGGAACCAGTCTGTTGTTCCATGTCCAGTTCTAACTGTTGCTTCCTGACCTGTAATAGGTTTCTCAAGAGGCAGGTCAGGTGGTCTGGTATTCCCATCTCTTTCAGAATTTCCCACAGTTTATTGTGATCCACACAGTCAAAGGCTTTGGCATAGTCAATAAAGCAGAAATAGATGTTTTTCTGGAACTCTCTTGCTTTTTCAATGATCTAGCGGATGTTGGCAATTTGATCTCTGGTTCCTCTGCCTTTTCTAAAACCAGCTTGAACATCTGGAAGTTCATGGTTCACGTATTGCTGAAGCCTGGCTTGGAGAATTTTGAGCATTACTTTACTAGCGCGTGAGATGAGTGCAATTGTGTGGTAGTTTATGAAACTAACATAGCTTACTGTATTTTCTTTTATGAAGGAACTCAAACAACAGGTAAAACTTTGAAAATATTTTCAAGTGTTTTGGCTAAAACTAAGTGAGGAAGCAGCTTTGGGAGTTTAAGACTGAAAATTTTTATATGATTAGATACATGTATGTTGTTTAGTTTGTCTACTTTTAGAAAACTTCATCTGAGCCTATTATTTGTCCCTGTTTGAGGAAAGTAAGAATATGTATTGGTGGCATTAGAATCACTTATTCCTGCTTTTATTTTAGCAAGATTTCCATAGGAAATCTTTAGTAGTGGTATGGAAAATATTTACACGTAGTCTATTGTTTCTAGTTGTCTGAGTAGTAAGGAAAGGCTTGGTTAACCAAGGGCCAGCTAATCCTCACTCATTTAGGTGGGGAAGAACTTAGCTTCATCATTTTTTCTGATACCACAACTTTTCTTCATGTTCTGGTAACATTTAGTGATGGTGACTTGTATTAACTTTTTAAAAAATTACTGTCACTTATAATACAGGATTACATAGCATTGCATATTTATTTTGAATCATATTCTACCTCATAATTTAAAAATCAAAACCTTGTCTATCTAAGTTTTCTTGTGGTAGTAAGATCAGCCTGTCCCCTGCCCTCATTCTTCTGTAGGATTATTTTTCCATTTCTCTATAGTTTCCATATGCTGATGTTTAAATATTAATGCAGTAAAACTTTTCTTATTTTGCACTTGGCTAATGTTGTGTTACTGTCTTGTCTTGTTCTGAAGGGCTCTGGCTGTTTATCTGGCATTTTAAAAGTTTTCATACATTTTTAGATGGTATGAAAAGTAGTATGGTGAGTTTAGCTTTGAATATTAATACCTGTTAATTATTAAACATTCTAAGGAATGATTTTTTGTTTTTGGAAGGCTTTATTAACATTTTTATCTGGAGATAATAATACACACTGTAATTGTAATTGCTTGTGTCAGTTGAAGTATTTCATACTCAATACTATTAGAAATAAAAGTTAGGAAGGGCATTGGGCAATTGACATTTGAGTGCATCCTTCCTACAGCTCAGGGAATTGAAGTTCAGAGAGGTTAATTGCCCGAAGTCAAATAGCAAGCAAGTTCTGGAACAGAACTTCAGAGTTTGACTCCAGTGTCTCTCTGTTCTTTAACTTGCAAATTGCTGCATCTGAGAAGAACAGAGTGGGTAATCCCCGCTCTGCCACCTCTTAGCTGCGTGACTCTGTTAGTATATTATTAATTGTCACGTTGTTATTCTTATCCTTAGACCTCAGAGTTGTATCATTTATGAAAATAATCTCCAAGGTTTTTTAAAAATAAAATATTCCCCCTTTTATTATTTCTTTAAAAATTTAAAGATACGATTTATGTTTCCTGGTGTAATTGGGAGGGATATACATTTTCTTTTTCATTGTATACTACTACTACTACTACTACTACTACTACTACTACTACTACTAAGTCGCTTCAGTCGTGTCCGACTCTGTGTGACCCCATAGACAGTAGCCCACCAGGCTCCCCTATCCCTGGGATTCTCCAGGCAAGAACACTGGAGTGGGTTGCCATTTCCTTCTCCAATTCATGAAAGTGAAAAGTGAAAGGGAAGTCACTCAGTCGTGTCCGACCCTTAGCGACCCCATGGACTGTAGCCCACCAGACTTCTCAATCCATGGGATTTTCCAGGCAAGAGTACTGGAGTGGGGTGCCATTGCCTTCTCCGTTTTTATTGTGTAGACACTTTCAAATTGAGCAAGGTTTTAGTTCATAACAAAAGTATTTAAAATCATAATGAATTCAAGCTTCTTCATAGGGTGTCTCTTTTGCCAATAATGGCATGATTCCTACAGCACTGGTTGATTGTCAAAGTGTGATTATTGTAGTGGAGGTCATTCACATCTGTAATACTAACTTCAGTTAGTATTTTCAGTTAGGTGAATTTTGATTTCACTCTTCTGTCCAATGATAGTCCCAGCCCAGATAAAATGCAGTTTTTTGGGAAGACTGTTCCTGAAACTCCTCCTCTATTCAGTAGGAAGTGTAGCTAGCAGGATGGAAGGTTGGTCCTGATGGTGACTGGTAGACTCTGGAAGGGAGGGAGAGGTACAATGTCTATTTGATGGCCCCACAGGAAGAGAAATGCATAGTAAATGGAAGATAGTTGGTTTCCTTCTCTTTTAGCCCACCTATCAGTTCTTTGTCAGGCAGAACCTACTATACTTGGGAGTCAACTACTCGTCCTTACTGGCTAGCTCCTCCAACAATGAGACACATCTTAGGATCTGAGGACAGATGGCTGGAGCATAAATCTGTAAATGTCAAGTTAAGTCTGTTGTGCAAGGCTTCTTGCTAAAATATTGATAGCTTAGTGTCCAGCTGTAACTGCTGGTTCTGCTCTTCCCATGTTTATCTTATTATTTAAATGAATAATGCTCTTACTACTTTAAAAGCCATTAGAAATTTTAAAATTAGATTAAATTGTCAAAGCACATAACTGATGTTTGCTTCTCTCTGTATTTGTGTTAATGAATGATTCGAGGTAGTACTCTAAGGGTGAGTTTAGCCTCTGACTGTTTGAAATTCTATCTAGGCCAGTTGTTTAATGTGAAGTCAAATCAGTTTAAAACTGTTTTGGAAATGTCTTGGGGATTTAAATTTTTATAATAGATGCTACACCCAAGCAAACACTCATATGTATGGCCACACACATATTTAGTTACTATTTTAATTAAAAATGGTCCCAGTTCTTATCACTATTTTTGACATGAGTGCTTGTCTATATTGACATAGTTTTTTAATTTTTTTTTAGTAGGTTCAGAGTTTGTTTTCAGAACATATACTAAACCAGTTCGTGGTATAATAGGACTATGCTCCAAAGGTTGATATTGACATTCTGTTGAATATCTTTTTTCTCTGTCGCACATTAACTAGCAACCCTGTTTTCAGGGAAGGTTGGCGCGACAAGCTCTCATTAACCTCTTGTTTTCTTTGCGTGGGGCACTGTGCTAGCAGCTATAAATTGCATTTCCTGTTATTAGTTTCCTGTGTAGCGATCTTTCTTAACTAGTCTATAGTGCTCTTTATTTCCAAGTCTTTATAGAGGAAGTAACTATAAATAGAGAAGTTAAATTTTACCCTAAAATACATTAAAAAAAAAAAAAGCATCCGGAAAGTATCTGAACAGTTACAGAATTTTATTTTTAAAAAAGTTTACCCCTTAATATAGTACATTCAGAAAACATTTAAAGACATGTTATTGTCTTAAAGCAATATTGGCTTTATAGCCATCTGATCAGCATCATGTGTGTTGTTTGGCCTGATGTGGGGTGGATATGCCAATTGCAAAAGCTCTTGGATTAATTTGTTTAATTAGATTCCAGATAGAGTACCATAAATGAGCTACCATGGGACTTCTACGTGATATTTTGCATTGGAAAAGCAAAAGCAGTATATGAAGAAGAAAACACACAACTCATGTTCCAAACCCGCTTCTCTTCTTCGTTTTGACATTACACAGGTAAATTTTGCACTGTGATCCATTCTGCACCACTTTACCGCTTTCGGTCAGACGTTCTCACTGAATTTCCTGAATAATGTATTTACCATACATTTTACTCCTCAACCCCTAACTCTCCACCTGGTTTCCCCCAGGATGTTTTTGCACTTGCCTGTCAAAGGGTCAAGTCATGACCTGACTTGGTTTTTAAGGATTTTTAATCTGTATTTGGAATTAGTCACTATCTGTGCTTTTCTGTAAGGTTAAACCTCTTTGCATATGCTTATAATGACCATTAGAGAAATGTCCCTCAAGGGGTGCTTCGTGTTGTTTTCACATCATTTTCAAGAATGCACAGCTCTATCTGTCAATCTCTGGAAAAAAAAAATAGTTCAAAACTTTCTGCAAAGTAGAAATTTTCATACTGTGCCATGGTGTTGACAGGGCTGGCCATTGTGGAACCCTCATGGGTGGAACCCTCACCCACGCTGCAGGGGGCTGTTGACTGAACTTTGGAATCCCCCCACACTATGAAGAGCCCCCTTCCTGCTTTTTCCTTGGGGTGACCCTAGGATCAATGGAATGTGTTCAGTTGGACTTTAAAGGGATTTTGTTTAATCTTTGACTGGTATTTTCCTTTTGATAGAGTGGAACAATAGCTGAATCCTGACTTTCATTTTTGTTTTTTTGCCATTTAGAAAATGGGCCAAATTAGGAAAAGCCAATAATCACGATTATTTGAATTCTACATTTTTTTGAAGGTTGTCTTCCTTGCACCAACTCTGGTGCTCTAATTAGTGTTGTGCACTTACACACACTCTTAAAGGAAAGTACCACTGTCCTTTCCCATTTGAAAAGTGAAGGTCATCATCCATAAAACCCCAAGGCAGAGCTTCCCAGGTGTACTATGCATCAAAATCACTTTGTGAAAATTCAGACTTTAGGAATAAATAATTTGCAGCACAGAGTTGCTGCAAATAACTCTGTGTTTTCTTGAGTTTATTGAGACAGGAAAAATGGTATTAAATCTTTCGACATTATATCTTCTGTCTGGCCATATGGTTTTCAATAGTGACCAGATGAAGAACTCTTTATATAATTAAACTAGCTCTCATAATTGAGTATAATTGGACAATAAGTTATCTTGGGTTTCTGGTCAGCAATTAATATCACTGATGGTCTGAATTTGTTTTAATGCTGTTCCTTCCACAGACAGTATTGGTTAACAATAATGAGTGGACTTGAGAGCCAGTTTCCTGAACTTAATCTTGATTCATCAAGTTAATACTTCTGTGCATCTGGACAAGTTACTTGGCTTTTTTGGGCCTCGGTTGACCTGTCTCTAAAGTGGGGATAAGAGATATACTTACCGCATAACTTTGTAGTAAGAAATACATGAATTACAGTGAACATTTGAGAAGTGTTAGTTGTTTTTATTCTATCAGTAAATGAAAAATTATATATTAATGACATAACTATAGACTGAGATTATTTCATTAATCATGGAATTCAATAATGTTCAATAAGAGGGACCCAATTCTTTCTTTTCTGTCATCCTCAGCATCGAGGCTGGTTCTTCCCAGAATCACAAAAGAACTGTAGTCGCTCCGTCTCGCACATTCCAGCAATATGAGTGTGAAGCCCATCTCCAAAGCCCTAGGAAGGCTTCACCTGCTGACCTGTGGGCTAGAACTGAGTCCCTTATTCTTCTCTGAGCAGACCTTGAAAATGAAAAGAAATTATAAGAAGTCATAGAGCCAATCAGAGACAAATAGATACTGAAAAATTGGGGTTCAGTTAGTGACACAAGAGTTTGGAAAGGATACTGAGTAACGTTGTAGCATTTATTTTTATATTTTACTGATACGTAAATGTGTGTGTCTGCTAAGTTGCTTCAGTCTGTCCAACTCTTTGCAACCCTATAGACTGTAGGCTGCCGGACTCCTCTGTCCATGGGACTCTTCAGCCAAGAATACAGAAGTGGATTGCCATGCCCTCCTCCGGGGAATCAGTCCCAACCAAGGGATCGAGCCTGCATCTCCTATGGGGCCTGCAGTGGCAGTGGGTTCTTTACCACCAGTGCCACCTGGGAAGCCCAGAGAGCACTTGTCCCACGGAACCAGCCAGGAGGCGAGCCTGGGATCTTTTGATCCACAGTCGGGTGCATTATAAAGACATAGATAAGTAGTATTTATTTATATGTGAACAAAAGCTAATATTTGGGTATCTAGAGCCTACCAACCAGAGGATGAATTAATTACTATATAATTTCTCCTCATAAAATCCCCATGAGGTAGAAACTATTAACTCCATTTCATGGATAGACAGGGTTAAGCAGTCCAAGGTGGTGGGGCCAGGATCTGCTGAAAGAAACGTGGTTCTCTGAAGTTGAAGCTCTTTCTATTATAAAATGCGGTTTCTTATTCCTTTTGGACATCAGAATATTAACTGATGCTCTTAATTTTACTTTATGGTAAACTGATTTACCTTAGTTCTTTTTGAAGACAGGTATGAATTTCATGTATGAACAGATTCTATCTCCAAGACATAGTGTTCCATATTCTCATATTAGCAAAAATTTTCTTAATGAATAAACTGTTTTAGTAAATGGAAATTGGATATAGAACTTGTAAAATGCTTCATAATAATCTTACAGAGAATATGTAAGTACGTCTGTTTAGCACTGCCACTCCAGCAACTCATTCTAAAGCACATATTTTAACTTCTAATTTTCAAGATATTAAAACAAAATCCCCTCAAACAGTCAGTTTTGTCTGTCCTCAACATATTAAGTTTATAACCTGGGTAACTAAAAGAATGGCAATACAAAATGTGGTTGCCTTTAGAAGGTTGAATGATTGCAGTGTCATGGTTCAGTTCACTTCAGTCGCGCAGTCATGTCCAACTCTTTGCGACCCCATGAATCGCAGCACGCCAGGCCTCCCTGTCCATCACCAACTCCAGGAGTGTACTCAAACTCATGTCCATTGAGTCAGTGATGCCATCCAACCGTCTCATCCTCTGTCATCCTCTTCTCCTCTTCTCCTCCCCGCTTCAATCTTTCCCAGCATCAGGGTCTTTTCAAGTGAGTCAGCTCTTCGCATCAGGTAGCCAAAGTATTAGAGTTTCAGCTTCAACATCAGTCCTTCCAATGAATATTCAGGACTGATTTCCTTTAGGATGGATTGGTTTGATCTCCTTGCAGTCCAAGGGACTCTCAAGAGTCTTCTCCAACACCACAGTTCAAAAGCATCAATTCTTCGGTGCTCAGCTTTCTTCATAGTCCAACTCTCACATCCATGCACGGCCACTGGAAAAAACCGTAGCCTTGACTAGACGGACCTTTGTTGGCAAAGTAACGTCTCTGCTTTTTAATATGCTATCTAGGTTGGTCATAACGTTCCTTCCAAGGAGTAAGCGTCTTTTAATTTTTTTTTTTTTTTTTTAACCCGCATATTATACTTCTTGGCGGCGGCAGCCCGTTCTTCTGGGGTCTTGGGATAGGGTCCCAGGAGCATGTCCTTGGTAATGTGGGAGGCTGTCCGTGCACCCAGCGGCACCACGTTTCGGGCTGCCTTTTGCAGCCATCGGACTCCCAGGACCCCCGCCCTGGCCGCCGCCATCTTCACCTTCTTTCCGCGTCTTTTAATTTGATGGCTGCAATCACCATCTACAGTGATTTTGGAGCCTAAAAAAATAAAATCAGCCACTGTTTCCACCACTGTTTCCCCATTATTTCCCATGAAGTGATGGGACCATATACCATGATCTTAGTTTTCTGAATGTTGAGCTTTAAGCCAACTTTTTCACTCTCCCCTTTTGCTTTCATCAAGAGGCTCTTTAGTTCTTCTTCACTTTCTGCCATAAGGGTGGTGTCATCTGCATATCTGAGGTTATTGATACTTCTCCAGGCAATCTTGTATTACTTTATTTAAGTTAAACAAATCTCATTACTTTTAGTGAGTTAAAAAGACCATATTTTTCTTTATGCCTCTCATTTTCTTACCAGAAGATGATGATTCATTTGGTTGAAACTATGTTCTGATTGGTTTAAAAAATGGTTTTAATAGTTATATAAATGATAGACTTAAAAAAACTTTAAATGGTGATCCCTCCTGTGAAATTTCCTGTAAGAAACTTGGGAGATGGAAAACTGAAATGGACGAGTAGAGTAACAAGAGCTCCGTGTGCCTGTCCTTGGAGGAGGGTGTGGCGGCTCCACTGATGGTCCTAAGTGTGCGTCCAGTTACTTGGAGGAAGACATTTCAACGTGGCTTCTACCCTGTACTTGGTTTTACTGAATATGATTTTGGACAAGGATAAATGGAAATTGGAAGTGACAAATCAGATACTGGTTTGAAATTAGAGGAAAAAGGCAAAGCAATTGGTCAACTTTTAGCAAGATAAGATTCCCATCATTTCATCTTTGCTGTTGCCATGATGAACACTGGAGGTTGGAATAATTTAATTCCTGTAACACGAAATGTTTGGTAGTGGTAAAGGGGATTTCTTGTATCAATCCTCTTCTTACCTCACTGCTGCCAAGATTAGAGACAGGGTGTAATCTGCATCAGTAATTGGAGTAATCAAGAGTATTTCTGTTCCCTGTACCCTTCTCAGGATCAGAAACTCAGCTGTTGGTGTTCTTAATATTGACTAGCTGTGTCACCTGTTTTACCAATAGTATTGTTTAATTTGTTTGAACAATACTATTTGTTTAATTAATTAATTTTTAATCTTTTTGTTTGTTTTTGCTCTAAAACCTTACCCTAAACAGTGGTTTGAGAGAGCCCTCATCTGAGTACATTCCCAGAAGGAAAGGATAGAGACTAATTTGACCTTAGATCCTGTCATTTTTGCGTAAAAATGCTGAGTTAGTTCCAAATGCTTCAGATCAAAAGGAGAGCTGACACTTTGTTCCCCTTGCTATCCTTTGGAACTCATGAAAATGTGATCAAAATTTAATACTATTGTCTTAAAAAGGCATAAAAGAGCTCCTTGGACCTGCGTGCCTTCTGCTGTTCCCAGTCACTCCCCCAATCCCAAACTAGATGACAAGGTACTGGCCCCATTCTTGCAAGGCTTTGTCTCCCTGGAGTTTTAAGCATAAAGTTCTTGCATCTGTTGACATTAACTTTCAAACATAGGAAATTTTTTTAATACTATAACCGTGTATCAAAAATTAAAAAAAAAAGTCCTTTATCTATGACCAGATATCTAGTGTATTCTGGAAGTTTTTGGTATACCCTTTAGAGAATTGCTTATTGATTTTTTTGCACCTTAACAAACCACGTGGCTATGTTGAGACTGACAGTATAATTTACACACATACAGTGACAAACATTTATATTTGACAGAATAAATTTAAATTTTCATTGATTTTGTTACTTTAAAGCATTTTCTAATTGAAATATATCTTTAGTTAATTCTACTTTGATATACTTCCTGCTGCTGCCGCCGCTAAGTTGCTTCAGTCGTGTCCGACTCTGTGCGACCCCGTAGACAGCAGCCCACCAGGCGCCCCTGTCCCTGGGATTCTCCAGGCAAGAACACTGGAGTGGGTTGCCATTTCCTCCTCCAATGCGTGAAAGTGAAAAGTGAAAGTGAAGTTGCTCAGTCATGTCCGACTCTTTGCAACCCCATGGACTGCAGCCCACCAGGCTCCTCCGTCCATGGGACTTTCCACTCAAGAGTACTGGAGTGGGGTGCCATTGCCTTCTGCGTGATACACTGCCTAGGGCTGCCTTCTCTGGGGTCGCACAGAGTCGGACACGACTGAAGCGACTTAGCAGCAGCAGCAGCAAAGTGCATTTACTGTAGTTAATGATGTTACAGACTTAAGTATACCCTGGTGTACCTCGGAGAGTGTTGCTTTGTACTCATAAATAGTAAAATATTGTCCTCACTGATTCATGGATTAAAAAGATAAATTTAAAAAATGCATTACATGGAGGAAACCAAAAATGAATGTATTTCCATTTAGCAGATTGTTTTAGTTTTCTGTGACATTGTCTGTACTAGGCTTGTATCCTTTTTTCATCCTCAAGCCCTACACATGTAAGAACCTCTTAAACTCTTTCTGCATTAGAGATTAAGAATTAGAATTAACATATATAAAAGTTTTTGCTTTTGATATTTGGTATCATTAACTTTTTCTGCATGGCCTAGTTTTGAAGAACAATTGTTCTGGGTTTGAAAAGTAGTGATATTACATGCCAATGTGCCAGTACAAAACATACTAGAAAAAATACTCAGGGTATGGTAAAGTCAGCCTTCAAAAGGTTAGGAAAAGTACCCTAAAAAATGCTGCTTTGGACTCTGATTCCTTCTTTAGGAATCATGGTTAGTTGCGGTTCCTCATATATAATTCTTATAAATTAAGCACTTTTTTTTTTCTGGAAAGCCAAACATTTACCACTATTTTGAGTTACTCAGTAGAATATACTGGTGTTTATGATACACATGATTAAAGCATATGACCTATGTCAGCTTCTAATTCAAGCTTAAATTTTTTTTACTTTGTAAACAATATTTTGTTAAAAAAGAAAACTGTCTTCACAGACTCATTTTAAATGCCCATTTCTATACAACGTGAAAGATCTTCATTCATCTTCCAGGGTAATATTAAAATAAGTACATCCATTTCTTCTTAAATGCACCCAATCTTCTTCACTTTGACACGTGGTAGAAGCCTCTCAAGTGTGTTTTTGTTGTTATGATCATTTCTGTTCTTACTGAGTAAGTAAGGTCAGATTATATTGCTGTCCTGGGAGTCATCCTTTTCACCAGTTATTGTGTGTCTTTCTTTTCGATGAGTAACTCTTTATTAAACTATGAAATAATGATTTATGGAGGACATTCTGGCATTGACATGTGGGCATTCACTTAAGGAACCTTGACTTGCTGAGATGTTAAAAAGGCAGTAATACTGTTTTTTTCTTTCATTGGTGTGTGTCTATTCTGACTGGTAACTATTGAGACTCAGGTAGAATTTATAGCTCAATGTTTTATTTTCCTTTTAGAAAGTGTTATAAAAGCTCTAGATGCTGGCAGTTCACAATAAAATTGGGCTTAGAAACCATTTCTGTCTAATTCTCTAGATCTCATGAGTGAGTGAATGTTAACATCTCACGTAACTATAGTGCATACAGTGTTACCGCCTGCATTCTGACATTCTTCCATGGAACTTGTCTAGATGTCCTGTGTTTTCTGTGCCTTTGAGTCTATGTGTGTGAATAGTTCTATGCAATATTATCACAGGTGAGTATGCTTATTAAAGTGTGAGTTGCCCAGTCATGTCCGACTCTTTGTGACCCCATGGACTGTTGCCTGCCAGGCTCCCCTATCCATGGAATTCTCCAGGCAAGAATACTGGAGTGGGTTGCCATTTCCTTCTCCACTAGGTTTTGTGACCCTTGCCTAAAAATGCACAGGTACTTAGTAGTTACAAATAGGAGAGCAAGACACCTCAACCATGGTTTATAGAAAATCATAACAAATTTGCACCAATTAGCCTACAAGCCTTTTTATCTTAGATCCATGAAAAATACTACTTTGCCAATAAAATCAATTCAGGCAGATCGATCTCTTGTAAGATGTGCACAATGAGCTGGAGTAGAAGGCAGAGCGTGGGGCCAGGATTAACAGGGTGTGTGGACCAAGGACAGAAGAATGACAAGAGGGAGTGTTTGGGGATAGAGGCTCCAGAAAACTTAAGACTTTGGGAAAAAAAATCTTTTAATTCTAGATGAGTTGTTTATTTCAGGGAGAAGAAATAGCAAATGTGTGGGTTTGGAAGTGAGCATCTAATTGATCTCTGGTTCCCTGTAATTGGAATAAAAGCTCAGTGTGCACACTTAGCGGGAGGGGACATCATGGAAGCTGAGGCACAGACACTGTGTTTGCAGTAGGCATCTTCACACTCTTGCATATTAGAGAGTCAGGGGGACCATCAGAAAGGAAATAGGACTTGTTCTCAGGTTACTTAGGACTTAACATGTGGAGAAAAGGAATTAGTAGGAATGGTAAGAATTTTCTCTCTCCTAAAGGTGAAGGCAATGAGATAGTTTACAACGTGCATCTTTTCTGTAATTCCATACCCATAGCTGATAAAACGAAGCAGTATTTCTGTTAAGAACTACAACTTTGTAACGGCATCCACTCCAAGTGTTTTTGGAATACTCCAGTCACAAATGCACCTCTGGTGTGGCTGTGCTAGGTCATTTGGGCTGTAACAGGGAAGGGTATAATGACTCATTCAATACTTCAGAGCAGAGGCATGTGCAGCCACATGCACGAGCAAGTCAGGGCTGAGAAACATTTGGCATCTTCTACAGAGAAGTGTGTTTTGGAAGATCTTTACCCATAGCTGTTATATATGGACAAGTGGTCCAGCGGTTAAGACTCTGTGTCTTCACTGTAGGTGGTACAGGTTCGATCCATGGTTGGGGAACTATAATCTAGCATGCTGTGTGCCACAGTCACAAAAATTTGGGCTTCCCAGGTGGCTCAGTGGTAAAGAATTTGCCTGCAATGCAGGAGATCTGGGTTCAGTCCCTGGATTGCGAAGATCCCCTGGAGAAGGAAATCGCAACCTACTCCTGTATTCTTGCCTGGGAAATCCCATGGACAGCGGAACCTGGCGGGCTGCAGTCCATGGGGTTGCAAAGAGTCGGACATGACTGAGCTACTAAACAACAGCAACAACAGGAACACCACAGTTGTCTGCATCTTTGATTGAGAAACAATCCTGGCATCATCATGCTTTTTGTATTTTCTAGTTATTCTGATTGGTAATTATTTTCTGTGTATGTACTATATTCTACAAGATGTTTTGGGTGCCAAGGATACAAAATTGAATAAAGCAATTTTGAATCAATTTGAACTTTCTTAAATAAAGTTGAATTTATTTTTTTGAACAAATATTCAGTACAGTTCCTACTTTTCAAGTAGCTTAGTAATCCTCATCTATTTTCATGCCCAAACCACTCAGAATAAAAGCACCTTATAGTGGTTACAGTGACTTCCTTGGGTATGGATGTTGTTTGGACACTCCTCTGTCCTGTGTGAACCTCTGGGTCCTTTAAGCATTGCTGTGCTACAGGCTGTGAGAAAAAGCTAAATGGACTATTGTACCTGTTTCTATCACCCGCCCCTGCTGGTGGGTTGGGTCAGATATGTGTATGTGTTCAGAAAGATTTTGAATGAAATATAGACTATCTGTGAATCAGAAATATCCTTGTATAGGTACTTTGGGTGGAACTTAGAAAGGTGAAGGACAGTGGGCTGGGTGGGGAGGGGAACGAGTTGCTGGGGAGGGATAGTTATCACCCTTGAGATTCATGATCGAAACAGACCTGGACATAAAAAACCCAATCGTAATAATGTTGTCCATCTAAAAGATCTTAAGCCGCGGGATTGAAGAGAGGTAGCATGTTGCATATATTAAATCTTTGTTCCACATAGGATGTTAGGGCCTATTCAGTTGAGTTTCTTGATATTCCACATAACAATAGCCAAGTCAGATTAGCATAAGAAAAATGGAACAGTACCAGAGGGGTTCTTCATGACCTCAATAGTGCAAGAAGTTAATGGGAACAGAGACTGTAAAGTCCTTAGGAAAACCAGAAGGTCTCTTTTTATGCTGTGCTTTCTTGCTTGCTTCTGGAATTCTTTTTTATTTTTCCTCCCCAAGAGCAGCTTGCTTCGCTCCTGTTTCCATGTTATTATTTGTCTGTCTCAACATCCACACCTGTGCCTTATATTAGTCTCCGCCCCTTTCAGTCTGTCAGTCGCACATGTAAGTTTCCTTGTAGGTTTTCAGTCGGTCTAATTTAGATCAAAGGTCCACCTCTGATGTCATCAGTGTCACGGGAAGGGGAGGGTGTGGACGCAGTGATGACGACAGTGTGTGTGGAGATGAAGTGGACCCACACACCCCTTTGGCTGGTGGGTGTGCAGTTAAGTGGAGGCGTTTCTCAGAAAATGAGAGATGGCACTGAACTTGGGCAAAGTGGTCCTATGATTATAAAAAGAACCTGAAACATCTTGAGGACATTAGAAAATAATAAGGATAATAAAATAATAATGAAAGGTATGTATTCAGTTGTGAAGGTTTCATGATCCACCTCTTTGGAAAAAAACTTTGTAGTAGTTGAAGCAAAACTTGAAGTATTCATTCTTCTTTGATCTTATAACTTTGTTTTGTTCCTTAGTTATTTTGATTTAAATTTTTTCTAGATCATTTTGCCATACATGCAATAGACAAGATTTTGTTTTCTAATGGAATTTTAAAAATGGAAGTATAACTTCCCAACATGTTCTTCAAGAGGAATAGTGGCAGCATTGTCCTGTTTGAATGGACTGGGACCACAGTCCATGTCTTGAAAGCTAACAGTATAGTTACTCTTTTTAAAAGGCAAAACTATGTGTCCATTTTCAATCAGTTCATCTTCAAATATTTTATTCACTACCCTCAAAATATCTTACTCTTTTCCCCTTGAGTGAATGATTTTGTGATTCATTTTTATTTTTCTCATTGTGAAAGTGTTCAGTTCAGTTCAGTTCAGTTCCATCACTCAGTCGTGTCCGACTCTTTGCCACCCCATGAATCGCAGCACACCAGGCCTCCCTGTCCATCACCAACTCCCGGAGTTCACTGAGACTCACGTTCATCGAGTCAGTGATGCCATCCAGCCATCTCATCCTCTGTCGTCCCCTTCTCCTCCTGCCCCCAATCCCTCCCAGCATCAGAGTCTTTTCCAATGAGTCAACTCTTCACATGAGGTGGCCAAAGTACTGGAGTTTCAGCTTTAGCATCATTCCTTCCAAAGAACACCCAGGGCTGATCTCCTTCAGAATGGACTGGTTGGATCTCCTTGCAGTCCAAGGGACTCTCAAGAGTCTTCTCCAACACCACAGTTCAAAAGCATCAATTCTTCAGCGCTCAGCCTTCTTCACAGTCCAACTCTCACATCCATACATGACCATAGGAAAAATCATAGCCTTGACTAGACGGACCTTTGTTGGCAAAGTAATGTCTCTGCTTTTCAATATGCTATCTAGGTTGGACATAACTTTCCTTCCAAGGAGTAAGCATCTTTTGATTTCATGGCTGCAGTCACCATCTGCAGTGATTTTGGAGCCCCCAAAAATAAAGTCTGACACTGTTTCCACTGTTTCCCCATCTATTTCCCATGAAGTGATGGGACCGGATGCCATGATCTTCGTTTTCTGAATGTTGAGCTTTAAGCCAACTTTTTCACTCTCCTCTTTCACTTTCATCAAGAGGCTTTTGAGTTCCTCTTCACTTTGTGCCATAAGGGTGGTGTCATCTGCACATCTGAGGTTATTGATATTTCTCCTGTCAATCTTGATTCCAGCTTGTGTTTCTTCCAGTCCAGCATTTCTCATGATGTACTCTGCATGTAAGTTAAATAATCAGGGTGACAATATACAGCCTTGACGTACTCCTTTTCCTATTTGGAACCAGTCTGTTGTTCCATGTCCAGTTCTAACTGTTGCTTCCTGACCTGCATATAGGTTTCTCAAGAGGCAGGTCAGGTGGTCTGGTATTCCTATCTCTTTCAGAATTTCCCACAGTTTATTGTGATCCACACAGTCAAAGGCTTAGGCATAGTCAATAAAGCAGAAAAGTGTGGTTTAATAAAACTATATCAGTTCCTACTATTAAAAGTTTTTTTGTCCCATTCTTAAAGCTCAACACTTAAAAAATGGCCCCCATTCTGTGGTATCCTGATTCCTGATGAAAGGCTATTGAGTTGTCATTGGCCTTATTCGTAAGTTGGTTAACTTGGCATTTTAAGTTTCTTTCGATTTATATTACATTTCTTTTTTTTTTTTTACATAAAATCTACCATGTAACCATTTTTTTTTTGCACCTCCAAAGGGTTCATTTTATTGTACAAAATTTATATTACATTTATATTTTATATTATTTATAAATTTATATTATTTATATACATTTATATTACATTTCTTTTTTTAACACATGGGAATTAGTCTTCTTAGAAAATAAACTCTTTAAATGATGAAGAATTTATCTTCTTTTTAGATTGTATAAGAAGGAAGCTTGACAGTAATTCATGGGCCAGGCACTCTAGCTTTTTCTATTATTTAAAAAAGGCAAGCATTAAAAGGTTAGTACAAAGAAAGAACCTAAGCTACCTTTCTTCAAAATTTTTCACCTTCTTAGTTCACTGAAAGCATTTGTTAACACTTCATCACTAACATGGAGTATAAGTTAATGATGCACTAAGTTTAAAACCTCTTGTATTCAATTAGAGGACCTGTTAGCTTTGAAAGCAGTAAATAATAATTGGCATTTACTGAATTTTAAATAGGATCTACGCATTGTATTTTTAGTTTAGAGCACATATAGCATTTTGGGTTATGCCATGAAGCTTGATGTTCTGAGAATATAGTTACCTTTTAGGATTTAACCTAAAGTCTCTTCCTGATTTTAATGTGGAATATTTCCTCTCTTTAATTGCTAACATGTTTTTCAAATATTTACACATGATTTTAAAGGTGCTAATTGGCACTAGAATAGCTGATGGATAGTAAACATTAACTTAAGCACATCCATAATAAGTTTTTGTATCCTGCCCTGGAATTGCTGGCATTTGTGCATTAAATGCATCCTGGCCTAGCCGTAAAATGCATGAAACGGCAGTGTGCAGTTTCAGCTTTTACCTTTCCTGGGCCTTGGATGCCAGCTCCGGGGTCTGCCTCGGCAGAATTTGATGGATTATTTTGTAGAATTGTATATGTTATGGTGAAACTCTGTTTTTTTTTTTCTTTCTTAACAGAACATTGCCTGTTTATATGTTACAGCTTATTTGGCCCAATGGACTTTATAAAAACAAAAACCCACCTTTCTTCTAAAACCCAAATATGTGATTAATGTCATCTTTTGTTTCTCACTCTTGCTTTTTGTTTCATGCTTGTTATTCTTCCCACATTTTCTCCCAGTGTCATTCGTATGTTTCATAAAAACATGCATCCTTCAGATGGGTCATGTTCCACTGAGCCAGGCATCTTGTCCGCCTCATCTGTTCATCCCCCTTTACCTCTCTGTAGTTGCCCTGAGAATTTGCAGTTTATCCAATACATCATTTTTGCAATTATTTTGCTATTGTTCAGAGATGTACAAAGGCCTTTTCTCCTCTGAATGTAGAACCTGACTAGGAACCCCCAGCTCCAGGCTGTTTTCTTGTATGTCTCCTGGGGCCTGCCCTGGGGACTCAGGTTCCGGGGACCAGAGAGGAGGCCTGGGGTTCCTCTGTCAACTGTGTCTGCACTGGTTTTGACCTGAGCCCTGTCTGGTGACCACTGTGACTCACAGTGAGTCATTTCCCAGCTCTGAATCTGGCTGCTGATCAATTCCTAGAGCCAAGTTCAACAACAGCAACAAAACTCATCCCATCACGTACTGCATGCATGCATGTGTGCATGCTCAGTCATGTCTGAGTCTTTGTGGCCCCATGGACTGTAGCCTGCCACGATCCTCTGTCCATGGAATTTTCCAGGCAAGAATACTGGAGTGAGTTTGCCATTTCCTTCTCTAGGGGATCTTCCTGACCCAGGGATAGAACTTGGTCTCTTGAGTCTTCTGCATTGGCAGGCAGGTTCTTTACCACTGAGCCAATAGGAAGCCCATCATATTTTGGTCTTACTATTGTGGATTCAATACAGACAGGAGATTCTCACCTTTGTAAAGTGAAGGTGTGGGGCTACATTGCATTTTCAACTTTAGATAAAAGGTGCATCATAAAATCTAAGACCTTCAGAGGAGGAAGGTGGTCAAGTGCTCCAAATCCAAGGGAACCATCCAAGTTCTGTTGAGATAAACCCATAGCGTATCCCAGCAGGGCTTGTAATCCAAAGTTTCTCATGGGAGAATCAGCATTATTTGTGAGCAGTTTCCAAGATACTGGATTTTAAAAGATATCACAGTTAATATATGGAAAGACATAGTGGCTTGAAGTTTCCATTGTTGAAAGATACCAGCTAAAACCTTTGAAAAGTGTGACTGTTGAGATGAGAGTATCTGATTGTTGCAGTTTGGTTTTCCAGCTCCTGCTCATCTTCTGTATAGATGTTAGGGTAGTTTGGTTGGTCTGATTCAGCAGAAAGAAGATCCAGTGGTGGATATTCCCTGAATCATTTTGCTCCTGGTCAGTTGAAAGCTGACCACTACAGATGACCTAACTTCTGAGAATGATGAACAGGCAAGAGGATTTGGGGTGTGATAGAGGCTGAACAAGAACTTGTAGGGGGCAATCCTGTTCAAAGTGTTTACAAAGTGAAGTCAAGCAAAGGAGACTCTACTACCACTTTTCTTTAGTTCTTCACGTTGGTCTTCAAATAAAAGAGAAGAACAGCACTTCTTGTTCGGAAGGCTGGTGTGTTGAGGAGGATTGTTCATAAACCACTATGCTTAAGGTCAGATTTTAATGCTGTTCGGGGAGTGAGCTTCATCCTCTTTTAAACAGTGGAGAAACTTCTGTGGGAAATGATATTTAAAAATGAAAGGAAGAGAGAAAGAGATCATTTTGAATTATAGAAAACTGGGTTTCCAGGGTAAATCAGTGTTACTCCTTTCAAATAAAATTTTAAAGAACAGCCTGGCTAACTGATAAAATCCAAAACATCAAATGGGGAGTTGGTGAGCTTGATCATAGAGACTGAGGCCCCCATTGTATAAGTTGTCACCATCTTGTTAGCTTTTAGAGCCCAGAGAACCACAACCACATACATATATGAAGTCATGGGGGATTGTTTATGTTTATGTCAACTAATTTTTCAGTAGTTACTAGAAGTGATGGTCAGAGTTTGCTGGTTAATTAGCCATTTTAAACATAGTCATTGCCTGAAATATGTTTTTCTGTTACACAGCATATTTTTTCTCTCATCATTAAGCAGTATTTTAATTTGAGTTGCTACTTGAGCAATAGATGTCAGGTTATTTGAGGAGAAGAAGAAAACTCTCAGTAGTAATCCATCCGATTGCAAACTTAGCATTGCCTCGCCAATCTTTTTTCTTTTTTAAAAAAATTTTATTGGAGTATAGTTGATTTACATGTTGTATTAGTTTCTGCTATACAGCGCAGTGACTTACTTAGACATGTACATATATCCTCTCTTTTTTAGATTTTTTTTCCATTTAGGCCATTACAGAGTATTGAGTAGAGTTCCCTGTGCTAGACAGTAAGTCATCTGTTTTATATAATGTAGTGTGTATCTGTCAATCCCAATCTCCCTGCTACTTTCCCCCCTGGTAGTCTTCCTCAGTCTTGATGAGCACTTCTAGGTATTATTAAGAGCTAAACGTGCCATTTCCTAACAGAGCTTAGAAGCTGTATGTCTCAGTATCATAAATCTCTAGCTGAATTCTGGGCAGTGATGCATATGTTTTATGTGTACTGTGATTATCTCCAGCCATAATTATTTAATACACATGGTATATGTAACATTTATCTTCCCAAGGGGAAAAATGATGTGTAATTCTGGCAGATTATTTATATTATTTATCCTTCAAATGTTTGGTAAAAAATTCTACGTATCTGTCTTGGAAACACCCCTACTGTTCTATTTTTAAACAGTTGTATGAAAATAAAGAAACTAAGCAGAGTAATCTTGTTTTTACCTATTTCCTCTTGTCAATTACTATAAATGGTGAACATTCATTGAATTGACTGGCTGGTGGGAATTGGCTGACAGTGGGAGTGTCCCCCTAACTTTTTTATGGATAGTTCAATAATGTCACCCCTTGCATAAATTTGCATGAAGATTTGAAAGTTTCATTTGCCACTGGATACTAGGAAAATTTCTGCAATCTTATCAAATATTGAATAAGTAAATTTTATAAAAATAACTCTTGTAGTAAGTTAAGCAATTTAAAAATATTTCTTGCTTTGTGTGTTTGAAAACTAGACAGCAGGCTAATAATTTTTTGCCTTTTCAGATAATTTCATTTGTGTTCTGGCAATAATCAGTTCAGTTCAGTTCAGTTCAATCTCTCAGTTGTGCCCGACTCTTTGCGACCCCATGAATTGCAGCACGTCAGGCCTCCGTGTCCATCACCAACTCCCGGAGTTCACTCAAACTCATGTCCATAGAGTCGGTGATGCTATCCAGCCATCTCATCCTCTGTCGTCCCCTTCTCCTCCTGCCCCCAATCCCTCCCAGCATCAGAGTCTTTTCCAATGAGTCAACTCTTCACATGAGGTGGCCAAAGTACTGGAGTTTCAGCTTTAGCATCAGTCCTTCCAATGAACACCCAGGACTGATCTCCTTTAGGATGGACTGGTTGGATCTCCTTGCAGTCCAAGGGACTCTCAAGAGTCTTCTCCAACACCACAGTTCAAAAGCATCAATTCTTCGACGCTCAGCCTTCTTCACAGTCCAACTCTCACATCCATACATGACCACTGGAAAAACCATAGCCTTGACTAGGCAGACCTAAGTGGCCTTAAATTCTAATGTGCTCATTCATTGTATTGAACCAGGAGAATACATTAAATATTTAAAACAGTATAAAAGGAGAGAGATGCTACTTAGTTAATACAGTGAAAACAAAAGCTATATATTTGTTTTCAGTGGAAGCCTGAATCTTGTTAATAAAATGAGTATTGCTAATTGCTGTGATCTGCAAAGTACTATTTTTCTTCTTTGTACAAAAATGTCTTCATCTAGTATATTCAGTGTTTTAGTGAATAATATAAAGTATTAACTTCAGAATTTTAAACAATTTTTTATTATTACATTGACATCATTCTATATGTTGAATATTTACTAGGTTCTAGAACTATAGAACATATAATTTACATATGGTATTTTTTTCTAATTTTATTTTATCGTAAATATACATTGTACATTAAAACAAACTTGTAAGATTGGCTTTGGTTGTGGCTCAGATCATAAAGAATCCACCTGCAATGCAGGAGTATAAGATGTTGAAAAACAAAGGAGTAAAAGCTGGAAAATAAGTCTCCTGTAATTCTACAACATCAGATGTCGACTACAATATGTTAGTATTTGAGGGACTTCCGTAGCAGTCTAGTGGTTAAGACTGCACTTCCACTGCAGGGGACTCGGGTTCCATCCCTCTTTGGGAATGATGATCCCTCATGCAGCAGGGAGGCAGCCAAAAAATAATAAAAATTATTTTAAAAGCTGTTAATGTTTTGGAGTATACCGTTTGTTCTCCTTTCAATGTCTGTGGACATATATTGTAATAGCTATATTGGTTTAAAATACTATGGATGTTCAGTGATTTATTTAAAACATCTCCTCCTGTGTATAGTGAAGGGTGTGGTTATATATTCGTGATAGAATTCTTCTCAGTGTTTTCCCTCTCAACATCCATGTGTCTAGATTCTCACGGACATGTCTTCCACATATCTCTCTCTCTTGACAAGTGCTTTCCAGCAATGTGATATTTGGTGCCTCACATCTCTCATTTCCTAGATCTTTAGGGGCCTCAGGCTACTTTGAAAGCTCTACTCCCAGAGAGTCTGTCCCAGAGGGTCTGTTACTTCTGTCTCTCTCAACTCGCCCCTTAAATTGAAGCAGTTAGGATTTTGGTTAGAGATGAGCGAGTTGTGGAAACCTGGCCTTGATTTAGGAATGGGTGATCACATTGTAAAGATGGCAAGATGGGCTGCACATAAGTTACTCTTTCAAGCAATTAAATAAAAAATTGAATTAATGGAAGAGGACTCCAATGGCTATCTGAAATCCACACCCTGCCTATTTTTTGATGAGGGAGTAGCATCAATGAGTGTGGGACTTTCTGTGTGTTATAGAAACTGGAATTACATCCTCAGGAAAGCTATCCATTTGCACAAAGCGTGTGCAAGTTACCGAGTGGATGAACCTGGTTCTGTGAAAGCAGGAAGGGAGGGACACTCCCCGTGTGTGGTGGGCAATCGTGGTTAGCAGCAGACTTTGGTTTCATACTACTTCTTAGAGCCTCAGCTTAGTGTTTAATATGACTGAGCCAGAGCTGCTCCAGAGTCATGAGAATACAAGTTCCTACATCATGAAACTATCATGAGGGTGAAATGGGCTGAGTTGTGGATGTTGCTTAGCACAGGAAGTCTTAGCACTTTCT
The DNA here is from genome assembly GCF_002263795.3 of Bos taurus. Lineage (NCBI taxonomy): Eukaryota > Metazoa > Chordata > Mammalia > Artiodactyla > Bovidae > Bos > Bos taurus. Next base: position 18,685,654 of record NC_037340.1, read on the forward strand.
TGCAGGTTAGGATAGTGCTTCTCCAACTTGACTTTGGATTAGAGTTGCTGGAGGGTTCAGAAAAACAGACTTCCAGCCCCCAAGTTTCTTACTCAGTAGGTCTGGCTTGAGGCCTAATCATTTACATTTCTAATGAGTTGCCACATGGTGCTGATGCTCTTGGCCAGAGACCACACTTTGAGAACCTGTAGGGCATTATAAAGGCAGGTATTATCTTGAACCAGTATATGATTGAACTCTTTCTTTTTGGCCACCTGCATAGATAACATTTAAATCACTTCCAACTTATCTTCTAGTCCCATTTTTTGTAAGTGATCAGATCTGAATTGTTTTGGATTACTGTAGAAATTTAAAGCTAGAATTACATAGTTACTTTAAATTTTAGAATTTAAAGTCTAGAATTTTGAGGATTTTGATAGCCTTTAAGTATACACATAATATATGAGTATGTAATATTCTATGAGTATATAATGTGCTCAGTCAGTTGTGTCCGTCTCTTTGTGACCCCATGGATTGTATTCTGCCAGGCTCCTTTGTTCATGGAATTCTCTAGCAAGAATACTGTAATGGTTGGTTGTTCCTTCTCCAGGGGCTCTTCCCAACCTAGGGATCGAACCCAGGTCTCCCACATTGCAGGTGGATTCTTTACTGTCTGAGCCACCAATATTGGCTTGATTTTTAAATAAAATGGTTTAATAAAAGTCATTTTCCTTTGATATGGACTCTGTATATATTTCTGTTGGATATAGAACACTTGAACATGAGATATTTTCCAGAATTTTAAAATAGATGCAGAATTTAAAATGATGTTAGACTGTGAGCCTTGACTGTTTTTTCTTTGCTTCCTTGTGAAAGATCTGCAGGGACTAGGTTCCTCTCATGGCATTGTTTCTGCCAGATGTTTAAAGCAACTGGAATCATCTAGAGTATTGTCATGAGTTGCCAGTGATTGGCTATCATTGTGAGAACAAAGCTTCACTTGTAATTTTCTTGATGAGTGCAAGACAAGGGCAGGCATGAATGTATGGTGTTGACACACTTAATTTAGTACTCCTTCCACAAAGCTATTACATTGACTATTAATTGGCCTTCTGATAAAATTTCTGCTTAATGCAAATGATGAAAAAAATGCACCCTTGGATACTAGCTGCTGCTTCTGAAAAATTCGCATGCCCTGAGATCTCATTACTGACAGAAAACATATCTTCTTTTGAATGTGGTTAGGTTTCTTTTAAATATAATGATTAAAATGTATTAGACCAGACTGTGGTTAAAAAAAGGCTTAACTTGGCAACTGTATAGTTTGTGGTTCTGTTGCCTTGTTTCTTTCTCAACAGTTTGAAAAGCAAAGAGGAGCTTGTCTGTGTTCAGTCCTTCATCAGGCTGTGCTTTTCCAAGGTAAAGCCTGTGTCTGCAGGTGTGAAGTTTAGCAGTTTCAAACCAGAAAACCTCCAGCTCACACTGTATTTTGAAAAGTGTGAGTGGTGAATAGGAAGTTGGTTTCTGCTTGTGTTTTCCTGGCTTTTTTTTTTTTGTTTTTTTCTGCTTTATTTCTCTCTTTCTGGTCCTCTCTTTCTTATTTACTGCCTTCGGTTTTAGGATTTTTTAGTCAACTCTAGTAACTTACTCTGGTGATTTTGATGATGGAAGGACCGTCAAGTCAAAAGATCTGAAACTGTTGGCTTCTTCACAATGTGTAGAGATTTTGTACTTTCTGAGTAAGGATTTACAAATTATGAAACTGTCCTGCCTTGCTCTATCTTTTTGTTAGTTTGTGACAACATCCTTTATTCTCTTTTAGTTTCACACCTCTCTGAAGTGAGCATCGTAATTTTTATTTTTAGGAAAAAAATTGGAACTAAGTTTTAACTGTGTCCATTGAGAAGCTATTGTTACATTCATTTCTTAAGTATTAGCAGACTCTGCTTACAGTGGTGCACATATGTGTCCTATAGGAATGACCCCCAGATGGTGTGAAATACAACTCAGTTAGTGGCCTTGAAACTTGTGACTGTCTCCAGGGTTGGCAGTGGTGACATTTGCGACTAGATTGTTCTTGGCTGTGTGGTCTGTCCTGTATGTTGTAGGAGGTTTCGTGGTTTTCCCTGACCTGTACCACCTAGATGTCGATAGCACCCTCCTGGAGTTATGACAACCGAAAGTGTCTCCTGTCAATGTCCCCTCAACAAGTCCCCTATAGTAAAAGGTACTCTTGGCTTGGCAGCCAGATGAAGAAAAATGTAAACTTGTAAACAGCCTCCCTGCATAAGATGTATGTTGATATTTTCTATTCTTTCCTATTCCATTTCATTAGTCCCATACCATTTTATTTAAAAATTCTTGTAAGCATATTTTTCTAGTAGGTCCCTAAGGCACTTAGTTTGCACTTAAAACTGTATGTGGGATAATGATTTACTAAGGGTTTTCTTAAAGTGAGGCACCAGGCTGAAGAACATGCTTTTCCGGGGCTATCAGTAGCTGCTACGTGCAGAGATGGTTCTGAAAAGTAGCACCAGGTGAGGCAGCAGAACTGCCCAGGGCCCCTCCAGCCTGTGATCCAATGCATACCACCCAAGATGAATGGTTCTGGTCTAGAATTGTGGCTGCCATGGTGTAGGAGACATAGTTTATGCTGTTAGCAGGAGAAGGTGTGTTGTTTTGGGCTTCAGGGATTTTGCACACAGTTCACAATGGAAGATGCCTGTGAGGCTCGAATTCATCTGTTGTTGTTCAGTCATTCAGTCATGTCTCTTTAAAGACTCCATGGACTGCAGCACGCCAGGCTTCCCTGTTCTGCACTCGATTCCATCCAACCATCTCATCCTCTCTCACCTCCTTCTCCTCCTGCCCTCAGTCTTTCCCAGCATCAGGGTTGTTTCCAGTGAGTCAGCTCTTCATCTGTAGAGCATCCATAGAACAAGAGAATGTTGTTATTCCTTTAGGGACATAGATTAGATCTTGGGGTAGAGGGTTTTTTGAGTCTCATCCCACAACATTTAGTTGCATTTCTCTAAAGGAAGCATTTATGTTATGTGTGTGTGCGTTGGAAGCTCTTCCCTTCTCTTTGCATTTGTTTTTCTTATGCAGATACTGTGTGTGAAATATCAGTTATGCACAGTTATGTCCGAGATGATGATCCTTCTAGGCCACAAGTAAGAAACCTTCCGACTGCCTTAAAAATAATGTGTTAAGATTCAAAAAGAAGCATTAACTTTATCTCCTGAAAAATCAGCTCCTGCATTTTCAACATTCTTTTGAATGTATCTTTATGGAACGTTTTAGTTATTTAATTTTTTTGGATAATTTTTTTTTCCTTTAAAATTTTACCTGTATCTCAGATTAAAGCTATGAGAGCTTGCGAAAAAGTTGCTATGGTGACTATATATTTAGGCTTTCTTCTCTAATTTAGGAATGGATTTGCGGTCTAAAACCTTATTTTAAAATCAGTTATTCGGAACTGTTACTTTTTCCACAGAAACAGTATTGAAAGTAATAGTTAGGTTTTAGACTCAAGCAGAAAACTTACTTAAACCAGAAAGTAAAGGAAATTTCATATACTCAGTTTTTTCCCTCATGAATTCTCCAATAAGAAGAAGTTTAGCAGATGGTTTGTTTGTTTTGTGCTTTTTCTTACCTTATTGTTATTTAGTCAGTCAGCCATGTCTGACTCTTTATAACTGCATGGACTGTAGCCTGCCAGGCTCTTCTGTCCCTGGGATTTCCCAGGCAAGAATACTGGAGTGGGTTGCCATTTCCTTCTCCAGGTGATCTTCCTGACCCTGGGATTGAACCTGCATCTCCTGCATTGGCAGGAGGATTCTTTGCCTCTGAGCCACCAGGGAAACTCCTTTTCTTACTTTATAGGATTTGAAATATAGGGTGTATTGAACCACAAGGGGCTTTGGAGGATTTATTCATTCCTGTAGTAAATATTTACTGTGTCCCTACTATTTGCAAGGCACTGGTTGAGACCCTAGCATCAAATAAAACGATGCTAGTCGCTCCCCCAGTGCCTACTGGCAGTGGGGAGCTGACCTCTAATTTCATGCCCTGGGAATGAGGTAGGAGGCCAGGAAGGAGGCTGCCTTGAGGCCTTGTCCTCCAATGGCTAATAGAACCTTGGAAAAGGGGCTCTGGGGTTCCTGAAGCCTCTGCTCCATCAACCTGGCTCCCAAATTTCCCTTCTAGCTGTCTGTTATGCACGGGAGCCATTCCTGAGCTCTGCCATCCTGACGTCGTCCTCGTTCTTCTTTGTCTTCACAGTGTCAAGAGAGCCTAAAGCACTGATGTGCTTGTTGATGTCTAACATCCAACGTATTTGTAATGTTCATTGGTTTCTGTGGTGTGAATGCTTTACTGCAGCCAATTTCAAGAACCAGTGTGATGTCAGTGAGTGTGAACTTGGAAACACACTGTACATACCATTTTGTAGTATTTCTGCTCTTTCCCAGGTGGCTCAGTGGTAAAGCATCCACCTGCCAATATAGGAGCCAGAGGAGACACGTGTTCAATTTCTGGGTCAGGAAGATTCCCTGGAGGAGAGGATGGCAACCCACTCCAGTGTTCTTGCCTGGAGACTCCCATGGACAGAGGAGCCTGATGGGCTACAAAGAGTTAGACTCAACTGAGCACAGATGCATGGATGAGGTAGATATATACATATCCTCAGATGACACATAGCAGTGAAATGCAATCATGTAAATAGAAAGGGATATCTTCCATGAAACTGGTCCCTGGTGCCAAAAAGTCTGGGCACCAGTGATCTGCACAGCCTGCTGCTGCTGTTCTGCTCACCCAGTGTTTGCAGTATCCAGCTGAGCACTGACGGTGCAGAAGCCACAGCATCTGGGGTCCAGCCCCCGAGCTCATCCTCCAGGAAGTGGATTGGAGTGGAGAGCTTCCTCTGAAGATCTGATTCCCAGGGGCACTTCATTCCAATTGCTCAGAGTTGTGTCTTAACAAAGCTTCTTTCCTTTCAACTCCTGAGACAGCTTCAGTGAGATTCTCATCAATCAGGCCTGTTTCCTTGCACACTTGTTTACAAGGAGCATATATCTGAGGGACATTATCTGTGGTGGCACCCACGAAGGCGACCGCATTAGGGAAGAGCAGCCAGTCTTCTGGAGCGCCCGTGCATGGTGGCATTCAGCTTTCCTAACTCTCTTGTGGTTTTTAAGGTTCTGCTGGGAATGTTTGAGAATAGGAACTCTCAATCACTAATTTCAGAGGCTTTCCATTAGTATTTATTTTATTTACTATTTATGGATTGGTAGCACTGCATGGCAGGCATGTGGGTCTTAGTTACCCAATCAGGGACTGAACCCACACCCCTTGCCTTAGAAGCAGAGCCTTAACCACTGGACTGCCAGTGAGTTCCCTTCGTTCATATTATTTTCTGCAGGCAAACTAATAATTGAGTTGAACTTATGTTTTAATCACTTTATGTGGAAGTTTAATTCAACCTTTCTTGGTGAGAATATTATATATCAAGATTTCACAATCTTGCATAATAGTCTATTTTATTCATTTATTACACTTAGCAATGCCACAATTTATGAAGTGACTTTTCTCCCTTGTAATTTACCACTTACCTAAGTGTGTTTCACTGTCTGACAGGATTGAATCAGGCAAGTTTTAAGGCGGCAGGGATTTATAAATAATGTGCTTCTTCCAAAGAAAAAGCAGCAGCCTATTAATGGTTTGTTTACATGAAATTTGTGTTTATTTCTGGCAATTTTGATGCTAATTGTCTCATCAGATTTGTATTTTAGAATAAACACTGATCTGGCCAGTTGAGGAGTTTGTGTTTTCCTATCTTTTAGGCTATTTTGCAAGCATAGACTGTGTTTACACATCCGAGCCGTGGCCTTTTCTGCTTTTGCTCTCACACCTGTGTAGGCAGACCCTGTGCTGTAGAGTCTCTTGTATGGGAGGCGATTTTATTGTCTGAGCAGTTTCCAGCTTCTGGGTCATTAAGATATTTCCAGTATTTTCCATGGCTTCAGAGATAAAACTGTTGATGAGGCATGTGGGCTCCACAGCATCCACTGGTTGGTCTGCTACTGGATCCAAAACACCAAATGCAGATGGTCTCCCGTTGTTACTTTCTTTTCCGTTGTCTCTCTCACCTTACCTTTCAGTCCTTGGGTCATTGGGATTGCTGTTTTTAAATTCCTTACATCCGATGTATTGAGTATGTTCACTTCCTCAGAGGAGAGCAGGGTGATGTGCTGGGATGATGTGCCCTTCCAGTTGGGGTGAAGTGTCACCACAAAGGTTCCACCCAGGACCGTCAAATCCAGGGTTCAGGACCCCACGTGGTGGTTGGTTTTCTGGGGTGGGTGCTGTCTTCTAAAAAAATTGTGAGATCCTTCTGAAAGGAACCTTGGGGAGATAATGGTTCTGAGCTATGTCTCCTTGTAATGCCTTGGTATAGGATTCGTATCTTTAGAAAACTGAATGGTTGAAGCTATAAAGAGCTTAGTTCTGGTTCTGATTGTCTCCTTGACATCTTTATGTCATTGGAGACATATTGGTTTTGGGAAGGACTACAGCCCATTTCTCCTTTTGTAGATGATGGGGGTGATTGTTAATATTGCTTTAGCCCTTCCCTAGGTTTTCTTATGTTTGGTAAATTTATGTCACTTTTTGATTTGAAAGCATAATAACACTCAGTGATTTAAATGTCTTTAATAGACATGCTTATGTTTGAGGCGGGGATAAACAGTTAGAATATTTAAAATGTTATTACACTATACTGAAACCCTACACATTGGTTCTGCTTTGTGGAAACACAGGTAGTAACTGGAGGCTGAGGTGACTGGTATACTAGATCCCAAAGTGGATCAGCGCTAAGCACTTGGGCTGGATTGTGTTTGGAATATTTCTTCATACTTCTGACAACAGGATACTCTACACTTTTATGCTCACATTTAAAGGAAAAACACTAACAACACTAACTTAATTCCTTTACAAAAACTGGTTTGGGTAATTGTCCTGTAGATTTAGTACCAATACCAACAAAAATGTAAGCATTTTGAGTTCGTTGTACTCAGATTGACTTTTTACAGCCTAAGTGTATTTTCAAAATTATTGCAAATCAGATGCTAGTTTTTTAAAACTGTTTTGCTTTAACATTGTTCTTCTTGAGTATCTGTTGCTGCCCTTAGCAAGGCCCCTCTGCTGTTGGCCATGATGGAGGGTGTGTCCTGGGCAGTATCCTGCAGGGTTTGAAGCCAAACCATTGGTCTGAAATGCGCGTGGGCAGTTCTGCTACATATAAGCAGTGCTGGATCAAAGCCAGTTAATGCAACCCGATCGGTTTCCCTTCCACTGTTTGTTTGTTTTTCTAATGTGGACCATTTTTAAAGTCTTTATTGAATTTGTTACAATATGGCTTCTGTTTTATGTTTTGGTCTTTTGGCTGTAAGACATGTGGGATTTTAATTCCCTGACCAGGGATCAAACCTGCACCCCTTGTGTTGGAAAGTGAAGTCTTAACCACTGGACCACCAGGGATGTCCCTGCCAGTATTGAGTGGATGCTCTTTGTATTTCGAGGCTAAGAAGGGTCAGCTCCTGTCATTTAGTATAACTTGGTTGTTATTGCTGTTACTGTAATCACACTTTTTAAATAGTTAGGAATTTTGTTTATGATTCTCTTGCTGCTGCTGCTGCTAAGTCACTTCAATCATGTCCGACTCTGTGTGAGCCCATAGATGGCAGCCCACCAGGCTCCCCTGTCCCTGGGATTCTCCAGGCAAGAACACGGGAGTGGGTTGCCGATTCTCTTATTCTAATCCGTGTAAAGTAAAACCTTATTTCTAGGTTTTAACATTTAATATCTAGGTTTATAAATAAATTTAATTTAAATTAAATTTATAAATAAATTTAAATTAAAACCTATTTATACTAGGTTTTAACATTTAACATTAAAATATTTATAGAGTAAAATGAGAAGATGAAGCAGAAAAAGTAGCAGGGGTGTGCTTCAAGGAAATAAAAAGAATTTGAGGATATTGAGAAGAGATGTACACTCTGATACTATATAACTGTGGTTATCAGAGTGATGTGATGGAACTTAAGAAATATGAATTGGTATTTAATTGAATGTTAGAAAATGTGTTTTAAATTCTGTCTTCATTGTCTTAGAGGGGAGATCTGTGAACCTACTGAAATTACATCCAGAATGCAATGTGTCTGTGCAGTTTTGTTCTGTGGAGAAGGTTCATTCATTCATTGCTTGCCACATAGTAGGTGTGTGGTGTGAGTACAAGAATAAAGCTAGCTTATGATCTTTAGCCTTATGATCTGGTGTAGCATTGTATAATCAGCAACACGTTGTGATCCTTCTTAGAGGAAAGGCAGAAATCACAGCTGGAGGGTTAGGGGCTCTAGGAATATGCAAGACCCCTTGTTTTGCATCAGTCTGCTGTTTCCTGGGATTCTAGACGCAGCTAGTTGAAACGTACTTCTGGCTTCTGAGAATAATGAGACCGGGATGTTAGGGTGTTGAGAAGCAGGAAGACGGTAACGGGGGCAGTTGGTCTGATGCCTTGGACTGAGGTGCATGCTGCGCTGCTCACTTCTCTCCTCTCGCAGGCTGTGTTTTTCTGGGTGTGTGAGCAGAGGGGTGAGGTTAGGACATGGGGCCCAGAGGACTTGCAGTGACTCAGCTGCTGGTATTAGCTTGCCTACACTTCTCAAAGGGGTTGCAAAATCATGCAACGTGACATTAATTCATCATGTATTTATTGCAGCATCTTTCAGACAGGAGCAGGGTGGAACACAGAGGTTAAAGAAATAGACCCTTTCACAAAAAAGCCAAGAGCTGTTTACAGAATCCTCATTTGTTGAGACAAGCATATTATGAAGATGAATTACCTACTTAGTGTTATTTGAACAAATATCTGAGTATCTATATTTTGTATATCAGTGGACTAAAAATTTAGCTTTTTCCTATTCTTTTATTATTCATCCCCTATCAGTAAAATTATTTTAGCACGAGTGTTACGGTAACTTTAGGTCCCACTTGTTGAAAATATATATCGATGTCACCTTCCTTGAGAAAGTGCTAATGTGCCTCCTCGTGGTAGTTCAGTACTACTTATCATGACTCCGTGACACTCTCCTCTTCCTGGCTTCTGCGAAACCATGTTTCCTTGAGTTTACTTCTATTCGCTAGTCAATTCTTAAATTTCTTCCAAAGTGAAATTGGAGGAAGAGAAGAGAAGCCTGCCATCTCAGCTTTGTGCCTGTTTGGTTTGGAGTTCCCTACATGTTCCACATCCAGACTGGGACCTTAACTAAACTCCTGGTTTCACCCACCACCCACTGATGACATCGCCAGTTCCGTATCTTTAACCTTGAACTCCCCTTCCCATCCTGGAACCCCATCTCCAGGTGTCTCCTGGGAGCTTAATCCAGTGGGTACCTCAACTGAAGGCATCATCTTTTGTCTCAAACTTCTTTGTCCTTGTCCTTGCCCCCTGACCAGCCACCCAAGGCAGACAAACCTAGAGATCTCAGGTTCAATCCTTTCCTCCACAGTGGCCCCATCTACCAAGTACCAAAGCCTTTGAACTAAGTCTCAATTCTGTATTTTCATAATTATTTAATTGTCTTTTTACTCCACTGCTTTCCCATGAGTCTAACCTCTCCTGACTTCATTATTGGGCTAACGAGTTGTGTTTACCCTTCCAGTCCTTTCTCCAAACTCCTCCAAACCTTCTGCAGAATAAATGCAGATCACACTGCTGTGCATTCATGGTTTCCTTGTGGCAGCCCTTCATCTCCCTCCCTTGATAGCCTCAATCTCTTGATGCTCTCTCTCTCAAATCATCAGGGTAGCTGACATTTATTAAATACTTGTAACCTGCAGGAACTTCCAAACACGTGGTCAGAATTAAATACACATGAAACAGTCCTGTGCAGAGCAGAGACAAGAGTGAGGCGGAGCTGTCCAGGCCCTCCAGCTGGGGGTCATCTCTATGAGCCTCACCCATCCCGGGAAACCCATCCGGGACAGGCAGTCTCACCCTATTGAAATGAGTGGAGGACACTGCACATGATGGGTGACCTTGACTCGAACCCCTATTCCAGGTCCACGGTGGGGAAGTTTTCTGTGAGACGTAAATGGAAGTAGAGAGCTTGGCTATCTTTAGAATACATTCTCCTAGAAGTTAAGCTTTCCAAACTCTTTGTGCTTGTCTAAATCCATTAGGTGGCACTGGATTTCAAAAGATTTTTGTGCAGTTTTAGTATTAAAGCAATCTGTGGATTGGGGGATATGTTTAACTTCTAAGGTATTTCTTTTCATCTGTCAAATACAGGGGAGAAAGGATTGACACACAATTAGTATTTATTCTGTGTTCTTTTTTTTTTTTTTTAAACAGTACTAAGCAAGTTATACTAATGAAGAGTTGTTATAAAGAATTTTATTATTTAGTTACTTTTTGAATAAACCTGCCAGCTGATTAAAATGAACCTAATTTAATCAGCATTGTGTTGCATACTGAAGATAATTTGGGATAATGTCAAGGACACGTTCTCTCTTCTTTGTGGAAGGTGGTGAGATAATGAGTGTAGCAAAAAGGAGTCAGAACATGTTTGAAGTTTTTCATCTCTGCCTCTGGCTGGATATTTAAAAATCACACTTTGTCTTTTTGCATGCAAATTAATCTGAAAGGCATTTTGTAATGTAACATTAGAGTTATATTTTACAAAACAAATTTGTTGAACTCTGATCTTTTGCTAATATTGGCTTGTGGTTGTCAGAATGAAGACTGACTCTGTTACGAATCAGCATAAAGCCAACTTTCATTCCGAGCTTGGAGGGAGCAGAAGTGATGGGTTTGATGCGTTTTCAGTGGGAAAGAAATCACCGAGAAGCGGTGACTCCCAGTTCTTTCACTGTCACCTTTTCTGACTCACCTTTTTTCTCCTGTGTCCCCTGCTGCTCCTCAAAGTCAGTGCTGTAGAATCTTCTGAATTTCTGTCTGTTAAAGCAGTTAAACTCTCTTTTTTTCCGATGATGCCTTTTAGTTGGAAGCTAAGCTATCAGTGGGAGTCTGGTTCAAATTGTGAAGTCAGCAGTTAAGGGATTACTAACCCTGAGTAAGTCCCCTATACAAATGGCAAGTTGCCTTGGAAACAGGCTGGTTCCTTTAGTTGGAAGTGTGATATTGTCTGTAAATGCCGGGGATGATGGTTTTTACCTTTATTGCACCACCTCTAGGACTAGCGTACTGAGAGGCTTTCTGCTTGACTCCTTCTCAGTACTGATGCCTTGATGGAGCCAGAGCCAAGTTTTCATTTCTTGTGCTTTTAATTTTAAACACAACCTGCAAAATTTAGAACTAAGGAAGCAATCCTTTAAATTTCTATTTTAGGATAGGAAATTCTCCTTTGCTGATTGCCAAAAAAAATGAAAGTACTATGGCTCCCTGGATTTGACTGGCAAGGAATTTTAGTGATGAGTCATATATTCAACAGTGGGATCAGCAATGGGTGATTAGGGAGAGGATCCCTGTGAATGCATTGTTCTGTTAGGTGGTTATTTTGATGAATCGGGTGGGTTTCTCCTGGGAGCCTGGAATCACCTGATCTGCAGTCCATCGAGCACAGAGTCAGGGCGTAGGTTGGTGGGAGGCTGTGCTTGTGACTTGAAGCTTAAATGCATCCCTGCTTCCCTCTTATGTAGATGTTTCTCTCATGCTAGATGCAGGGGTGGTGAGGGCATATGGAGACAAGGCTTTCAGGCCAGTGGAAGAGGCACTGGCTGAATTTAACCTGGCTAGCTGAGGAGGTAAAAAGACTAGAGGGTCTTCCTGGTGGAGGTCTCAACTTGGTTTCTGCAGGCTCTCCAAATGGAGGCAGAAGTTCTGAAGTACAGGATGGTAGGATGAGCTCTTACGTCTCATGACCCAGTGGTCCTGCGTGGGTAATTGTGGTGCTGTGTTTCTGGGCTGAGCAGTCACATTGCAGCTGTCATCCCTTAGGTGTGTGTGTTGGGGTTTGGGGAGAGTTGAATCTGGTGCCCCAGAAATGACACATCTTTGTGGGACAAAGAAGGGAGGGTCACTCAGGCATACTTACTCCTCAAAGCTCAGGTGGCATAGTTGGGGCTGTGGGTTTTGGTAGTGAACCTTTAAATCACAGGTATTGACAGAAAGGCTCTCTCTGTGTGTCTTTTCTATGTGTGCGTATGATTTTGGCTTGCCATTGTGTCTGTCTGTTTCCTGTGTGATGTTGGGCTTTTGGTTAATAAAATATACATTTTTAAATTTAGATCCCTAATCCCCAGACCACGGCATTCATGAAGGAGTCACTCTTGGTGGGATCTCTAATTTGTGATTTGTTGATGCAGCTGTTCCTGAGTCAATATGTAACACTTATTGATTGTCAAGCTAAATTGTGTACAGAATAAAACAACTTGTGGTTGAATCCTGTCTCCATACCTTGCTGATTTTTGGAGAGATGTATGTGAGAAGGTTGGAAGAGTGGCAAGGTGGCAGGGGGCTACCCATGGATGAGGACCTGCTGCCTCTCAAATCTTAAGCTCCGGAGCTGGAGGTGAAGACAGATTGAGGTCAAGGCTCCTGGTACTGTGCAGGGAAAGGACTCCCACTCTTTGCTGTTCCTAGCTTAGCCAGGAGGAAAAATAGCTAAGCCTTCAGTGTGCTTATGGCATTTAGAGTTCTTTTCTAAGCTTTGGGCTCTTTTGTTTTGATCATTCGTTTTTTGTTGTTGGTGTCTTTTTTTTTTTTTTTTTGCATCAGACAAGATACACTTAGTTCTTGAAATGCTGATGAAGCAGAGAATTAATCTTGCATACATAACATTTAAAGTTTTTCTGTGGCAAACTTGAGATTCTCTGTCTGCCATGAGTTAGCTGTTATCAGCATTACTACTATTATAAACCACCATTGGTGCAAATATATTCTTTTACTAACGTTTTGCTTACTCGACCAGTAAAAACAGTAGCTTTGTTTAAATGAGTTTTTAATGAACCAGGAGAGCAAGTAAGGCTCAGAGAATAGCTAAGGATTTAGTGTTGCCCCGTCTTTAAAATGAATTCAGTCATTAGAAAGCTTATGAATTGATTTAATGGGTGTTTTTGTTTTTTTGTCATGTCTACATAATAATTTGTTATTACATCATTACATTTGATTCTGAGGTTCATATGATTCTTTCCCAATTTTACCATCATCTCTTCAAGGGAAACCTGCATGTGTTGTAAAGTTACAACAAATGCCACCTCCTCCAATTTGGAGTCAACCTATATATGTTTGATTAGCCAGTTTCAAGATTACTTTGTTCTGTCTTACTCTGCAGTCTTGCTTTTTATTAACACTTCAACAATAGTTGTAACCTCATGGATGGGTACAAACAGAACAGTGGCTCTTGGGGATGGGCTTGGGATGGGGAGAAGTTTGCATTGTCTGACAAGTGGGTCAGCCAGCTCATGGCTACAGCATTTGCATATGTTCATTGTGGTTTGCGGTTGACACACTCAAGGCTATTAGTTGAGCATAACTCAAATTGAGAATCTAATTAGTCTGAAGGCTCATTGGGTGACAGAGTGTGTCACCCTGAGGGACAGCAGAATTAAATCCCAGGTCTAAAATGTAAGCTGGGGAGTGTCGTAGGTGAATATATATTTCACTGTGACTTCCGATGAAGCATGATATATTTATTAGGCATCCTGGCACCCCACTCCAGTACCCTTGCCTGGAAAATCCCATGGACGGAGGAGCCTGGAAGGCTGCAGTCCATGGGGTTGCTGAGGGTTGGACACGACTGAGTGACTTCACTTTCACTTTTCACTTTCATGCATTGGAGAAGGAAATGGCAACCCACTCCAGCGTTCTTGCCTGGAGAATCCCAGGGACGGGGGAGCCTGGTGGGCTGCCGTCTATGGGGTCCCACAGAGTCGGACACGACTGAAGCGACTTAGCAGTAGCAGCAGCAGTGACCAAGAGATGGTACCTTCTTAAGGGATGCTGTTGGCTCTTGTGGGACAGTGACTTCGATCATAGACAGGTGGGAGCTTCTGATTGTGATGGTCTCCTTGGTTGCTCAGGTAGCAAGGGAATATCTTATCCCCCTATGTGGTATATTGTTTGAAATGGCACTGTTAAATATTTTTCTCGTTAGTTTCCCTTTTTGTGAGTAGATAACATAATCTGCTAGTGTCTCTTAGCTTTCATTTTTTTTTTTTTTGGCCGTGCTACATGGCTTACAGGTTTTAGTTGTTGGATCAGGGATTGAACCTGGGCCCATGCAGTGAGAGCACTGAGTCCTAACCACTGGATCACCAGGGACTTCCGTAGTTTTTCTTTACTTTTATTTGTGTGCCACAGGTTATCAAGTGTGCTTTATGGGAAACAACTGTATGTGGATTTTTTTTTTAAAGGAATGGATAAAGCAAAATCCAGGAACCTAAATACTTGATCTATTTTACCTTGTTTTTAAAAGTGCTGCCTTGAGTCAAAAGACAAAAAAAAAAACAAGTAAAGGTCTTGATGCGTGTGGACCTAGGAGAAGGAAAAGCCGTTTCTGGAATAGTGATAGTTTAGAACAGTGTGTCACAGAACAGCCTCACTTTTGTCGTGAGGTGCACGCATCTCCAACTACTTGGTTTTTATTGTGATTTTTTGGGAATGCTGCACTGTGCTACAGCTCCCACCTTTGTAATGCATTTTCTCTCTGTTGCGTTTTTTCTTTATAGGCACATCTGCCTATGAAACCTCCCTGCCATTGTTCAGAGGTGTTATTTTACATGATGTCATCATTACTTTGGGGTTCAAAAGCATCATCACCATAGTCTCTTGTTAGGAAGAATATTGAAAAATGTGGCAAGCAAAGTTCCCCACCAGAAGCACAGTCACTCTTTTTTGGTGATTGGTGATTTTGTTTTGATACTGTAGACCAAGTGATTCAGTGAAGTCTGGCTTACTCATATTTCTTAGGTGAAGAAAGGGTCTTGAAGGCATCTTCAAGTTCCTTGTCATTTTTAGTATTTTTCCATATGCGTTGGACCTTCTCCAGGGCCAGAAATATGATGCCTTTCTAAAGAGTTATAGGTCTTTATTTCAAAGTCAAACAATTCAATACATTAATGTTGAACATGCTAAAGACATTCATGAGACCCATAATAATTAACTTTTTCTGGATATATGCAGACTGTACATGAAGAAATCAACAGAGACAGTTGGGTTACTTTAAGGCTAGGGCAGTAAAACAGCTTTAGAGGGTGTGTGGAGCCCAGGCCCAGAGTCTTGGTGACTTCACTTGGACAGCTACTTAAGTCCCCTGCCATTTCCTGTATAAAGATAGAATCCACAAGATCTTTTGATTCTTTAAAAAAAAAAAAAAAAAAATCTGGGACTTCCCTGGGACTCCAGTGATTAAGACTCTGTGCTTCCAATGCAGGGGGCATGGGTTTGATCCCTGGGTCAGGGAGCTAGGATCCCACATGCCATCCCCAACTCCCAAATAAATAAAAGGCTTGTCTGATTAAAACTGAGTGACAATATCTTTAGCGCAATTACCTCAAGTATGTTCAGAAACTTTTATGTAGTGGTATCAAAATAATGTGAACTTGGTAAGGTGGGGTATTACCTGTGGTTTATCCTGAATGAACAGAATTCAATTCCAAGACTTGCAGGTGCTCATAGCCTGGAGATTCCGCGCAGGCCGTGCTGTTGATTTTTTAGATGCTCCAGGGCAGCGAGGTGGGAAGTTAGATTTGAACTTCCAATTTCAGATTCATTGTATACTTCCAGCTAAACTCTAGTCATATGAATCTTTTTGAGTCTCAGTTTTCTTTTCCCTGAAACAAAATGTAAAAAGCTGCTCCATGTTTCTGTGAGGGGTTGAGGCAGGTTGCAGGGCATCTGCAGAAGAACTTCACTCTGTGGTTATTACGATGCTGAATTTTTCCAACAAGCCTTCTCCTTTCGTTTTCCTGTTGTTTTTCCCTCTTATTACTGGTGTCAAAGAACTTTGCCTCAGCTTCCAGTTACTCTTGGAACTCATCCTCAAAATCCCAGAAGTCTGTGTTCATCAACCACCACGATATCGCTTTAATTTTAGGTAACAGTGAGGGTGTGCTTATGTTCTGGAAGCTGATGTGCCTTCTTTCTTATGTGTCCCAAGTCCAGGAGGAGAGGCCAGGGCTTCGAGTAGTTTCCTGTTGTTGCCACAGCTAATTCCCACAGACCAGTGGTTTGAAATACCACACATTTATTAATATCTGTCATCATTTTTGAATAGTATTTATTGGGCTGCATTGAGTCTTGGTTGTGGCATGTGGAATCTTCACTGTGGCGCTCAGACTCTCTGGTTGTGGCACACAGGCTCTCCAGCTGCATTGCACATTTTTAAACTTATAATTTTGTAGGGTAGGGGTCTGACATAGGTAAAATCCATTCTTTCCTGGAGGCCCGAGGGGACAATTCATCCCCTTGCCTTCCGGAGACCCCCACCTTCCGTAAAGGCAGCAGTGTACCATGTGTCTAACCATTGTCACGTTTCTTCTCTGACCACAGCTGGGAAACAGTCTCCATTTATCCAGACTTGTGTGATTAGATGGGGCCCACTGGACAGTCTCCCTGTTTGAAGGTCCTTAATCTGAATCACATCTTCAAGTCCCTTTCGCTGTGGAAGGGCAGTACCCACAGATTCTGAGGACGTGGGTGGGCAGTCATGAGCATTATTCTGCCAACCTCACCACCATCCTCTTTTGAGATGAGGAGACGTAAGGCTTAGGGATGGCAGAGAGGCCAGTGGATTGGGCCAACACCCATCCACGAAGTAAGGTTAGAGCTGGTTTTGATTGTAGTTCTCTCTGATTGTGGGTTCTATGTCCTTATCCACTTTGCTCCATGCAGTTTTTTATTCATAAAAGAGGCCACCCTCGATCCTCAAGTGGTTTACATATGCATTTGCATGCAATGTTTATGACATGGGTTTTCTGCTGTAAGGTTCTGGTGTCTCAGGCAGCTGAAATGACTTGTTCCAAGGGAGGTGGAAATATGTGGCCAAGTTCGGAGTTTTATTTATAGGTGGGTCATCTTAGGTGTTTCCAGGGACAGAGAAGCCCGTTGGGCTACAGTCCACAGGGTCGCAGAGTCGGACATGACTGAGCATCCGTCACTTTCACTTTCGTCATGGCTGTTATCCTAAATTCTCTCTTTTCTTGTGGATACTTTTTGGGTGAATGGATCACAAGAGTGATGAAATAATAACTGTCAAAATTAAAAATGAACTTTCAAAAACAGTCTACTTCATGGGCAGCAGTGAAGGTTCCATCTGTTAAAATATGGGTTTGAGTCATGTTTCACAAATTGAAGAGCAAGACGTTTCCTTTATTTTTTGAAGGGCACGATAGAGTTTTTTAATATGTGATGTTTCTGTGAAGGTCTTGTTTTCTTTTGCTGTGCTACTGTGTATTCTTGTAGAGTAGATTTTCTAAAATTATATATCCTTCCCAATTTAACACAAAATTACTTTATATCTGCACCTGGCATTTAAATTTCGGTTTAAAAGAGAGCTGTAGAATTGTATGTTTTTGGCATATTGCAAATCACCAACTGTGATTCTGCCACTGAAATTCAAACAGCATTTGTTCATGACACAGTCCAGATTTTATAATACTTGTGTTTTCTAAAAATGCTGGAGATAATTATTGAAACTAATATACGTGTGTAAGTTCTTCCATCATGTGTGGCATTTAAGGACTTGTTCTCTGTAATTTTCAATCTCCATTTTCCGTTTGCAGAAAGGACTTTATTCTTAGGAGAACACATCATTGTGAAAAGTTAATAACAAAACTTGAATTTCATTTGCTTCCAATTAAGCGCCAAAATGTCAAAACTTAATATCTTCAAAATGCATATGAAGCCACACACCTTGTAAGAAGTCTGATGAAATTAAAATCAAGTACAGAAATTCAAAATCCCGATGAAGAGCTTGAAATGAATATTCGTAGCTTAGCAGGGTTACCAAGGAACCTTGACTTTTAGTTTTATTTCCCACACGGAAATTTTTAAATTGGATGTTATGAGAGGGATGAGCAATCTAGTGCAGAATCATCAAACTATGGCCCATGGGTTAAGTTTGGTTCATTATCTGCTTTGTAAATAAAATTTTATTTAAACACAGTCACTGTCATTTATTTATGTTTTGTGAATGGCTATTTTCATGATAGAATGCAAAGTAGAATGTTGTGACAGAGACTATATGACTTGCACAGCTCCAAAAATATTTAGTCTCTGTACATTTTTAGAAAAATGTTTGCTGACCCTGATCTGTAGAATGTCTATTTTTAATCAGAGGAGATGCTTGTGAGATAAACAGGTTGATAATGTATACATATATATACCGTTTGTGAAAACTAGTGTATACATACAAATACTTTTCCATTTTTTACAATTGCTAAGGATTTCTTTTCCCACTGATGTTGCTTATTATAAGGTTGAGTGGCCCAACTCCTCATCCGACTTTAATTTCTTCTTACACTTAGCCTTCCTTCAGATTGTTTAATCAGCTAATTATATAAGATGCCACAGCAGGATTCTGAGCTTCCTGTTTGTCTACATATCTCGATGACCTTATGGTGGTTTTCTTCTTTGTCTTATCAATTGATGGATGTAAATAGAATTAATTAAAACTGTAATTATAAATACTTTTCACCATCTGTGAATTCTTTCAGTCTGTTAGCTAAAAGGAGTTGAAAAGGCTTGGGTTGGAAGCTGAAGGCTTGGTTCTTTTGGGGTGTGGCCCTGTCTCTTCTTTCCTTGGAACGCTAAGCTGAGTTTTCTAGGCATGAGGTTGGAGGGTGAACGGCCAGGTGTTCTGTGCCATGGAACTTTTGTCTTCTTTGAGATTTTGAAGAAGCGCTGCCACTCTCTAGTTGTAAGAAGAAATAGAGTGAGTTGAATAGAATTTATACAGTACTTGGTAATACTGTATTATGAAAGTTTTCAATTTTCAGAAAAGTTACAAAAATAGTACAGAGTGTTTTCATGTACTCTTCACCTATCCCTAACGTTAACATCTGACATAACCACAGTATCGTTATCAAAGTAAGGAAACGAACAGTACTGTACATACCACTGTTAGCTAGTACATACCACTAATCTATAGCTCTCATCTGATTGCCTCTTTTCTACTAATGCCCGTTTTCTAGTCCAGGATCCAGGCAAAGACCTCATACTGCATGCAGTTTGTATTTCTCCCCAGTCTCCTCCAAGGTGCATGATTTGGTCAGCCCTTTACTTTCCTAGTCT
Source organism: Bos taurus (assembly GCF_002263795.3). Classification (NCBI taxonomy): domain Eukaryota; kingdom Metazoa; phylum Chordata; class Mammalia; order Artiodactyla; family Bovidae; genus Bos; species Bos taurus. The sequence continues at coordinate 18,704,948 of NC_037340.1, forward strand.
TGATATTTTTAAAGAACAGGAGTTATTTTATGGAATGTTCCTTAGTTTGGATTTGTCTGTTGTTTCCTCATGATTAGAGCAAAGTTATGTGTTTTGGGCAGGAGTACCATGGAAGTAACGTCATATACTTCTTGGTGTATTTTTCACAGAGTACATGCTGTCAATATGTCTTATTACTTAGCTAAATGCTGTCTGCCAAGTTTCTGTCCTGCAAGATACTATTTTCTCTTTTTAATTAAAAAGCATCTTATGGGGAGATACTCTGAGATATGCCCACCTCTGATCATATTCTTACAATTAATGTTAGCATCCACTGGTACATCTTGCCTGCAACAGTTCTGACTGTGGAGATTGCCTAGTGATGAGTTCTCTCTATTTTTTCCATGTTTACTAATTTGGATGCTCCAGTAAGGAAGAGCTGTCCATTCTCCATCATTTATTTCTTTGATTATTTGATTATGTCATTATGGACTCAAGGAGGTTTAGTTTTCTCTTGAGTTATAATCTAATGCTATCATTATCTGTTTACAAGTGTCCCAGATGGCTTTGGTGATTCAGAGCTCCTTCAGGTTGGCCCCTGATTCCCTTAAATGTTCTCTCTAGCATCATAAGGTGTTTCAGGCTCATCATGTATTTTTCTTACCCTGCCCCTGGAGTTAACTGTTTTTCTGCGGACTTCTAGTTCCTTTACTGGAAAATGGTATTAGAAACCAAGATTTGGTCATTTGTATCCATTGGTTCTTGAGTCAGTAACTTGACATTGAAGCAATGTCATTGCTTTAAGGATCTCTCAGTGGACAGAACTAGGACACATGTGTGGTCTGCACACCACACATGGATTCACACCCATCTTGCCTGCCTCCCTACCTACTTATGAAAACCTTGAGTTCATTTCGATGCCTCCAATTCAAATCGAATACTACAGTTAATTTCCTTTTTTTGTCACTTCTGTTTCTGAACTTTGTAAGAACTTTGGCTCTCATTATCCAAAATATTTTTCTTTTTCATTCATTCTTGAGGTGTGTGTGTAGTAGGGGGAGGAGGAGAAGGAATAGTAATAGTAGTAGTAATGGTAGGAGTAACATGAATTTCTAAACCATATGCTTATGGGAAACAAGCTTACTAATTGAATACAATGTTTCTGTTCCTGTCCTTTTTCCTTTAGATGTACTTTAAACAGTGAAAATAATTTTACAGAGTTACTTAGTTCTTTTCTTCCCCACCCTTTTCTGTGTGGTTGTGTTTTTCATTTGTATCAGGTTTATTTGATTGTGTTCCATTTTAGATTATCCGGCCTCCAGACCCTCACCTTGCCTCTTGGTTGATTTCAATTATTTATTTGTTTTAAATATTTTAATTACTATGATGGCTCTAAGAGTCAGAGTTACAGAAAAATATGTTCAGGAAAGTGTCACCACCCCATTATCTTCATTACCTGCTCCCATTCTCTTTCTTTCAGCCTTGTTCCCTCATTAGGCTACCAGCCTCATTAGTTTCTTTTATCCTTCCCGTGTTTCTTATGCACCATGAGCAGATGCTTTATGACAGTTCATATCCCCTTTTCCCACATGAAGGGCCCCTTATTACCCTATGCTGTGTATACTACATGTCGTATATATGTATGTGTATTTATATATAGGTATTTGCACTTTCTTTTCCGCTTGATATACTATCTACGAAAAGATTTAAATCCACTCTATCCCCTTTAGCATTCTGTGACACAAAACCGTTGTATTATTTTCCACCTGTAGAATTTTGGATATGAAATGTACAACTTAGAAACGTAAAAGTTTCAAAACCCAGGGCAAGCCTATTTCTCTAAAGTTCCTCTTCCTAAAATGTAACATTCCCGGGTGTGTAAATCTCACTATTTACACCAAAGATGGTGTAAGTTTGGGGTTGTCCTTTTAAATGCCTTTGTATATAACTGCAAATTCACCTGTCATTTCTAGCTGGTAGCTGTGTTTGATGAGCAAGACCCACATCATGGAGGTGATGGCACCAGTGCCAGCTCCACGGGCACCCAGAGCCCAGAGATATTCGGCAGTGAGCTTGGCACCAGCAATGTCTCAGCCTTCCAGCCTTACCAAGCAACAAGTGAGATCGAGGTCACCCCTTCAGTCCTCCGTGCGAGTAAGTGCATATTTCATCTTCATTTACAGGGATGCCAACTTTTGTTATTCAGGCATGCTCCTGTGAATGGAATTCATTATCTGTTTAAAATTGATTAAGTTTAGAATCTGGGCAAATGTCTTTTGCAAGAGAGATAAGTAAGATTCTTTACATTTTTGGATTGAGCTTAGATTACTTTGGACTGGTAAACTTTTAATAGCTCACTAAAGATCAATAAGGATAATATAAAGTTATATTACTTGAATTTTTCTTCCTATGTATTTTGTCTGAATGCTAGAACAAATGGAAGTAATCAAAAGCCTTCCATTGAAACAAAGCAGAGCATGTTTGATTGACAGTCAACTTGGTTATAATCGTTTCTTGATCTTTATCTGGAGGGGGTCTGCGTTATCTTCAGGGATCTGGAAGAGCTGCTATGAGATACCATCTCAAAGAAAGAAAATATCGGACTTAGTGAGTTTAGAGTAGAAATCCTAGGATGCAGAGTGCCCAGGTTCCAGGACACTAGCTTGAAGAATTCTGTAGCCACTCCTGCCATTCCTTCACTTCTTTTACTCACAAATGTGAAGAATGTCTGCTGAATATACTATTTAGTGTTTGTAATTGTATAATCTTATCATTGAGCAGTTGGTAAGAGAAAGAAGGCCTATTTCAAGAAATTTATGTTAGAAATCACTTATCTTTTAGGCACATCTAATTTAGAAACATTTAAGTTTTCAAGTAGAAAATTTAATCTTGTGTGATATTATTGGTAGTCTTCAGTGGATCTTCACATAGAGATTTGGAATGATATATAAAAGTAATATATAGAATATAGTTAGATAATTTTGAAAATATGCAGTTTTTTCTTGCAAAATGTATCTTTGTCCCCACTTTCTGTATTGGTAGCAGTCCACAGCATCTTGGTAATTTGCTTCTAGATATTTATAAACTATTTCTGCTCCCACTGTCCCTTGAAGATATATACATACACACACACATATATTAATATGTATACATATGTATTATTATATTACTATATAATATCTCCATATTTCTGTCTGTCTATGGAGAATAAGGAAAGAACATCAATTTAATAGTTAACACATCTGATGATCCAAAATGTGACATGATGTGTACCATGTGTACACATGTGAAGTAATATGTAGGGTGTGCATAGGTCATTTTCTTTTATTATATACTGACTTAAAAGTCCATGCTTCAATGATTTTCTGCTTGGAGCAAATGTGTTTAAAAAATGGATTGCCTAGTTTCAATTTAAAGAAAATTTTAATTAAATAATAGTGAAAATATTCATAGGTGCCTGATGTTTGGAAAGCAGTGTCTTTATGTGAGTAATTACACCAATATATATAATGAAGTACAGAGTTTTTTGTTGTGTTATTGTAGTTTTTTTATTCATGTGTTTTATATAGTAGGATACACCTTAAATTTAGATATGTGCTGGAAGAAAGGCCAGTCCTATCTTTAAGTTAGGAAGAATTGGAATGGCTTGCTGCCCATCCGTTTGTATCTTTTGACTTCACTGATTCAACAAAATTTCTATACCACCACCACCCACATTTGGCTGGCTCTGTGTGTTAAAATTTTAATGCTGTTTTCAACCCCAAACATCTCTTTTACCTTGTTTTTATTGAGAAAAGGAAGCTATATTTGAAGCATATATGTTGTCTTGTAGCCACCAGTGGGAAAATACACAAATTTTAAGAACAAAAAGCCCTGACTTTTATTTGCTAAGGTTATTTAGATTTTATGTCCTTGGCAGGCATTGGGTAAATGCATGTTAAACATATACTAAATACAAGGTTTGGTGACTATGTACAAGTTACTCAATACATATGAGTCATTTTCTATAGTATTAATACTATTCATTCAGAAATAAAACAAGGGTCAGTCAGTGCTGGCCAGGCTTTGTGCTAGGCGATCAGAGTCTAGGGTTGAGTTAGTAAGTCTTTGCTATCAAGGAGTTTATGTTCAGTGATCTTCCTCATTTTCAGGTATGAAAGGAAAGAAACTAACAATATGTAGAGATCTGTTCAGTCATGCAATAATCAGCTGGACTTAGAGGCATAGTTAATACAGGATTTCAGATAAATAAGCCTCAATACTTATCTTGAAGAAATAAAGTGATGGTTTTTCTACAAATTAATTCACTCATCTCTTTTTTTCTATAAAGAACTGATGGAAGCTAAGAAAACTCTACAAGTATTATTGTCTTGTGATGTGAGGAAAAAAATGAAAATGTTTTATTTTTCTCCCAAAGTTTACTTTTCCTCTTCTGATTAAAAAATATCAAGACATTTGGGCCTCCAGAAGTGCTGTGAGCCCTGGGCAGTGGATCTCCTCTGCCACAGTGAAGAAATCCGGAGGTTTTCAGACCAATAGAGCCATTTTAAGGAGTGGTAAATGAGGAAGGTAATGATTTGACAGCAGACACTTCAAACTGTTGTTCTGGCATCTCTTGGCAGGTTTCTGCATCCTTCAGTCATAGATAGGTATACTTTGATTTAATGATAACCAGATGCTGGTAACCTGTTCTTTTTTTTTTTAAAAAAAAAAACAGACTTTTGATAAGTTTGAGAGTCTACTGTACTTTACACTTTTGACATGAGCTTACTCTGCAGACACTCCTTTCTAGAACATGGTTTAGAGTATTCATGGTTCAGAAAAAGTAAGGCAAAACCACATCAAGCGAGTGGCCTCGCTCGGCTTCAGTTCCTTCATCTCGGGATAACTCTCCTGGGACCGTGAAGAGTAAATGAGATGCTTGAACTCTTGATAGTGTCTGACACATGATGAACACTAGAGTAATGGGAAATTGTAGAAAGGGGATGGTGATAATGACATGTCTTGAGTGCAGACCCAGTTCTGGATGTTTTAAAGGTTTGAGGAGTTACAGAGCCCAAGTATAGAGCATGTGTCTTCCTGGATAGAACATATTGCCTTTCTTGGGTGGGGTAGGGTGGAGTACTCTCATATAGAGTGAAATTGGAACTGTGTTCTCCTAGCCTCACAGTTCTGTCATAGATACTTAGCTTCTTCTGTTTTTAATGTTCACAAATCCAGATTTAGAGAGACTTACTGTGCTCAGGGGCACAATTTCTGGAGCAGATCATTGAGACCAATTCTTATTTTTCTCACTCTATGATGTTTTTTTCCTTTAAAAAAAAAAAAAAAAAAATTTTTTTTTTCTAAAGGCTGTTTATAGGGCCAGGCATTCTGAGGGTAGTCTAGCTTTAGAATGCTGGCACGATTCCTTTTCACCCCAGAATGCTGATTTAGTATTTCCTTTGGAAGAGCCAGACTAAAGATTCAAGATACCTTGGCAGTGGCATTTGCCCTAGTGATGGAAAAAGTCCTAGAAATAAAATTGCTGTAGAAGTTCTGAGAAAGAAAGTATGTGATTAGATTGTCTTTTAACATTTTAACTTTTCTGAGCTATTTTAATTTTATAGTGAATTTTTACCATTTCTGGCAAAATGTTTCTGACATGGTGCTCTGTAACTAGTTGGTAAGATTTTACTAGCTCCCTGGCTTTTAGAACTTATAGAGACATCAACAATTGCTATACAAGCTCGTGTTATGAAGTTAGCGCCCCTGCGTCTTTCTTGAGCTCTAAATTTTTTTCTTACTCAAGAATATACAGATTGGTTTTCTCTTGCTAGGAGATCTAAGATCTTTGGTTTAGAGATCTATCCTCTTAACTGGTATTAGAATACTATTTTCCAGATTTAATTTAAATATATATTGAAAATAGAAATAATATTCCTATTGTATTTCCTTTTAACTTGTGAAGTGGAGCATGGCATACAAACGGCATTCTCAGTATTTCAAATAATTACCTTCTTACTGTGCAAGTTCTGTTCAGCCTACAAAACTCATCCAGTTTTGTTGTAGATGCAATCTGATTATTACATGTTGACAAGGTCATATATCTATTAATTGGATTGGAGATGGGATACAAAATTGCTGTAATTATTGTAATTTTCTAGCTAATTGCAGGGTTGGTGGTGAATATTTTACTTCTGCAAAATGGAAAACAGTATTCCATCAGAAGTTGTTCTATGGGGTTTCAGACATTTTGTTTCATATCTTTGGTGCTTTTTGCCCACAAAGTACCTCTTTTGTATCTATTTTTTGTGTATCAGTCCGCCTTTGGATGTCAGAGTGCTCACTGGCAGGCATCAGTGGAAGCAGCAAAGGCGGAGAGCCTGGAGTACGCTCACTGCCTCTTTGTTCTGGTTGCCACGGTACCTCTATTGTTTATTTGTAAATTCGAGCACTCTCCTTTCAGACTTAAAACCAAGGTGAATGGGTCATGTCCAATTGGGAGAGGGCTCCTCCGCCTGCTCTGCTGTCACCTGTGCGCTCAGAAATACTCCCCAATACGAACGTTCTTCACTCCATTCACATTGTTTATGTTCTTTTTTGGCATGAATAATTAAATAATTATTGGTCAGCCCATTTCGCATTGTAATATATGGCTTATTTTGCATATCATCTCTTTTTTGTGTGTTTTTTGCTTCATTTAAACTAAGCCAGCTTCTAAGAGCTGGAAGCCGAATTGACATTTTAAAAATAATGGTGTGTACCTAAGGTGAGTATGTTTGGAGAGTTCCTGGTGGGTGGGGGCCGCGTTACTGGGGGGGTGTTGGAAGCTCACTACCTAGGATGGTGCAGGCAGACTGATGTTTATTCCCTGCTGGAGTATAAACTGGAGGCGCAGGTGAAAATTGCCAGGCCTAATGAGCAATTTGGCAGATAAGACGGGCTGTCAGGCGACAGCAGTTCAGCAGCAGGCGTACTGTCTGCAGACCAAGATGCTTGTTCCAGAGACAGCATTTCAATACCATAAAGAAAGCTTTTTCGGTTGGTATCTGGTGTGGCAAATATGTTTATTTCATCCGTCGATTTTCCAGTGAAGTAACCAGACATCAACATATGGTGATTTTGGTTGCAAAATTATTTTTAAACTTGCCTTTTCATACGGTTCATCCATTTAAAAAAGAAAAAAAGGCCAATATATGTTTCCCCCACACCAGAACACAAGAAATGTTAGGTTTTAAAATGCTGATAAAATGTAAGCCATCCTTGCCTCCTTGGGCTGAAGCATTTTGTCTGTGGTCTTTAAGTTGGAGCTTAACACTTGACAAAGAAACAATGTAGTCTTTTCAGCAAACTGTGTCATTTATATCTGCTTCTTTAACCCAAGAATCCTTTCCTTCCATGCAGCACATGACAGTCTAGGCATATGGATGGCTTCTCCCCACAGAGGCTGTCAGTGTACTGTAAAAAGGACTCTGGGACAGGTTTCCATATCCTTGTAGTGGGGGGCAGTCCCTTGGGAAACCACCAGGTCCTCTCCCCTACTTTACCATCAGGCATCTGAGGCTCAGCGGAGTGAACTAACACAGGCTGTGCTGACAGGGCAACCATAGTGCACGTCTTCACGTTCAACACAAGTGGAGTTATTGCTGAAAATGCATGGATACTTACTGTACACCAAGGTCCCTGTGTGACATTTCGAGATACCAGACTTGCAGTCAGAGCACTGTTGCACTTCCTGTCTGACTCCAGTATTTCCCAATTATCTTTCAGCAGAATAACCACTTGTTTACTACATTGCTTAACTGCATTTCTGTGAAGTACTTAATTAAAAAAAAAACCCTCCACACATCACATGTGTACAATATTTCACTCTTAATAATGATGACTGTGGACCATGGGGAGGAGGAGTATGTTTTAGAAACTCTCTGCCTCGGGTGGTCAGATGGACTTTGGACTGTAGTTAGCAGGCGATCGTTGGTCAGAGAAAAGGTTTCCTGCAGGGTTCACAGCACCACCTGTGTGTGGTCTCCAAACCCTAAACCTTAGAGAACTGGACACCTGTGGATGGAGTCTCTGTGTCTGTCACACCAGCTGAAATCTAGGGAAGAACAGTTTTACAGATTTCCCACCTCCCCCTAACCCCAAGCCCCAGATTTCCCCATGGTCAGTCACCTCTGTATTCTTCACTTCTTTCCGTCCTTGGCTAGTCTATTTTATTTGACCCTAAAGTCTTGCCTTGTACTCTTGTCTTTGTATGGGAATATACCCTATGTGCCCAGTGTTTATCAGGTACAGAAACAGTTACTGACACTTGAAAATTGGTAAAAGTGATATAGCTATGAATACGTTAAGAAAGTACAATTTAAATCGAAGCAAGAAAGCCCATTTTCACATCGCAATAAGAAGTGCATTACAGAGAGAAAATAATTGTATGAAAATGTTTGAGCAGACACAATTGGATTGTAAACAAGCTTTCTTTTTCATTTTCATCCTCCATTCTAACCAGGTATCTAGATTCTTTTTTCTATTAGCGGATGTCGCAGAGAGACCCATATGTGGATTATTTTGTCAGCATGAAAGCCTGGCAGATAACATCTTTTCTTCTCTTCTTGTTGCACTTGATATAGATCTCTTGTATAGCTCTTCTTGAAACTGTGTTTGCTTATTTATCCTTTCATTGCTTTTAATGTCAGAAACGGCCTTGTGTTCCTCATCCTGTTTGCTCTTGTCTGCAGCTAGAGACCGACTGCATCTCTCAGAATCCTTGTGTGAGTCCCAAATGGGGAGGGACCCAGAGGCAGGGTGATTTTTAAAGGCACCCCTGAGGTTGTCATCCCTTCTGTCTTTTCCCTGGAATGGAAAGCTAGTGATCTCTGTGGTGGCCATGTTTTGAAGAAAAACTAACATGTCTAAATCACTGTATGAATTAATTAAATTATTTTGCATTTACAAATTTATTTATATTGACATTTAAGTTAATGTAATAATTATTTACCGCTTCATTGCCTACATTTCAGCAAATGATCCTTCTCCTTAACAAAGAGCCTGGGCGCTGTATTGTGTGGGCATAGTGGCGTGAGTGCTTATGGTCCCAGACACACATAGAGAGGACAGCCCCTTCTCACAACGAGATCATATCTATCCAGCACTCTCTGTGGCTTAAAGTTGATGCTTCTGTTACGTAGTTCCCTCCTGTTGGCATTTGACAGGACTTAAATGAATCCAGAATTTTCATAACAGCAAAAGGGGGACTGTGCATCCATTTACCAAACCCTCCTGTTTCCCTCTCTTCCTCTCAAAAATGATCCAGACCATGGACCTGGCTTATTCTCAGATACTGTCACCCTGCTTGTTCCTTTGTGGAATGCCTTTCCATTTGTGTTCTCTCTAAAATTTGTAGAAAGCTTTCTATCTCTACATTTTTCTACATCACCTATGTTTTCTACCTGTTCTGAAGATTAAGCAATCTCGGTATTTTCTTTTTCAGCTCTCTTTTTTTTTTTTTTTTTTTGCTTTGTCTATTTATTTTTGGTGGGGGAGGGAAAAGAAGAGGAGGTTAAAAAAATGCTTGGTGTCTGCTTCAAAGCACTTTCCCGAAGAATGGTGATTCATTCACTATACATCATTATGGGTGCACAGTGTTCTTCTGGCTTTCATGATGGCCTGAATTCAAGGTGATATGTGTTTTTCTGAAATCCAGTGTATTTTTTTGGACATATGTGGGTTGTCCCCTGAGTTCCTGTTCTCATATGAAAGGTATTGGCACTTTGGCTTCACAAATGAATAAAAAATAACATAAAAACAACTTTTGTTTAATTTGGGTCTGGGCTAATTTATTTAAGGAACTATTTAACAATAATGGGCTCAGATATTTAAATGCCCTATGATGCTGCCATTAATTAAGGAACTGCTGATCCTAAAACTATACAACCAACAGGGAATGAGGGAAGGATTACAAGTCTGAATGCCAAATTCAAAGCCATATATCAATAACTTCCTTCTTACTTTTGCGCTATCTATAATGTAGAGGGAAAAAGAATAAAAATTATATGAGTAATGATAAATTAAAAAGTGCATACAGAACCAGGAAAATATTTTTGTTAGATTTGTTACTTACTCCAGTTACATAAGATGTTTGTAAAGAAAAGCTTGAGGCAGAAAACTAGTTTCATTGCTCTGAACTTCTTGACAGCAAAAGAAAGAATACCAGTCTGCTTCCCTGGTTTACTTAAGACATGTTATCTTGTAACTTGAACATCTAAGTTATGCCTTGAAAATTCAAAGCAAAAAGTAAAATCATACAGAAAACCAGAAATTTCAATACATCTAAACAGACGTTTGCTTGTAGTTTTTGGTATCCAAAACCTTTTTCCCACACATAGCGCAGATGCCCTTTTTGTAGGCACAGCCCTGGCAATAATGAGAACCCGGCTGGTGTACAGAACTTTTACAAATTGTGCAAGTGGAGAACTTATTCTTTCCATATGGATCAAACCTTGCTTTTTTTGAGGTCAAAGCCTTATTTTCGTTCAGCTTTCTTCCACCACTTTCTGTGGTATTCCTTGCACTTCAGCTCTTTCTTACAGAGTCAAGGGTAAATACAGCAATGACAGCTTTTTGCCTGGGCTGCAGTTCTGTTTTGACAGTGTTATATAAGCGTCGTTTTCTTGTCTTTGTAGTGGTACCTTAGTAATAAGTGTTTGTATGGTTAAGGTTGGCCAAAATGTTCGTTGGGTTTTTCCATACAATCTTTGGAAAAACTCTAATGAACTTTTTGGGCCCATCCAATACATACACACACATATACAGCTGATACTTTGTGAGGTTATATGAGGAAGGAGTATAGGAGTAGCATGTACCTTCAGGAAAATAATCATTTATAGAAATAATTCATGTGTTCAAAGATGGAAGATTGCAGCTGGATCCATCTAGGGCTAATCGTAATATGGAAAGAGCAGGAGCCAAAGGGCATTTCAGACTACTGCTAGATTAGTCAACCCATCATCACATTTGACTAAAATGTCAATTTGTGCCATAGCTGATCTACTGGTTAATTTGTTATTTAGATCAGCTTGAGAAGTATTTATTTCAAATACAGAATTTGTGTTAATGCATTGGAAAAGAATATTCTCTTGCTTGGCAGAGATGTTACAGCCTAAAGATTTATGATTTAGAACAACAAAAACCAGCTGATGATCAGTTTGCATAAGTAGTGTAGGGTTATCTACTAATGCTGGATAATAACTGTTCTTTTTGTAACCAGAGTCAGGAAGTCGGGAATGGGAGGCAGAAGCAAGGTCAGTGATGAGTCACAGGGACGTCCCTGGTGGTCCAGTGGTTAGGAGTCCATGCTTCCACTGCTGAAGGCACAGGTTCAATCCCTGGTTAAGGAACTAAGATCTGCATGGCTGTTAGGATGATTACATAAATTGATGGAACTTGTGAGTATTAGATGTAATTTTCATTCTTGAACCTCCATATCACCTCACCTCCATTCTTGAACCTCCATATCACCTCACCTCCTGAACCTCCAGTTCACATTCTTGAGCTCTCCTGCTACTGCTAAGTCACTTCAGTCGTGTCCGACTCTGTGCAACCCCATAGACGGCAGCCCACCAGGCTCCCCCGTCCCTGGGACTCTCCAGGCAAGAACACTGGAGTGGGTTGCCATTTCCTTCTCCAATGCATGAAAGTGAAAAGTGAAAGGGAAGTCGCTCAGTCATGTCCGACCCTCAGCGACCCCAAGGACTGCAGCCTTCCAGGGTCCTCCATCCATGGGATTTTCCAGGCAAGAGTACTGGAGTGGGGTGCCATTGCCTTCTCCGTGGGCTCTCCTAGGAGTTTCTAATAATTCTGCTTTGAACAGAGGTGTTGAAGTGACTGAAGACCACTTCTAATAAGCCTTCATGGGCTCATTCATCTAAAGACCTTTTATTTTGTGTTACCGCATCTTCATTTGTTTGCTTGTAAAGAAGCCGATTGTTAGGCATTTACTAAATTTTTTTAAAAGAAAGAAATGTTTTCTAAAACACAGCGCTCTTTCCTGTTTCTGGGTTTCCTGATATGCTGCTTTATTTTGTAACTGCTTATGTACCTCTCTGGCAGTTCAGTTGCTACATAATGAAATGTGATAAAAGACTCTTCATAACTTTGAACATAAAATTTCAACTGATCCAAGTTCAAATGTGTATTTGATCTCTTAATTTTATTTACAAGGGTGCTAACATTCCTTTAATAGGATTATTTTTTTTTACACTGAAGAAATGTTTGATAACATTTGCAACTGAACACTATTTTATATATATTTCAATATTCCTACATTCTCAAAGACTGTAAATTTATATGAAAACTTTGCAAACAGTCACCAGGGGCTTCACTGGTGGCTCAGTTGGTAAAGAATCTGCCTGCAATGCATGAGACTCGGGTTTGATTCCTGAGTGGGGGAGATCCTCCGGAGAAGGGAATGGCAACTCACTTCAGTATTCTTGCCTGGAGAATTCCATGGACAAGGGAGCCTGGCAGGCTACAGCCCAGGGGTTGCAAAGAGTCAGACGTGACTGAGTGACTAACACTTTCAGTTTTCTGCATTTATATCCTCAATTGGATATGCTTGACGCAATCCTCTGTTAGTGTAGAAAATTGAGACCCTTAATTAGAAAAAAATTCTACTGAAAACGCATCTAAAATGACCCCTCTCTGTTTGGTGGTTACATCATCCATCTTCGTTCGCTTCCTTTGTTATCAAGACATACTGAATCACTGCATTTGTGATACATCTTACTATAAGACTTAATTGTTTAGAGGAGAAGTTTGGTTTAGCTATAGATGGTTTCGTAGTTGTGGTTATTGTACCTTACCAATTTTAAAGACAGAGTATATACTTAGGGGGAAAAACACTTTGAGCTACAAATAGAGTAACTGCTAGTGGCACAGTTTTATTCTCTGGAGCTTGGCTATTGTAGACCTTGGTTCCTATTTACTTATTTACAGCAAATGATGCTTCACTATCATGGGTAACACAAATGTTGGTTGTGGAATCTACTTTCATATGCAAGAGTCAGTACTGTCATGTCCGTGGTGTACTAAACATGTCTGGAGAAGGTGTGTGTGTATGTGTGATTTGCAGTGATTCTTTGTCTTTGTTTTTGTATTTTCACAAGTATTGCCCTTTTTGACGGACAGAAAACTGAATTTTAATATGGGCTTTTTAACTTCAAATGTCCATAGCAATATTAAAGAATATTACATAACGTGAAGATATTTGTCATAAGACTAATGGGACAGTTTTTTTTTTCTGTATGATGAATATGTTACATTTCTAAATAAATGAAATGTCTGTCTAGATTTTTTTCTTCATTTACTCTCATAAACTCTGCCCTTGAAATAAGTACACATCAGACTTTTGAGGAAGTTATTAATCAGATGAAGATAATAAACAGTGAAGACTCTCTATCTACTTGTGACTGGTTTTTATAATTTGCTTTCAATTTCTATGGGTTCCAAGCTTTAAGTTTTTATGCTACTCATATTTGAAAATTTTGATTTTTTTTTTCCTGTCTACTCATCTGCTAACTATATTGGTAACTATTACATTTTTGAGCATTTTCTCATAATAAACTTTAAGACATCAAAATAATGTAAGAATATTTTTCACTTCTCTACCATTACTTACTGTCACTCCATTGCTGCTTGAAAAGATCTACTAGGTGTGTGATGGGAAAATGCAACTGCTTTATATCTGTACCTTGATTTTGATCAAATGTGCTTCATCTTTCTGAAAAATGGGAGAAATCAGACGACAGTAGCACTTGTTCCTTACCTTTCCAAAACCAAGGCACAGCTGAGCCATGGGGCTCAGGGGCCACACCTGCACCCACTCATCATGTTGTTAGACTTCTTGCTGCTGCTCAGCCCTGTAATTTGTGAGAAGCAGCATTTTAAGAGGCTTGACTTAGCAAATCTTTTTGGGGAAACCGAGCCTCTTCTGAATAAATGCATTAAGTCTGCACAGTCTGTTCGGAGGAGATTCATTCAGTTGTAGTACACAAAATATTAAAGAAAGTGTCATGATGAATAGGCAACTTTGCATAGTTTTTTAAAAATTTTAATCCTAATTAAGAAAAAAAGACTATTACTCAGTATCATTACATTGCTTATTTTCACTTATCTTTATAATTTTCAATATTGCAAGGTCACTTGTCTTCTGTTCAATTTTTCATCATAGAAAATTTCAAGCACATACATGATTAAAGAGAATACTATAAGGAAATGCCATGCTCCACTCTCAGTTCTAACAATTATCAGTTGGTGGCCAGTCTTGTTTCATCTGTACTCCCCCAAATAGCGTTATTTCAAAGTAAGTTCTAGATCTTATATCATTTCTTCTGAAAATATTTCAGTACTGTGTTTATTTCTAAAAAGTAAAACTTTAAATATATAACCTTATATAATACTTTCTTAATGTATGTAATGTAATATTAGTATTAAAATTACTCTATTTTGTAAATTTAGTTTTTCTATTTGGCTTGTTTAAATCGGCATCTTGGGAAAATCCAGACACAACATCTGATTGATATGTTTCTTTTGGTCTGTGAGTTCCTTTTTCTGTTTGGGTGTCTGCATGTATCTATACATGGGTATGAGTATTTGTGTATACACACACACACACACACACACACACACACACTGCAATTTATTCCTTGGACTGTTTTTTCCTGTGGTTTTCTTCTGCCAAACCCATCATTAGAAAAGACCCTGGTGCCAGGAAAGATTGAAGGCGGGAGGAGAAGGGGACGACAGAGGATGAGATGGTTGGATGCCATCATGGACTCAATGCACATGAGTTTGACCATGCTCTGGAAGATGGTGATGGACAGGGAAGCCTGCTGTCCTTCAGTCCATGGGGTTGAAAAGATTCGGACCCAACTGCGTGACTGAACAACAATGAACAGCAACATCCCTGTGGCATCTGCTGTATCCTCATGTACCCTGTACTTCTTGTAACCTGGTAGTTATTAGATGCAGTGTCTTGATGTGTTTCTGATTTGATTCTCTGACAACAGTGTCTCTGGGTGCTATTGTATGGTTTACTCTGGAGACACATACAGCCTGGTTCTTGGTTCTCATTTTGTGATATTAGCAGCATTGGTAATTTTTGCCTAGATCCATTACTATTTTTTAATGTTTGCAGCATGTTGACATTCCAATTCTTTCACTTATTGGCCACAGTATTTCTATAAAGTTAATCTTTTTGTCAACTGGTTTGTTACTCTGAGATACCCTATATCTAAGAAGAACAGACCAGATACCTAATTCTGTCTCTGTATTAGTTTTCACAATAACATGGTTTTTTTTTGGCTGGCATTCTTCTGGTTTCATTTTTTCCTCTTTCCCTCTTTAAAAAAGTTGCAGGAACTCATAAGCTCTAGTATAGTTCTTGTTTCTGTCTGTTCTGTTATTGTTCAGATCATCCATGTTTGTAGTGATGTGACCTCTCTAAACTGGGTCCTGAGAGCCCTTCATGGCAGCATCCTCACTTTCTGCCATGAAATGTGTTCCATGTTCATCTTATATATTTTCTGCCCCACATCTGCAATCAGTCACTTCCTGAAGCAGCCTTGTCCTTTTAATAGGGAAAGGTATTCAGAGACTGCTGTGTGGGTACATTGGTTTTATTTCGCTAAGCCTAAAAGTGAGTTAAAATTAAGAGCATCCTGGTCTAATTTCAGTTTTCAAAGTGGTGCCTCAAAGTCTGATGATTTGATTATTTGAGAGTGAGTCTTTCTAGTGGTACTAGTCAGCAGAGGTTGTTCATGCCAATTCCAGGTTTCCTTGATTTGGGTGGTGAAGTTTTATGGTAACTGAAAGACTGGTGGTATGAGTTTCCTGGTGGTCCAGTGGTTAGGACTACGTGCTTTCACTGCCAGGACCCAGGTTCAGTCCCTGATTGGGGAACTGAGATCCTGCAAGCTGTGAGGCACAGCTGGGAAAAAAAAGAAAGGACTCTGTCATGTTTCCCTGGGCACTGTGACCATGAGTGTGATGAGGTCATCCTTGGCCGGTGTCAGAAGCATTGGTGGATGTTCTCCTTGGCTGTCAGTAGATGCCAGAACACAGAGCTGCCAGCATGCTGGTGTTTGCAGGGAGTCCCTCAAAAGGAATCCAGGGTGTTTGTATCATGATCGGCAACCAGTGTTTTCGTGGTTTTTTTTTTTTGTTGTTGTTGTTATTGTTCAAGTTGTGAAGAAGAAATGGCCTCTCAGTTAGTGAATTTGGTGCTATCTGTGCCCCTGGTGAAAGTGAGTGCCCAGAGGATGGCTCTAGATCCCTGTGCCGTCTCTGGTGGGCACTCTAGGAGACTGTGGCCTTGGCCAGGGATGCTGGAGTCTGGAGAGGCCTGTTGTAACTGTCACCAAGGGTGGTGCTATCCCCAGCTCTCACAGCCTCACCAGGTCCTGTGACTTCACGACCTGCCTTTGAGTTCCCAAGGATGGTGTTGCTGGTGGTCTCTGCAGTGGGGTCATGACTGGGGACATAGGGAAACAGAATGCTAGAACTTAACGTTAGTTTATTGTTTACTTTATTGTATTCAAGAATTTTCCATTTCTTGCATGTGGTTAATAGTGCCTCTGTTAGTTGAGCATGCATTTAAATAATAAATAAACAAAAACCTGCATGCTCAAGATTTTGCTGTTAGTGCTCTGTTGTCAGGAAAGCAGAGCTCCTGGGCCCGTCTTGGCTGTTCTCTCCTCGTCCTCTGTAGGGCAGCCCTGCAGTCTGTTCTGCAATAGCAGGAGTGATTGTTGTAACCCCCACATCTCATCCTTTCACCCCAGTGCCTGAAAACGTTCCATGGCTTCCCAATGTTTTTAAATACATCAGTAATATCACTTCATGGCAAATAGATGGGGAACAGTGGCTGACTTTATTTTTCTGGGCTCCAAAATCACTGCAGATGGTGACTGTAGCCACGAAATTAAAAGACGGTTACTCCTTGGAAGGAAAGTTATGACCAACGTAGACTGCATATTAAAAAGCAGAGACATCACTTTGTCAACAAAGGTCCCCCTAGTCAAGGCTATGGTTTTTCCAGTGGTCATGTATGGATGTGAGAGTTGGACTATAAAGAAAGCTGAGCACTGAAGAATTTTGAACTGTGGTGTTGGAGAAGACTCTTGAGAGTCCCTTGGACTGCGAGGAGGTGCAACCAGTCCATCCTGAAGGAGATCAGTCCTGGGTGTTCATTGGAAGGACTGATGCTGAAGCTGAAACTCCAGTACTTTGGCCACCTGATGCGAAGAGCTGACTCATTGGAAAAGACCCTGATGCTAGAAAGATTGAGGGCAGGAGGAGAAGGGGACAACAGAGAATGAGATGGCTGGATGGCATCACCAACTCGATGGACATGAGTTTGAGTGAAATCTCGGAGTTGGTGATGGACAGGGAGGCCTGGCGTGCTGCGGTTCATGGGGTCGCAAAGAGTCGGACGCAACTGAACTGAACTGAACTGAACTTAACATCAGTAAGTTTTGGTAAAGTTTGCAAGAACTGTCTGGTGTCTGTCTTTTTTACCCTGTAACAAGTTCCCTTGCTTGAGTTTCTTGGATGGGTCTCAGACCTTCAGGGCCCTAAGCTCCCTGCTTCCCCACAAGTGTGGTGAAGCTTTCTCTGTCCTCGCTGCTCACCTGCCTCACCTCGACTTATCTCTCAGGACTCTGCTCGAAGTCACAGTTTTTCCCATGGTCTTTCCTGATCGCACAGACTCGCAGTGCAGTCCTGTGGTGTCTTGTGCTTTTCTTGACTCCAGGAGAAGAGGATTTGTCTGTTTCATTGGCACTCCACTCCAGTACTCTTGCCTGGAAAATCCCATGGATGGAGGAGCCTGGTGGGTTGCAGTCCATGGGGTTGCGAAAAGTCAGACACGACTGAGCGAATTCACTTTCACTTTTCACTTTCATGCATTGGAGAAGGAAATGGCAACCCACTCCAGTGTTCTTGCCTGGAGAGTCCCAGCAATGGAGGAGCCTGGTGGGCTGCCATCTATGGGGTCGCACAGAGTTGGACACGACTGAAGCGACTTAGCAGCAGATCCACTGGTGCGCTGGTAACCTTTTAACGGCTGTGCCTCTGAAAACCAAAGAAGACCTGGCTTGTGGCATTTGCCCATTTCCGTGGTGTAAACATTCTCACTGGCCAGTTTTATGTTCCCAGGGCCATGTCCCTGAGCACAGAACTGGTGAGAGATGCACTAATATACGCTGTTTCCACCACACAGATGCATTGATGTGCCACGAGCATACATGATAACAACTTGTTGTGAAGGACTTGGAAAGTGATGTGTTTCGAAGTGAAAATGAAAGTCACACGGTCATGTTCCACTCTTTGCGACCCCATGGACTATACAGTCCATGGATTTCTCCAGGCCAGAATACTGGAGTGGGTAGCCCTTTCACTTCCCCAGGGGATCTTACCAACCCAGGGATCCAACCCAGGTCTCCCACATTGCAGATGGAATCTTTACCAGTTGAGCCACCAGGAAAGCCCAAGAATACTGGAGTGTTTTAATATAATCTATTTAATTATGCATGCATGTGTGTGTGCTAAGTCACTTTAGTCATGTCCGACTCTTTGTGACCCTCTGGATCAACAACAATTACTGCAAAGGTTTAAAAGAAGAAGGATGCTATCAATTGGAGTATCTTTCTGCTGCTGCTGCTGCTAAGTTGCTTCAGTCGTGTCTGACTCTGTGCGACCCCAGAGACGGCAGCCTACCAGGCTCCTCCATCCTTGGGATTTTCCAGGCAAGAGTACTGGAGTGGGGTGCCATTGCCTTCTCCGGGAGTATCTTTCTACTGGAAAACAAATACAGGGTACTGCAAATTGTTCTCTGTTGGGAAATACAGATAGGCAATTGGAAGTTTGGTGTCTTCAACTTTAATTTACACAGGATTCTAAATCCTAGTCTCTTATGGGCATTTTTTTTTTTTGGTCTCTAAATATTAGGATTATGAAAGAAAATGCAAGCTTTGGACAAGCCAAAAATAAATTCATAAAAATTTTAACATGATTATGATACAGAATAGGTGCTAACCATCAGATAAGTCAGAGCATCAGGACTAGGTGAGGATTCCTCTGTGATCGTATATGCATGCATGCTTAGTCGTTCAACTGTGTCCAGCTCTTTGCAATGCTATGGACTGTAGCCCACCAGGCTCCTCTGTCCATGGGATTCTCCAGGCAAGAATACTGGAGTGGGTTGCCATGTCCTTCCCCAGGGGATCATTCCCAACTGAGGGATCAAACCCACGTCTCTTAGGTCTCCTGCATTGGCAGGTGGGTTCTTTACCAGTAGCCCCACCTGGGACGCCCCTATTTAATTATAAATTTATATAATTTGAATTTGAATAATAGTTCTGTTCAATGACCAACTCTCAAAAATTTCTTAAATCTTCATTTTTTCTCATAAGATGATTTGCACCAACTTGAGACATCTCCTGTGGAAACACAGACAAGTCATAACATTTTGATTTTGATTAAAAATAGTGGGATAAGGCAAGTATGATAGGTATTTACTGCAGACAGTTCCAGTTGTGAGGGGCCTGGAGCAATTTTGGGACAAGTCTGTGGAGGAGGAAGAGAGAGTGTTTCAGGTAGATCGCTATATAGATTAGCAACATTTGGACACTGCACTGGATCCGGAGAAAGAAGGGAAAGAGAATGTTCAGATTTTTGGCCATGTTTGTACTAAAAATGTGCATAATCTCCTTCCCCCGTGAATGTTTATTTTCCTGTTATCCTTGGCATTTATTTTCATACTGTATTTTTGAACCCTGTGTGATGATTACCCATTCTTGGATATGCACAGCATAGCTGACATGCACTCCTAGTGGTACACGTCAGCCTGCTCCAGTTTATCCTGATGAGAAGCAAAGGTAGGGTTCTCTTTCCTGCTTGCTCTTTTCCAGCGACTTAGCTATCCCAGAAACGTAGTTGATTTTTATTTTTGATATTGTAATTCGGTAGGATTTTGACATGGAATCAGCTCTCTAATAGCCAGTTCATTCTGAATGAATCTTATGATTAATTTGGAATGATACTGAATACTATTTTTTTTTTTTTAATAGGAATTTCTCTTTTTAGAAATGCAAGCACAAAAAGTTTGTGGCCTGTCAAGTCACTGTTTAATCCCTTGTAAAGATCTTACACTTAGGTCATGATCATTTTTTCCCCATAATTTGCTTTAGAGCATATGATGAGTTTTTCAAATTTGAGGATTCAAAGATTTGCTGTTACCTTTTTTTTTTTTCCATAAAGGAAGACCTGTATTCAGTCCCAGGTCTCTTATGAAATGTGTGATGCTTAATTGGAATATTGTTGCTTGGAATAAATGCCAATTAACTAATTTCTTCAACATATACTTTTTAAGCATATTAAGTTCTAGATATGTTAGAATAAATTGGTTGTATATATCCTGTTACTTTTGATACGTTAAAGCTTATCTCCCTTTGTATAATTATAATGTTGATACTATACAGAGTCAATAATGTTAGATATGTTCTCTGATTATCTAGCACAGGTGGATTTATGTTGAATTTCTAAAAATAACACTAAAAACAATAATTAGAAAATAAAAATAGAGAATTGTGAAAAAGGAAAATGTAAGTTGAAAACCAAGACAAAGAAAATTTTATCTGTATATAATCTATATATCTATACCACCTATCACATAGTAGTTAAATCTACAGATCTTTGGGTTGCTTCCTGGCAGCTCACATGAAAAGGAAAAGAAATCTTTTAACATTTCCTTCCTAATCAAGTTCAGGCTTTGTCAGACTCCTCACAGACATACATAGAATTTCAGTCTGTCTACTCATGAGATTCTTCTAGGATTTACTCTTCTCATTTTTCTTTTAATGGCCAAATTGCTTACATTTTCTTTCAGCTGATCTTATATGTATCCTGTTTTAAAGAGCTTATGTCTACGGACGCTTAATGATGTTCAGTGTTCTGAAGAGTAGACAGTTGAAGAATCTAGATAGTAAGATTAAAAGCAAAAAGTAAGGCAATTATAAGTGAACTGAAATTAATTTATAAGGATGTATTTACCAACATGCTGTGCTGTGCTGTGTTCAGTCACTCAGTCGTGTCCGACTCTTTGTGACACCATGAACTGTAGTCTGCTAGGCTTCTCTGTTCATGGGGATTCTCCAGGGAAGAATACTGGAGTGGGTTGCCATGCCCTCCCCTAGGGGATCTTCCCCACCCAGGAATCGAACCGAGGTCTCCCGCATTGCCGGAGGATTCTTTACCATCTGAGTCACCAGGGAAGCCGAAGAATACTGGAATGGGTAGCCTATCTCTTCTCCCAGGGATCTTCCCAACCCAGGAATTGAACCAGGATCTCCTGCATTGCAGGGAGGTCCTTTACCAGCTGAGCTACCGGGGGCCCCCACTTACCAACATATGTGCTGATATTTCATGGAATGCTTATGTCTCAGCTTTTGAATTATTAACTTTTTCTGTTGTAACTTACATTTCTTTCACTGTAATAACTTTTATATGAGAACAAGTGTGTATATATAAAAAAAGAGGGAGGCATGTCAGTGCACCCAGATACCCAAGTTGATTTCAGGAAAGCACCTGATTCCTGAAGAAATTAAAGGGATCTAATGAAGTTCAATGGTAGGTGATTGGCTTTGGAGAATTAATTATAATGTATTAATCTGACTTTGTTGGGTAGACAAGAGAGAAAAAGAAAAACTGTGAACATATTCTTGTTTAGAAGCACCATTTTGCTATTCATTCCCTTAATTCATCAATCATTGAAAGGTGAATTATCAGAAAAACATTTCAGTGACATTTGCCTGCAGCTACTAAATTGGTAGTGTTGTCTGAATTAGTTGATCAATTCAACCTAAGTTCCTAAATTGACTAAACATTTGGCTGAAAAGACTCTTGGTAAAAATATAGACTATTTCATAAGTTTGTAGTGACACATTGTGTGAAAATATAGATTATGAGCATCCAACATATTTTAGTTAATCCAAGTAAATGTTCCTGACCTAAATATAAGAGCAAATGCCATCACAAAAGCTGATATAAGACGTAGACATTTAAATAGCTGTGTAGTAGAACATTTCCAATAATATTTTCTAAAGGTTAGCTGTCAAAGTTTACATCCTGTGAAGAAAAAGTTTTAAAATGGCTTAGAATCTAGTCTTTGTTTGTTCTCAGTGTTTTTAGACAAAACAGCCCTTCTATACTTTATTTCTAAAAATCAGAAGCTGTTAGAGTCAGGAAGGGTTTTGCAATGGAATCCAAGCCCTTCTTGTTACAGATGAAGAAACAGAAGCCAGGTGAGAATATGGACAGCCTAGTGCTTTTTAATCTGTGCTGTGAAGTGTGTGGTTTACTGTTTGAGTTACGACCTAAGCAGGTATGATGAGCATGTCTTTGTGAAGAAGATGCTCAGACGCATCCTGTATCCTGTGCTACCTCATCTTTCTGGGTGACTCTCTTCTTTTGTCCGTTGAATTAATGTACGGTCCCATTTGTCGAGAAAACTAAGGAGGCATATTAAAAATCTGTACTAATGTAGATAAATTTTGTAGAATCAACCAAGATTGATCACCGTCCCTACTTAATTCAGAGCAAAGGAAGGGAACCTAATTTTTCTATTTTTCCACACCTCGTTTGCTGTAATGAAAATGGCTTTCCGCTTTGAATCATTTTCAGTGAAATGATTTTCAATATTGTTGTCTTTGTGGCATTTTGACAATTAAAATGTATTTCTCAAGCTCACTGGAAATGCTGCAATGCTTTTTCTCCTTTTCATATTTTCCATTGGTCGTATCTGTGCTTGTTGCCTAGGAAACTACTCTTGGGTTGAATTCTGTTTGCTTGCTTGTCAGGCTGTCAGAGTTATGGATAAAGTTCGTGACTTTATAGTTGGAAAAGTGCTTCCTAAATATTAGAAATGTTTTATCTATATTAAAGTGCTTTATCACCTCAATTAAAAAGCAGCCAAGCAGTTGTTTGGTTTTCTTAAAATAATAGAGGATTCCTCCCCACCTCCCATTACTATTGGAATTTTCTATGTTGTGTACAGATTTGCAGTAGGATTTGAATTGTCACATAGGTTCATTCCAAATATATCAATTTAATAAAAAAAATTCTTCTGTAAATATTTGTTTCTTTGGGGAGTCATGGTCATGTATTATGATTCTCCAAATATGCAAATATAAACATGAAAATATTACATAAAAAAGTCCAATGAGATTTTAGAAAATGCACGTTATTTGCCCTATACCTAACAAGTTGAAAGATTGTTTTCTCTTTATAACATTTTCAAATTAAAAAGATGCAGGAGGACTGTTTCACATTTTATCCTTTCTTAGTGATTAGTACTTAATAAAATGGAGAGTATAAAATTACTGATTATTTAATTATATTTTTGTTTAGCTAAATTCAATATCTGACAGAATTGTTTACTATATAAAAACTTGAGATGACATGTTTTCCACACTGTGGCTAGTGGCTACCTACCTCGCAGCACAGATAGGGGTCTTCCCAGTCCAAGGCACCATTTGCAGTCTCTCAGCCCTGCCCAGAACCTACTGAATCAGCACCTGTATTTTTAAAAAGATCTCCCAGGCTAGATGTGCAGTGCTCTCTAGTCGAGAGTAGTGATTCCCCATCTTGGTTGCAAATAGAATTTCCTGGAGAGCTTGTAAAAGTAATGTCTGGACTTTGTCCTAGACCCTAGATCCAAGTTTCCGGATTTCTTTGTGGGGGCCCAGGAACCCACATTTTACAGGATACTCCCAGATCATTTTTAATGACTAGTGATTATTTGCACCCATGGGTGTAACTCAAAGAGTTACCAACAAGAGCACGGTGGGGATGGGAAGGCCTTAGTACTGATGTGCATTTCTGACCTTTTATTAAGGTCAGGTATAGCAAGGCTGCAGATGAGAGAACTGGCCCTTGTTGAGTACTTAGTATATTTCAGGCATTATTGTCCTAAACAGACTACATATTTGACTGAAAAGAGTCTTTTCAGCAAATATATAACCTACATCACAAGGTTATAGAGACATACTGTGTGAACATATAGATTGAACCTATTAATCCCGATCAGTGTTCCCTATATGGATATGAAGCATTTAGTTTTACACACACACACACACACACACACACACACACACACTCTCTCTCTCTCTCTCTCTCTCTCTCTCTCTCTCTCTCTCCATGATGTCACTCCACTTCAGTGTGTGCCACTGCCCATTTCTCCCCACAAATCCCCTAAGAATAAAATAAATTGTGATGAAGTTAAAAGTCTCATTTGTCTGCCAGTCTTAGCGGAAGGGAAATGTCTCATTCTGAAGTTCTTTCATGACCTTTCTTTTTACCCGTGGAAAGGATTGCAAAGATCCCAGCATCAGGGGAGCTGCTAGCTTAGTGGTGTTCTTGCATCCCTGAGCAAACGCATATGCGTTTACTGCTCTTCTTCCAGGTTGGTGGGGAAGTCAGAGCCCTGATCTTTCAGTTCTTGGTGTTGCAGGACTCCATGCTTCCTGGAAAAGGGTATGCTCTCCATGGCTTGACTATCATGGCTTGGATTTGTCTCCACCAGTTAGTGGTAGGTTAGCTTCACCAGTTTCCCTACTTATTAAGTGGGAGTAATAATGTAACCTGTATTTAGCCTTGTTCTGAGGAGATTATCAATTAATGCAGTAAGATTCATAGCACACACATGACCCCATAGTAAATGTTCACTGAGTATTAGTGATTACAGACTTAATTGGCTCGTTACAAATGATCAGGATGTATTTACTTTTACATGATTCTTTCCTCAACAAAAAGGAGGACTGGATTAGATTAGCTCTGAAAGATCTCTGCACTTTGAAGGTAACACAGACAGACATAAGGCCATATGTTTCAGAAATATCCAGTCTTATTGCCGCCTTGCAGCAACTAGGGCCAAATGGCTTTATGAATAGCCAGGATGTATAAGGCTCGTGGCAAGGAATTAATTCGAAACTGGAACACTCAGGACAGGAAAGTGGATAATGAGCTGTTTGAATGCTTTCTTGGTGCTGCTGTCAGACTCCCCCAGATAAACTAGCATTTCTCGACCTTCCCCAGCCCCTGATTCCTTCCTCAGCTTCACTTTACAGCACTGATCACCTCGTGACATTATTTGTTCTTATTTGTTTATCCATGTCCTTCTCATCACTAGTAAGGGAAATGGACAAGGAATCTCCCTGGTGATTTGTATCACCAGAGTGTATAGTCCTCGAGGGATCACTTACTGGCAGCAACTAGAAGTGTGCCTAGCACACAGTAGGTGCTTACCAGATATTTGTATTGAATGAATGACTATCAGATATTTGTATTGAATGAATGACTTTTGATACCTTCTTGTATAGCTTTTAGTACCATGAAGATTCAAATTCAAGATGAAGAATCTATATATGAGCATAATGATGTGTAGCGACTCTGGTGGAGGTTTACCACCTGAGCGCTAAGAAGGGCTTTGCTTCTTAGCTGGCCCTTCCAGCTAAGAAATTCCCTCATGGTCCAGTGGTTAAGACTTTGCCTTCCAATGTAGGGGGTATGGGTTTGATCCCTTGTTGGGCAGCTAAGATCCCATGTGCCTTGTGGCCAAGAAACAAAAACATAAAACAGAAGCAAAATTATAACAAATTCAATAAAGATTTTAAAAATAATCCACATTAAAAAAAAAAAACACTTAAGGAGTTCCTTGTCATTGTGAAGTAGCTGATGATGGTTAATGTGCTCGTGAAATAATTATAAAGTCTACTTACATAGAGGACCTTCCTTATATAACAGAAAGTTGTACTTTCCTTAAATAATAGAAAAGATTACATTCTTAAAGAAGAGAAAGTTGGCTCATGAAATAGGTGAAACGCTGGTCCCTGGTTAGGAGAAAAATATTACACTTTTGTAGAGTATTATGAAATAAAGGTTAAAATAATAAAGGAATGGGAGAATAATTCTAATCAAAAGTTAACTTGACAGTTACTGAGTTACTTGAATCCTTAATAAAATAATAGAAGACAAATGTCAAAGGAGAAAGGGCAGTGCGCATTTAGAGAGTATCTCCGAAACCATCAATAGGTAACATCAATTTTGAAAGACAAATAACTTGTCAGGTGAAGCTGATAATTTCAAAATTTAATTTACATGGTGGTTGAACTAAATTGGTACAGTGGAAGTCATATAAGGGATTTGATAGATATACATATAAAATTATATATGAAGAATTTAGATTTACTCGGGCTCAAATATTCTCAGAGGAGAGCAAACACTGAGTGAAGAACAATAGTACAAAGTTAATAATAAATAGTTAGTAGAATGTTGATGAGATTCTGGACGAGAGAGTTTATCACTAATATATCAGTTCATAATTCTTTGAGCTTCTCCTAGTAGAAACCACCCCCCCCACCCCCCACCTTTTTTTTTTTTGTCTTCTCTGGCCATCTAATATCTGTAATTGTTTTTTCTTTGCTAAAAAGGTTGCCCTTATAATACTTGAGACAGTCAATGTGAAAGGATGGAGATAGATGGGTAGTCACATTTATTCATACAACAACATTTTAGCAAACATTTGCTGGGCTGGGATCTAAGAGTGGAACCTCTGAGATTAACAAGGGAGAGGGGTAAGAGAGCACTGGTTCTAATCAGTGAAATTAACACAAGGCATGGATTCACTATGCTTTCAGAACCTAGGGACTTCTTAGAGAAGGAGGTGCCCTCCAGGCTCTTAGAGTGGTCAAGACAATGGACAAGAAGGGATGGAGGGGTCTGTGGCCTCTGGTCACTTCAGAGCACTCCAACTGGATCTCAGCATTGGGTGGAGAGGTGCCAGGGCTTAATCTGATGTCTTGTGACCCTACCGGATCAACCTCTCCGAGTTGTGACGTCTGACATGTACTTTAGTAAAGGTGTTGTGAGTGATATGCAGAGGATGCATTCATGCATTCAGAGGTCTGGGCTGGAGGCAAGGAACACATGAGCTGATGAGAGCCTATCAAAATGTTGTAGCACAGCTACAGAAAGTTTTAACATGTGGTATAGTGGTAAAGAATCTGCCTTGCCAATGCAGGAGATGTGAGAGACGAGGGTTGAATCCCTGGGTTGGGAAGATCCCCTGGAGAAGGAAATGGCAACCCACTCTGGTATTCTTGCCTGGAAAATCCCATCAACCCAGAAGCCTGGGTATAGCCAATGGGATTGCAAAGAGTTGGACCTGACTGAGCGACTGAGCACACACACAGCCCTGCGGAGTCTTCAAGTGCAATGGCGGGAGCAGCAGCCTGGATGTCACGGTTACACCAGAAATGCAGAATTTCATCTTCCATGACCCAAGGTCTGTGGAATCATCTTAACAAGATCCCTTGGTGTGTTGTATGCACATTAAGGTTGGAGAATTTCTGACTTAAATCACCCTGGTTGGCTCATCCAGGGCTCCCTCCCTGGTGTTCACTTTCTCCATCACTTCTTTAACGCTACATTTTAGCCGCACAGATGTCTCGCAATCCTTTTAATTGTGTAGAATTAAGCATCTGCCCTCTGTCCCTGCAGTTTTCTCTAGCTATGTGTTTTCTTCCTCTCTCACCATCCCACTGGCCAAACACCACCATCTGCACGATGGAACAAAACCCCAGACAAACCCAAACTTTCAGTTCTGATGACTTATTCACTTCTTTGCTG
This sequence comes from Bos taurus, assembly GCF_002263795.3. Lineage (NCBI taxonomy): Eukaryota > Metazoa > Chordata > Mammalia > Artiodactyla > Bovidae > Bos > Bos taurus. Next base: position 18,732,647 of record NC_037340.1, read on the forward strand.
GTTCAGCAAATGCTTATTCAGGGTGACCCTCTGGGGAGTTGTGACAATAACAAGTGTAGTGTTATTTCCTAGGAGCTGTGTGCTTAGGGGAGGCAGACCCCCAAACTGAGGGTGACAGCATGGCAGATACTCTGGTGGGGTCAGGCCGTTAAAGGAGCACCTTGCTGCTGAAGATGTGGTTAGTGGCTTCGTAAGAGAGGAGACATCAAGAGTGAGAAAGGATAGCAAGGAAAGATTGAGCTGTCCCTTCTGTCTGAAGGCTTCGAGGATGCTCTTAGAAAGTGCCCCACCCCCACCCTCCCGGAGGCTCTCAGTATTTCTCCTTTAGCACTGTGTTACCCTGCACAGGGCTGGGTGATTCATCTGCCCTCTCCATGGCACCACAGCCTGCACAAGGGCAGAGCCATATCTGTGCCACACACTGAGCTCCCCGGGGACTGGTGGTCAAAAGCATCCATTGAGGAAGAGAGGGCGGTTTATGGTTCTGTATTGTGGGCTGGTGGGGAGAAGGCTTTAACCCACACTAGGGTGGGTTAAAGGAAAAGTGAGGATAAAGCAGCCTTCTTTCTCAAAAGTTGCTTATCAAGGAAAGAACACAAGAGAGCAGCATCTGGAGAGGAACTTAGAGGAAGTGGGGTCGGTTCTTAAGATTTCTGAGTTGATTATTCAATCGACAAATATTAGTGGAAGAAGGTACAGTTGGACCTCACTCTTTATGGAGGTTCCCGCAAGTATTGAATCCCAACACATGTATCTCCAGCTGATAGTGAGCAAGGACCCTGCCTCTTTTTCAGCGCTTATACTGTAAACAGGGTCCCTTTCATGGTCTATTGGGTGTCATGTTTTTCACATTTTTGTGCTTTTGGTTGGTGATCTTGCTGTTCAAAATGACCCCCTGAATGTAAAATGCAGTTTTGTGCTCCTAAACCCAGCAAGTCAGATGTACCTCATGGAGAAAATACATGTTATTTCAGCTTCAGCCAGGCATGAGATTCAGTCCTGTTGGCTGTGAGTTTAACATTCACGAATCAACCAAATCAATGTGATGAAGAGTCTTTAAACAGAAACTCGCCGAAAACATGGCTCCGACCTCACTTGTGGCTCCTCCTGGACGAAGGCCTCGGTGTTCTGAGTTCAGGAAGGGTGGGCAGCGGCCTCACAGCGTGGCTGCCACGAGTGGCAGGAATTGGGGACTTTCTCTTCTAGGGGCCGCTCCGGGTCCTGGGATCAGGCAGCGAGGACAGACAGAGCTGGACTTGACCCTCAAGCTCTCCCCACCAGCTGGGCGACTGTCCCTGGAAATAGAGGGCGTGTGCAGGGCCCAGCACTCATCTGTGGGGGGAAGCATTACCACTCACAGTAACACAAGATCCTCCTGGCCGCAGCATACACCTTTTCCTGTCCTTTCCCGTATTGTGTTCATTTTCTCAGGAGAGTAGCTCAGGAGTAGCTCCTGCCTGCTCCTGGCTCCCCATGCATGCTCTCAACTCCTCTCTCTCGGGTACTTTATTCCCCCCACTTCCCCCACACTGCTTTTCCTCAATCCTGCTGTATATTTGTCCTTCCTTTAAATTTCCCTTTAGTTGTCTCTTTCTGAATCTGCTGCTGGATCAGACGGGTTTGAGGAGTTGGTGCTCTTTGAGGAGCAGCGGCGGGGGGCCACTGGGCATTGAGGACTGGGGTGGGTGGACGCCAAAAGCCGCCCAGGAGGGGAGACATGGAGGCATCTGAGCTGGGAGCACATTTCGGGGAGCCATCGGTGTGGACAGTCAGCAAGGCACTTGGCTGTGTGCAGAGGTGAGGAGACTGTTCTAGAAGATGAGGTAAGAAAAATGTCTTCAGTCCTGGTGGCTACAGGCCTAGACCTCAAGACAGCTTACCTGTGGCTTTCTGCTTTTTTTGAGGGGGCTTTTATTTAATATTTAAAATTGAGAGAACTGAGAATCACATGCAGCTGTAAGAAATAATATCTACAGGTCCTTTGTCTATTTCCCTCACTGGTAAGATTTTGAAACACTGAAGTTTTAGATCCTAACAACATTGAGACAACCCATTGATCTTATTCACTTCTCTCCGTTTACTTGTACTCATATGAATATTTGGGAGGTTCCTGATGAGGGTGGATGTATTATTTGTTTTCCAGAATTGGAATCCTAATGATTCCAATTTCATATGCGTCAGAGAAATTCTTAGGTTTTTCTTTGTAAATATTCACATGACATTAGAACACTGAATATTTATTTCCCTCTTGAGTCTCTCTCCCTTCCTCATATGTATCTAAGATTCAGTGGGACCTTTGAACTCATCCTCTTATCTATAGAAATGGGTTTTAAACTCAGTCTTCCCAAGAAATCTCCTGTTATTTCTAGTGAAGGGTAAGCATACTGTGGTGGCTTTGACACGTCTTAATTCCTCCTGGATAGCAGTGTAGTCATATCCAAATGACATGGGATGGGGAGTCCATTGACAAGCACTCCAGGGACAGCTAGGCTCAGAGGGGCAGTGTAACCTTTGACCCAGCCCTACATCTCTTTCTGGACTCAGTGCACTCATCTGTAAATGTGATCTTCCAATTTATCTCTCAGACACCTCCCAACTACAGTATTCTTTATTTATAGCTTGTAAATTCTGTGTGTGTGTGTGTGTGTGTGTTTATATATGATAACAGGGTAATAAAATTCATTTTATGTCATTCTCTCTGAGTCATCTGCTATTTTTTCAAGCTTATTTCCTATCTTGCCTTTCCTCAGATTTCTTCCAAGGATTTTATCTCAGTAAGTGAAATACAGATAAATATCTTTATAAAAAGGGGGACTCTTATATTGGAAAGTGGCAATTCTGAGGTCATGTTTTTCTCCACATGGCTTGTGTTAATAACTTCTCTCCTCACTGTGATATGTGTCTTTAAGAAATGTATAATTGCCAAAGATGGCAGAGATGGTCTTCATTTTGCATGAAGCGTAATTTTGCTGCTTGCATCATAAGTTCTAATGTGTGTGTCAACTGCATATTAGTTTTAGATTTGATTAAATACCTTGATGGCTGGTGTCTGTCTTCTTGGAAAAGGTTTCTTCGTTGCCTTGAGTGGTTAAATGATTTAAAAATCACTGGAAGAATAAAAGAAGAGAAACATTGGAAAAACTGATTAGGAGTAGGGGGTATGATGTATAACTGTTAAAAATGTATATATCTGACCTTTAAGTATTTGCTCTAATTCATTATTAGATGTTCCATTTTTTTCACTTATTTGAAAGGCCCCTTGTCTAGAGAGGCAAATCAATATTTACAGTGCATTGGTGCCACAGAGAATTTGAAGGTTTATCCCCTCTTCAAAGGAAGGCACACATCAAACAGCCTCCACCTCCACCTGGGACCTGGTGACATCGTCCCTGTCTCTGGGTGCTTCATCCAGGAGCTTAATTATTGAAGATCCTCATCTTTGAATTTTCCTGTTAATATTTCAGAGGCCATACTTTGAAAATCTATATATTAAATAAATCAGAAGATTACCAGGAGAGAAAGTTTTATTATTGTGTTTTGAAAAGTATTGATTTTCCTAAAATGGACGGTAAGGAATCATAATAATAATGAGCAAATTACCTTAAATGAGAAGCTCCCATTATTTCTAATTGCTTGCAAGAATGCAAATTGCATTGGATTATTAGTAATGCTGAAAAATTGTGAGCCCTAGAAACATGAAGCAAATTATAGGCAAAAAGGCTGTTTTTGTATTTTATTTCTCTGAGGCCAAGACAAAATTGAGTTCTTTTATGCAGCATTTCAGGACAGTGAGAGGTGGGGAGCTTGTCAAATGAATCAAGCAGTTGTGTTTCATGCTTCATTTTGTTGATAAGGCCAGACATCTGGAGTAGTCTCTTTCCTTAGAATCATGTTCAGGTCATTCAGAGACCTCAAGGCAGTTGTGGCTACTTCTGCATTGTAACCCACAACTCTTGTGCATTTTTCATTCTTCTCTGAGGCAACTGGTAATGATACTACTTTGAGATGCTTTTATATTTTTTTCTAGCACCTCTTCATAAATGGTTTTAAGTTCTGTTTAGGATGAGGTTTGGTGGATGATTATCAGTGTAGGAGTATATGATCCTATATGGAATCATATAGTTTTTAGTTTTAATGGTAAATCTCTGATTTTATAGATGGGGACACTGAGGTCCAGTGAGGTGGACTGACATGTTGGGATTACACATCTAGGCAAGTGGTGGTTCTTCTTCTTTTTTTTTTTTTGGTAGACTAAACAATTTTATTTGTGCCTTATGGTTCTAAAATCTGCTTACTTGATAAACTGTTGTTGGTCAGTCAATAAGTTGGGTCTGACTCTTACGGCCTAGTGGACTGCATCAAGCCAGGCTTCCCTGTCCTTCACCTAGTAGTCCCTAGACTACTAGGGGGGAAAAGGTACAAACCAACACGCACAGTATGAGCCCGTTTTAGTGAAATAAAGCAGAAACACACTAGGAATACAAAAACTAAAGGCAAAGGCTGAAGTGAATGTTAACCAAAATCATAAAAATTACAGCTTTTTATAATTCTTCATCCAAGTACGTGGTCAGGTCAGTTCAGTTCAGTTGCTCAGTTGTGTCTGACTCTTTGCGACCCTGTGGACTATAGCATGCCAGGCTCCCCTGTCCATCACCAACTCCTGGAGCTTATTCAAACTCATGTCCATGGAGTCGGTGATGCCATCCAACCATCTCATTCTCTGTCATCCCTTCTCCTCCTGCCTTCAGTCTCCCAGCATTAGGGTCTTTTCCAATGAGTCAGTTCTTTGCATCAGGTGGCCAAAGTATTGGAGTTTCAGCTTTAGCATCAGTCCTTTCAATGAATATTCAGGACTGATTTCCTTTAGGATGGACTGGTTGGATCTTCTTGCAGTCCTAGGAACTCTCAAGAGTCTTCTCCACATCACAGTTCAAAAGCATCAATTCTTCGGCACTCAGCTTTCTTTATATAGTCCAACTCTCACATCCATACATGACCACTGGAAAAACCATAGCTTTGACTAGACGGACCTTTGTTGGCAAAGTAATGTCTCTGCTTTTTAATAAGCTGTCTAGGTTGGTCATAACTTTTCTTCCATAGAGCAAGTGTCTTTTAATTTCATGGCTGCAGTCACAATCCGCAGTGATTTTGGAGCCCCCAAAATAAAGTCTGCCACTGTTTCCATTGCTTCCCCATCTATTTGCTATGAAGTGATGGGACTGGATGCTGTGATCTTAGTTTTCTGAATGTTGAGCTTTAAGCCAACTTTTTCACTCTCCTCTTTCACTTTCATCAAGAGGCTCTTCAGTTCTTCTTCACTTTCTGCCATAAGGGTGATATCATCTGCGTATCTGAGGTTATTGATATTTCTCCCGGCAATCTTGATTCTGGCTTGTGCTTCCTCTAGCCCAGCATTTCTTATGATGTACTCTGCATATAAGTTAAATAAGCAGGGTGACAATATACAGTCTTTACATACTCCTTTCCTGAATTGGAACCAGTCTGTTGTTCTATGTCCAGTTCTAACTGTTGCTTCCTTACTTGCATACATATATCTCAGGTGGTCTGGTATTCCCATCTCTTGAAGAATTTTCCACAGTTTGTTTTGATACACACAGTAAAAGGCTTTGGCATAGTCAATAAAGTAGAAGTTGATGTTTTTCTGGAACGCTCTTGCTTTTTCAGTGATCCAACGGATGTTGGCAATTTGATCTCTGGTTCCTTTGCCTTTTCTAAATCCAGTTTGAACATATGAAAGTTCGTGTTCAAGTACATGGTCAGTACTATAATACTCCAAGTCATAGCTTCTCCTAATCTGTATTCAATTTTTTATCTTTCTAATGGTATCATTTAATGAACATCTATTAATTTTAATGGAGATTTGGGTCCTTTGCATCACTAAGAACATCTCAGGGAGACTGTTAGGCAAAACTGTATTCATAGTGATCCAGAAACTTATTTTGTGTTGTTCACTGAGTTGATACTGAACCAAAGGTGTCCAGACACTAATGGGTAAGATAGTCCCCTTGGCACAAAATAAGATGGTAGCCCCAAATGTATTCCTCACTCAGCACAGCTGCAGTTTAAGGAAAAAAGCCATTTTATCTGGTATTCTTGATGAGGCAGCAAAATGATAACTTTTAAAAAATCCTGACCGTTGAACATCAATTTAACATTTTGCGTAACAATGTGGGAGGCAGGCATAAAGTGCCTGTACATATTGAAAGTAGTGAAAGTGTCGCTCTCCCAGTCATGTCCAGCTTTTTGTTACCCCATGGACTCTAGCCCTCCAGACACAGCTCATCTATCCAAATGATTTCCCAGGCAAGAGTACTGCAGTGGGTTGCCCTTTTCTTCTCCAAGGGATCTTCCTGGCCCAGGGATCCAACCCTAGTCTCGTGCGTTGCAGGTGAACTCTCTCATCTGAGCCACCAGGGAAACCACGTATTGAGAAAAACTTGCATGTGATGATTTGAGTTGTAAGCTAAGATAACCATTTTTAATGGAGCAGCGCTTTTATTTGAAAGAAGAATGGAAAAGCTGTGTCTATTCAGACTTTGGTTATCTGGCAGGGTTTCTAGAAAATGGATGAACTGAGCCTTGTCATTACATGGAAAACAACTTATAGTGTTCATTGCCAAAGATAACATTCAAGCTTTAAATTCTAGTAGAATTAGATTCTGGAAAACTTATATCCCATTGTGAGCATGATAATGTCCCAATACTTAATGATTTTTCTGATGGAATTGGTAGTGATATTCACATATGTGATTTTCTGCTATATTTGGCAAAACTAATACAATTATGTAAAGTTTAAAAATAAAATAAAATAAAATAAAATCAACTCAAAGTAAAAAAAAAAAAAAGAAAGAAAACAGCAGATAGTAGAATAAATACAAAAAAGGGTTTTTGAATTAAAAAAAAAAAGAAATATATCAACATTTGGAGGGTTGGTTTAACCTAATTACTAATATATTCCAAGTAATTGTTGCAAAATTTTTCATGGGTAGAAGATCCATTTGAAGAGTAAGATGTAACAAGAGAACAAGAAGTTTGCATTCTATATTGCAGCTAACCTTCGAGTCAAGTTTTGGTGTGGTATCAAAGATATATCATTATCTGAGGAGATTAATTTTTATTTTATTTATTTGTCTGCACTGAGTCTTAGTTCTCTAGGCCAGAATCCTGGAGCGGGTAGCCTTTCCCTTCTCTGGGGGATCTTCCCGACCGAGTGATTGAACCCAAGTCTCCCACATTGCAGGCAGAGTCTTTACCAGCTGAGCCACTTAGTTATGGCACATGGGCTTTTAGTTGCTGTGTGTGGTATCTAGTTCCCTGAACAGGGATCAAACCTGGGCCCCTTGCATTGGGAGTGTGGCGTCTTAGCCACTGGACCACCAGGGAAGTCCATCTGAGAAGATTATTAAAATCCTACTTCCTGTCGCAGCTAAGTGTTTGTGGAGTTCTTTTTTTCTTTGTATGCTTGGTCATATTGCAGCAGGTTAATGAAGAAGCAGAAATGAGAATCCAGATGTCTGCTGCTAAGCAACATGTGAGACAATGCCCCTCTCCAGCTTCATATGCTTTGTTTTGTAAAATCATTTTCATAAAATTCTGTTGTTTATGTTAACATGTAATAGGTTTATTATTGTTAACTTAAAAATGAATGAATAAATATTAAAAACCTTTTTTTTTTCATTTTCATTTCTAGCGTGGTATATGCCTAGCTATAACCCACATAAACAAAAGTTTTTTGGGTTCTCCAGTAACTTTTAGAGTGAGAAAGGGTCCTGAGGTCAAAGTTGAGAAATACCAGTATAGGTGTCTATCCCCTGGGGCATGCTTCGTCATCTTAGGCATCATACTTCCTTTATTGGACTAGTAGAGATTTTTTATTTTTTTCCTTCATTTTTTTTTTCCTTCTCCTTTTAACATTTTTGAAATTGGGATTGCTCTTGTTTCAGTTTATATGTATAGCTAATGTAATAGTTCTTCAACTCTCCCAAATCTAATGATGCTATTAAAATCCATGTTTGATTTCTCAGTGTATGTAATTTTACTTTGGAAACACTGCAAAATTCTTCCCCTTTACAAAATTGAGACTGACATTTATATCTGCAACTAGCTAGAAGTGGAGTTTATTTTTCAATGAATGGTCGAATAATAGAATTAATTTCATGATTTGGGTGGTGATGAAGTGCTGACCAAGGAGCCTGAAGTTCTGGCCAGAAAACTCTCCCCATGCTCTTCCTGTCACCTCTCAGGCTCCACTTACTGGTCTGTGGAGTGAGTCACATGTTTCTCCACTGGTCCTGCACGTGTGCTAAGTCACTTCAGTTGTGTCCAACTCTGCAACCCTCTGGACTGAAGCCCACCAGGATCCTCTGTCGATGGGATTCTCCAGGCAAGAATACTGACTGGAGTGGGTTGCCATTCCCTCCTCCAGGGGATCTTCCTGTCCCAGGGATCGAACCTGCATCTCCTGCAGCTCCTGCATTGCAGGTGGATTCTTTACCACTAAGCCACCAGGGAAGCCCCCTTCTCCACTAGGATTAATGCTTAATATAAAGATTCAGATCCTTTCAAGTCATTGACTTCTTAATGTTATTTAATATGTGCATGCATGAGTGTAAACTGGATGAAAATGACATAATTTTCATACAGCCATAAAATGAAGAAATTATAAACCAATAAAAATGTAAATTGTCACTATCAGTGTGAGACACTGTCTAAATCGCAGCCAGCGTGAGCTGGACATGTGATGTGTTCTGGTGTCCTCACATTTGCTGCCCGTGTGCTCTTTGCTGACTCTGTTCTCACAGTTCATCAACTGCAAGAAAACCTGACTTCGAGATCATCATGCTGTCACTTGGCATTCCTTTGCTGAGAACATATTGTTTACTTTTCAAAATGAGTTTGAACTCCTGCGGCATCCTTCACCCTGTGGTTTGTGTCTGTGCCCTGGCGTCTCGCCAGAAGGGCCAACTGAAAGGTCTGCAGTCCCGCTGTAACCCCACCTCTCCTTGAATCCACTTTCTTCCCCTGCATCTCGAATGTTGAGGGTTACAGATGCAAAGAGGTGCAAAGTGCTAATTATTTGTGTCTGTTTCAGACTAACAGATTAACACAGTGATTATGACTTTTCAGAAGACGATGATCCCAATTATTTATCTAATCTGAATCAGGTCTGCAGTGTATTTCTCTTGGGCAGAATTTCAGAAACAAGTTGAGTAAGCTGTTTTATTGTGTCCAATCGAATTCATTGAAATTTATTGTCCCTGAATTTATTTGGGGTTGAAACGTACTTTCAGGTACGTTAAAATTTTATCATTGTCTGCTTTTAGTCATTACTTCTGGACCATTTTTAAGGCCTTTTGTGAACTAATAGTGCTTCTTTTAGACTTAACACACACACACACACACACACACACACGTACACACACACACACACACACACACACACACACGTATACACAGTTCCTTAACAACCAAGCAATCAGCAACCCTATAACTGGAGGCAACAGAACCCATATCTAAGGAGCAGTATTGTAATTTCCCAGAAGTATTTTATTCTCCCTCCTCCCCATTTTGTTGCTTTTCTGCTTACATTTTTGATTTTTGAATCTGAGAACAATTTTGTTAATTGGGAGAGGACTTTTTTTATGGTAAGAGCATAGTACTATTAACACACTTCGATCCTTAGAGGTATATTTTTGTGAACTTGTTTTTGAGAGTGACTGTAGAGTTCTTTGTTTTGTTTTGTTTCTTTTTTTTTTTTTTTGGTATAAATTGTAAGCAATAAGGACTGTCACACTTTTTTTACATACACTTAAAAATTGGAAATTATTCTTTCCTGTAATTTTCCTGTATGTGTTTCTCTTAGCAAATTAAGATAAACACCAATAGTATTAAATTAAATGTTCAACATATTTTTTTCTCTGGTTATGTTACTCAGACTCTTTATTGGTTATCAAATCCTCATGATGTGGAAGCAAATGTTAAATGCAACATTTTAGTATGATTCATATGCTTCTCTGATCATTCATATGTTTTCTCTGATCGTTTCTAATTTGCTTTAACATATTTAAGACTATTGAATTGACAGTGGTTTAAATGTAACCGTTAACATATATAAATCATCTTTCCTTAGTTTCACATCCTCAAGGATCTCTATAGCCATACATTGACCAGATGCATCAGTATTCCAAAATTGTTTCTCATAGAATAAATGATGAGTTTATTCCTTCTCCACTAAAGCTGTTTTATTTGAGGCTTTTAATAAATATTTACCCTGCATCCTAGGTTTTGTAAACAAATTGCTCTAAGCATTAATTTAATCTAAAATTTTGCCATATGTTTATTATGCTCTCCGCTCAGTTGATGTGTGAGGCTTTTGGTTCTCATTCTCAGAGTTACAGATGCCTGTGCCTGTGTTCTTCTACCTGGTTTTGTAGTGTTTCTTTTCCGTTGTCACAGTGATCACATCTGCTAGCATGTACCCAGTACTAACCTGAGTTTGTTACTGATTTTTGTTAGAGTAATTGCAAACAGAGTACAGCTGATAAAACACCACCTTTTATGTAATCGTGTACGTATGTGGCAGGTACTACCTGAGTTTACTGCCAGGTGGCGCAGGGGTCAAGAACCCGCCTGCCAGTGCAGGAGATGGCAAGAGACAAGAGTTCGCTCCTTGGGTTGGGGAGATCCCCTAGAGAAGGCATGGCAACCCACTTCAGTATTCTTGCCTGGAAAATTCCATGCACAGAGGAGCCTGGTGGGCTATAGTCCATGGGATTGCAAAGAGTCTTGGACGTGACTGATTGACTGAGCATGCACACTTGTGTATTGGTGTTCTACTTTTAAGATTTCATTATCTGAAGGATAAGAAATATGTTTGTGCTTTGTACTTTTTGATAATACTTTGTTGAGCAAAAGAAATATTTTATTCAACAGATTTCTTTACTAGAAAAGCCAAACCAATGTCGGGATGATAATAGCAGCAATGGTTATTTTTGTCACTCTCTGTTGAGTGCACACCATGTATCAGGAACTGTTTTAAGCAGTCTATTTCATTTAGTCCTTGCAGTGCCCTTAGGTGAGAAGTGATGTTTTATTGCTCTTTGTGTAGGAAGGGACCGGGGAGAGGACAGTGAAGCCACTTGCCTAGAGCCACACAGGTAACAGGTGTGAAATGCAGATACACCTGGCCGTCTTACTCCAGAGCAGGTCATCCTATAGATAAGTATTCTTTCATCTTGTAGACATCCTGTTTCTTTCACAGTGAAGTCTTTTAAAGAAACGACTGGAATTTCTACTTAGGATGCTACCCACTGTCACCTTAAAGTGTTACTCTACTCTAATCTTTGGGATTTAACTACCTTTATTCTCACACACAGTTTTCAGGTGTTAGGTTATCTTTTAAAAACACAATGCTCTTTTGTGTTACAGATATGCCTCTTCACGTCCGACGAAGCAGTGACCCAGCGTTAATTGGCCTTTCCACGTCTGTCAGTGATAATAACTTCTCCGAAGAGCCTTCAAGGAAAAACCCCACACGCTGGTCGACAACCGCTGGCTTCCTCAAGCAGAACACTGCGGGCAGTCCTGCAGCCTGTGACAGGAAGGTGAGCGCCTCCCATTCGTGTCTCCTTCACACCAGTGAGGGCTGGCACCCAAGGGCCACAACTCTGTGTCCACAACATCCCCACTGTGTCCTCCGTGACCTTCACACCAAAGTTCCAAGCATTTCCTGTATTGTATTGCCCTCGAATTTTCTGATAAAAATCTGTATTATTTTTCCATTTTTTTGAATTGATAACATGTTCATATGATTAAACATGAAAACGTACAACATGAAATATATACTTAAAGTCCCTCTCCAAACTTGTCTCCTGGTTACCCTTGTCTCTGTCCTCTTCAGCAACCCTCTTGGGAGCTTTTTCCGTGTCCTTAAAGCAGGACTTTGTCAATGTGTAAGCGTATATTGGCCCCTGAGGTATACTAAGGAAATCACAGCATATGGACTGTTGAGGATGAAAGTGGACGTTATCCGTGGTCATTTGCTCTCACTATTCAATTGATAATTTTATCTTCATACAAAATGAAAGCTCACTGTCTAGTCTTAATAATATTCTCTTCTTTGACCTGATTTAATTTTGTCCATGACCTAATTTATTTAGTCTAAATAAACAAATGTTATTTTAGTCTATGTAGCCTACTTTTTTCTACTTTGTATTAATGGTCTTTGTCATATATTCCTTATGATCCTGTTCTGTTAGGCCTCTAACCTTTTACCCAATGAGCTTTAAGCTATGCTTGTCATTTTCACTGCTGAATTTATAAAATAGATTCTCAGTGAACATCCATTGAATAAATTAATGACCATTTTTCAGTGCAGACTGTAACTGAGCACTGTATGTATTGAGAAGTAAGGAAACATATTCAGTTCAGTTCAGTCACGCAGTCATGTCTGACTCTTCATGACCCCATGAATCGCAACACGCCAGGCCTCCCTGTCCATCACCAACTCCTGGAGTTCACTCAAACTCACGTCCATTGAGTCCATGATGCCTTCCAGCCATTTCATCCTCTGTTGTCCCCTTTTCCTCCTGCCCCCAATCCCTCTCAGCATCAGGGTCTTTTCCAATGAGTCAACTCTTCGCATGAGGTGGCCAAAGTACTGGAGTTTCAGCTTTAGCATCATTCCTTCCAAAGAACACCCAGGGCTGATCTCCTTTAGAATGGACTGGTTGGATCTCCTTGCAGTCCAAGGGACTCTCAAGAGTCTTCTCCAACACCACAGTTCAAAAGCATCAATTCTTCGGTGCTCAGCTTTCTTCACAGTCCAACTCTCTCATCCATACATGACCACTGGAAAAACCATAGCCTTGACTAAATGGACCTTTGTTGGCAAAGTAATGTCTCTGCTTTTCAATATGCTATCTAAATTGGTCATAACTTTCCTTCCAAGGAGTAAGCATCTTTTACTTTCATGGCTGCAGTCACCGTCTGCAGTGATTTTGGAGCCCCAAAAATCAAGTCTGACACTGTTTCCACTGTTTCCCCATCTATTTGCCATGAAGTGATGGGACCAGATGCTATGATCTTCGTTTTCTGAATGTTGAGCTTTAAGCCAACTTTTTCCCTCTCCACTTTCACTTTCATCAAGAGGCTTTTTAGTTTGTCTTCACTTTCTGCCATAAGGGTGGTGGCATCTGCATATCTGAGGTTATTGATATTTCTCCTGGCAATCTTGATTCCAGCTTGTGTTTCTTCCAGCCCAGCATTTCTTCCAGCCCATCGTTTCTCATGAAGTAGTCTGCATATAAGTTAAATAAGCAGGGTGACAATATACAGCCTTGACGTACTCCTTTTCCTATTTGGAACCTGTCTGTTTTTCCATGTCCAGTTCTAACTGTTGCTTCCTGACCTGCATATAGGTTTCTCAAGAGGCAGGTCAGGTGGTCTGGTATTCCCATGTCTTTCAGAATTTTCCACAGTTTATTGTGATCCACACAGTCAAAGGCTTTGGCATAGTCAATAAAGCATAAATAGATGTTTTTCTGGAACTCTTGATATTAATCACATATTAATAGTAAAATAAATGTAATTTGATATTTGCTTGGTTTAGCCTTTGCATCTATGTTAAAATACCTTTTTCATATCTTTTAACACAGTTTCACATTTCAACAAACTCTTTTTTGTACTAGTTTGTGTAAAGAAAAAAGAAGGAATATAAAAGTTTAAACTGAGAAGATTCTTTTAAGAAAAAGCAATGTACTGTAGTCTCTGCTTATTTTGGATGAGAGATTTAACTGTTAGGCTCATTCTTCTGACCTATTTTATTAGATATGTGATGAGTATCTTATTGAGATTAGCCTGAAAATTTAGAATTTTTTATCACACAACAAACTATTCAAAGAATCTGGTTTCTGAATAGGCCTCACAACCTTTCATTTATGTTTGGAATAGACCTGATTTACTTGGATATTCACAAATATATGGCTTCCCTGGTGACTCAGACGGTAAAGCATCTGCCTGCAATGTGGGAGACCTTGATTTGATCCGTGGGTTGGGCAGATCCTCTGGAGAAGGAGATGGCAACCCACTCCAGTATTCCTGCCTGGAGAATCCCATGGATGGAGGATCCTGGTAGGCTACAGTCCAAGGGGTTGCAAAGAATCGGACACAACTGAGCCACTTCATTTCACAAATATATAACAAGTCAAGTTGGTAGTTTAAAAAATTTTATCCTTTTAAAAAGGTTTTTGCTTAGTTGTAGGATAGTGGGTCAGAACTCATTGAAGAAATGAAGGTTTTCTTTTTAACTCATTCAACATCTTGTCTGTATGAGTCAGCTTCACTTGTAGTGAAGAGAACCACAGGAGCTATTTTAAACATAAAAGGACTTAATATTGAGAATTTGTGTTTCAGAAATTTCACTGGAAGGGCTGGCAGAGCAGGCCATAGTCTGGGCCCCCAGGGCTTTCTGGACGGTGTCTGGCTGGTCTCAGGAGTGGGCACAAGACCTCATGTCCCTGTGCCTCGTCTGCTCAGCAGACGTCAGCACCGTCTTCTCATGTGCTCCCCTTGCCCCCTGCCACCTGTGTACCTGACCCGAACCCAGGAATACCCCAGAGAACACTGCCATCTCCACTGCTTGCCACTAAAAATAGCCCAAGAAAAACCTCTGTTTCACAGTTATCATTAACATCACAGGCTCTTGAATCCAAATGAGTAGAATGAAGTTTACTCCAGATACTTGTCTACAGGGGGATTTTTTTCCTGGGAAATGAACTTTAGTGTTCCAGCCTCCAGAGCCCACAGAGGCTACCCGGAGCAGATGGGGATCCTTCTGGCCAGTTCTTTTTAAAATAACATGTATCTGTCATTGTAAAAATGTGGGCAACTAGTAGCATGGAACAAAACTATAATAGCCTATTTTGAAACTCATTTTAATACAGATGTTAATGATCACACACACAAAGTTGAAGTCATTCTCTGTCTACATAGTTGCATCCTGATGATTTCTACATTTCTTTCCATTTCCTGGGGATTTCCCCTGGTGTGAATTTTGTTAGAAAATATTTTTGATGAATGCAAGATATTCCAATGTAGAGTATACTTCATCATTCTCTAATTGTTGGACATTTATACTATTTTTTCACATTATAAACATCATTGCTATGAGATAAACTTGAATATAATTTTATTGGTTTTAAAAACGGTTACTTTACCCAACAAACTTTTTTCCTATGGGGAGTGGTATTTAATGTAGCCAGATAGCCACACTATTCCTTAGCAATGTCCTTGATTCATACACAAATCTCTAGATGACATCGTATTCACGTATGGCACATGTAAAAGGTAGTGTGCAGGGAATTTGTCTTTTGAATTATCTTTGGCTTTACTTTTCAATACCTATTTACTAAGTTTCCTGGTCTAGATTTTAAGCTGTTTGTAAGTTAATCTGAGGAGTGTTTTTTGTTTTTTTAGCATGTATATGTCTAATAAATGCTGTCTTCTTTTCTGTAAATGACTTGCGATGTTTACAGTATTAAGGAAGAATGCTTGAAGGAAAGCATACTTGCTTATTGGTATTAAATTTTATTTGTGTTGCATCCACGAGCACTCACTCATGCTGGGCAATTTCAAGATGTTATAAATTCTTATCAGTGTGTAGAGATTTAGGTTTTCTGTATAAAAACATGGAAATAAATTAGTTAACGGTTCATGGTTCTGTTCTTGTATAACTCATCTGCCTATGTAAGTAGTTTTTTATTTTTCCAAGTTAAACAAAATGGTTTTGGAGTAACTAATCAGCTAGAGCCTCTTCTTTCTGAACAAGGCAGCCACAGTGAGTTCTGCCTTGTGGCTCAAAACCACAGACGAGAGGTGGAGTCTAACCAGGTTAAACAGTGATGCTGTGCTTTCGAGTTTAGAGGGCACAACGCACAGACTTAGATGCTACTAAGCCAGATGAGAACTTGGAAACCAGGAGTGCTACAAACTTCCGAATTCCTTCAATTATGTCAGTTTTACCTGGCAGTGAGGCATAGAAGGGAAGAGAATCTTGGCTTTTTTTTTTTTTTTTTCAGAGTTCTCTGGAACATTGGCTCATTCCTGTTTCTCAACATTCTGTGGCTGACTGCCCTTTCCACCTCTTTGAGACCAATTTGCTCACACTGTGTGTGGAAAGTATCTTGCTAGAAGATGTATTGTCCTTTGAGATTTTGTGTGTGCAAATTAATATTTCATCTTGGGAAAGAGTCAAGATATTTCAGTCAGCGTGAATATTTAAGTTGTCTTGCCACCTGTTCAGCCATCCTTGTTAGGTCCATACCCCTATGAATGAAGTGGCAACCTAGGATGTGGACACGGTTTCACTCAATTCAGTGTAATGAGGCGCTTATCACAACCAGCCTCCCATGGGATTTCAGGGACAAGGTCTCTGTTCTGTTCATTGGGCAGTGGTTATAAGCTGTAGTTTCTTTCTGATGAATAGTAAGAGGTGTTGCTTTTTTAAGGTAGAAGTAGATGTTTTTCTGGAATGCTCTTGCTTTTTTGATGATCCAGCAGATGTTGAAAATTTGATCTCTGGTTCCTTTGCCCTTTCTAAAACCAGCTTGAACATCTGGAAGTTCTCGGTTCATGTACTGTTGAAGCCTGGGCTTGGAGAATTTTGAGCATTAGTTTGCTAGCATTTGAGATGAGTGCAATTGTGTGGTAGTTTGAACATTCTTTGGCATTGCCTTTCTTTGGGATTGAAATGAAAACTGACCTTTTCTATTCCTGTGGCCACTGCTGAATTTTCCACATTTGCTGACATATGGAGTGCAGCACTTTAATAGCATCATCTTTTAGGATTTGAAATAGCTCGTCTGGAATTTCATCACCTCCACTAACTTTGTTGGTAGTGATGCTTCCTAAGGCCCACTTGACTTTAGGTGAGTGATCACACCATTGTTATCTGGATCATGAAGATCTTTTTTGTATAGTCCTTCTGTGTATTCTGCCACCTCTTCTGAATATCTTCTGCTTCTGTTAGGTCTATGCCATTTCTGTCCTTTATTGTGCTCATCTTTGCATGAAGTGTTCCCTTGGTATCTCTATTCAATAAGTATAGTTTAATTTCCTGCCTTTTTTTTGCTAATTTGTGTTATACTGAGAGCATTTTTCTGTGTCTTGTAAATATTGATAGCTTGCACAATGTTCTGTTATGTAACAATTTTTCAGACTTGTTTATTAACTTTGGTGTTCGTTGTTGTTATTTAACATATTTATATGTTTGCCTTTTTTTGCTCTTATAAATAATCTTTATAAGTACCTTTCAGAGGATATCCTAATATACCAGTCAGATGTTGACATCTCTGATTATTTTCTTAGAATAGATTCCTTAAGCAGACTTATTTGACCAAGGAAACAAACGTTTTTAAGGCTATTGATAGTTATTTCCCATAAATTCATAAATGATAAAGTGAAAAGTACTTACATTATATAAAAAGGTTTGTGATAAGTCCTAGAGGGGTGGGCTGGGAAGTGAAGCAACTGATACTACTTCTGAATTCCAGTACTTACTCTCCTACTGAATAGCTTAATGGTTCCATTTGACTGTGCATCAGAATTACCTATGGACTTCTAAAGATAAAACACATTGATACCAATAGAGTCATGTATCTGTTTCAGGACATTTGTGTGTGTTTATTTAAAGCTCTTCTGTTGATTCCAGGAGAGTCTTTTTTTTAAAGAACTTGGGTCCAGTTCAAAAGGGATGATGTTTTTGCCTGTTAAGAGAAGGCAAATAATAGTATAATTCTGTTTTTGAGATGTTTTCTTTTTAGGCTAGGTTTTCTCTCTTAGAATAGAATCTGGAGCATTTAGCATATTTGATTTTGTGACATTTCACTTCATTTCACACTCAGCTCATAATTATCATTTTTAAATGAAAATCTATTATTGAGTCTTTTTAAAAAGTATAACAACATCCCATTGAGATATTAGATCCTATCTTATCGATACAAAGCTAGAATAGGAGATATTTTTCTAGATAGAAGCTATGATAAAAGCAGTATTTTTGTTTATTGTTAATTTGTGCATCCATCCTGCCCCCTAATCTTAGTTGAAAGTGCATTTGAATACATAAGGTCATTTTCTGGGACATCAGATTCCTAGCATTAGAGTCACCAATACTGATCAGACACAAGAAACCTCCAGAAAACTCTGACTACCTGTTTTATTGAGAGTGGGAGTAAGAAAACTTTTACAGTTGATATGCAGACAATAAAATAGCAATAATCTTTGAACCCTATTTCATGTGATTGTAAAGTAGCTGCCTTGCCGGCTCAGTCATTCATTCATTTGTTCATTCATTGTAAAACGTACTCCATATTTAGCTCTTTTTTGCTTCCTTCTGCTCTTCTTGAACCTTTGGCTTCTTAGTCTGCTTCTTCTCATTTTTCTTTCTAGTGTAGAAGACCAGACATATTGGTAAATTTGAAAATACTAGTCCATTTTAGCAGGAGGCTATTAAAAAAAGTTGTTCATGCCATCTAGTTACAATAACCATCTAAAACCGCAAAGGATGGGCTAAGAAGTTTTTTAAAACCATGTTTTCTCTGTGTATAGCTGTCCTTAATTTTCTGCTAGATTGTTGTTAAGTTGCTAAGTTGTGTCAGACTCTTTGTGACTCCATGAACTGCAGCACACCAGGCTTCCCTGTCCTTCACTATCTCCTGGAATTTGCTCAAACTCATGTCCATTGAGTCAGTGATGCCATCTAACCATCTCATCCTCTGTCATCTCCTTCTCCTCTTGCCCTCAATCTTTTCCATCTTCAGGGTCTTTTCCAATGAGTCTGCTCTTTGCATCAGGTGGCCACAATATTGGAGCTTCAGCATCAGTCCTTCTAATGAATATTCAGGGTTGATTTCCTTTAGGATTCACTGGCTTTATCTTCTTGCTATCCAAGGGACTCTTAAGAGACTTATTCAGCACCACAGTTCAAAAGCATCAATTCTTCATTGCTTAGCCTTCTTTATGATATAGCTCTCACATCCATACACGACTAGTGGAAAAACCATAGCTTTGACTATGTGGACCTTTTCTGGCAAAGTGATCTTTCTCTTTTTTAATATACTGTCTCAGTTTGTCATAGCTTTTCTTCCAAGGAGCAAACGTTTTTTATTATTATTTTATTATTATTATTATTTTTTATAGTACTTTTTCCTTTACATTACTTTATTTTTAATTTTTTTAAAATTTAAATTTATTTATTTTAATTGGAGGCTAATTACTTTACAATATTGTATTGGTTTTGCCATACATCATCATGAATCTGCCACGGGTGTACACGTGCTCCCCATCCTGAACCCCCCCTCCCACCTCCCTCCCTGTACCATCCCTCTGGGTCATCCCAGTGCACCAGCCCAAAGCATCCTGTATCCTGCATCGAACCTGGACTGGCGATTCATTTCTTATATGATATTATACATGTTTCAATGCCATTCTCCCAAATCATTCCACCCTCTCCCTCTCCCACAGAGTCCAAAAGACTGTTCTATACATCAGTGTCTCTTTTGCTGTCTCGCATACAGGGTTATCATTACCATCGTTCTAAATTCCATATATATGCGTGAGTATACTGTATTGGTGTTTTTCTTTCTGGCTTACTTCACTCTGTATAATAGGCTCCAGTTTCATCCACCTCATTAGAACTGATTCAAATGTATTCTTTTTAATGGCTGACTAATACTCCATTGTGTATATGTACCACAGCTTTCTTATCCATTCACCTGCTGATGAACAGTTAGGTTGCTTCCATGTACTGGCTACTATAAACAGTGCTGCAATGAACATTGGGGTACACGTGTCTGTTTCAATTCTGGTTTCCTCGATGTGTATGCCCAGCAGTGGGATTGCTGGGTCATAAGGCAGTTCTATTTCCAGTTTTTTAAGGAATCTCCACACTGTTCTCCATAGTGGCTGTACTAGTTTGCATTCCCACCAACAGTGTAAGAGGGTTCCCTTTTCTCCACACCCTCTCTAGCATGTATTGCTTGTAGACTTCTGGATCGCAGCCATTCTGACTGGCGTGAAATGGTACCTCATAGTGGTTTTGATTTGCATTTCTCTGATAATGAGTGATGTTGAGCATCTTTTCATGTGTTTGTTAGCCATCTGTATGTCTTCTTTGGAGAAATGTCTATTTAGTTCTTTGGTCCATTTTTTGATTGGGTCTTTTATTTTTCTGGAATTGAGCTGCAGTAGTTGCTTGTATATTTTTGAGATTAGTTGTCCGTCTGTTGCTTCATTTGCTATTATTTTCTCCCATTCTGAAGGCTGTCTTTTCACCTTGCTTATAGTTTCCTTTGTTGTGCAGAAGCTATTTTTCACAGAGCTAGAACAAATAATTTCACAATTTGTATGGAAATACAAAAAACCTCGAATAGCCAAAGCGATCTTGAGAAAGAAGAACGGAACTGGAGGAATCAACCTGCCTGACTTCAGGCTCTGCTACAAAGCCACAGTCATCAAGACAGTATGGTACTGGCACAAAGACAGAAATATAGATCAATGGAACAAAATAGAAAGCCCAGAGATAAATCCACGCACCTATAGACACCTTATCTTTGACAAAGGAGGCAAGAATATACAACGGAGAAAAGACAATCTCTTTAACAAGTGGTGCTGGGAAAACTGGTCAACCACTTGTAAAAGAATGAAACTAGAACACTTTCTAACACCATACACAAAAATAAACTCAAAATAGATTAAAGATCTAAACGTAAGACCAGAAACAATAAAACTCCTAGAGGAGAACATAGGCAAAACACTCTCCGACATAAATCACAAGCAGGATCCTCTATGACCCACCTCCCAGAATATTGGAAATAAAAGCAAAAATAAACAAATGGGACCTAATTAAAATTAAAAGTGTTTTTTAATTTTATGGCTATAGTCACTGTCTGCAGTGATTTTGGAGCCCAAGAAAATAAAATATGTCACTGTTTCCACTTTTCCCCTATCTGATTAGCTTTGAGGGAAATCCAGCAGAGACCCAGGTCTATCACTAACCTGGTACAACATTTGTACTTTCTGCAAAAGGCCACTAAAACTATAAATATCACCTTTTTATTTTGCATATTAAAAGATCTTAATTTGAATGCACTGCATTTTTGTGCTTTCAGTACCTAATGAACCTACTCATTTCTGCAATAGGCTAACCTCAAGTGCCAAGCTCTACTAGTCTGAGTTTTTAATAACTCAGATTCATCTTCTACTTCTGTGCCATGTTTAGGAATGTAATCTTCCTTCAGATGCTTTAAATAGTATAATTTGTGTTCATAGTTATGAAATCCTAAGGTGCTACTGAGAAAATGGTTAAGCCTGGATGTGATATTTTTAGAGCTCACAAAGCATTCCAAGAATATAAATCCAAAGCAATGTCAGGATTCTTGTTTAGCACCCTCAAAGTTACACATCCTACAGATGGAAATGAAGATCATAAACCCGTTTTCTTGAGGGAGGAGACCAGGAACTCATTAACTTACATTGAAGAAAAATTCAGGTATTCTTTGGACATATAAAAGTATTTTGGCCTCATTCCGTCTCTCTAAGTGGTTTCTATTTTTAATATTTAATACTTTAGTTCTAAACCTACCAATTCGGGTCATGAAGTCATGGCCTGTCACTAAAGAGCAGAGCCTTGGTGGGCTGCTGGGACTGGTTCCCTGGCGTTTGCCCTCCTGCTCTATTTTACTAATGACTTGCATGTGCTCTAGGGGCCATCATGTGGGCTCCTGTGGGAAGATGTATTCCAGTCAGCATTTCTTACAGAGTGGGGGTAGAAGTGGTTTCCATCTGTGCCATCTCCAAGTGTACTGTTTTTGAAGTTTTGGTGTTTTTGTGTAGTGATAAGCCAAGTTGATCTGAGTACTTGCAGGGTGTATTATGTGCTGTATCTCATCTGTTCACTCTCTGAAGTCTAAGTATTGTTGCAATTCATTGACCAAGAGGTAGAGTCTGAACTCACCTTAGAGTTAAACCAACTGCTAAACAATAAAGTTATTAACTTGGATTATCCAGTTTCCTATTCTGTGCTTTTGATTTTCCTGCCCACTTTCCTACACGCTTACAGACTTTACATATTGCCCCAATGTTCATTTAGTTGTATATTTTAAACTGTAAAATATTTCATAACAACCTCACTTCTGTTGCCTCTAAAATTTTCTGGTAGGCAATTAAAATAGAAATATAAGAATAATCAGCATTTGTTATTAAAAAACTGGCATAATTTTTAAAACCTTACCAAGTCTATATTATATCTTAGCATCTTAGTCTTGAGTAAAAATACACTAGCTTCATTAGTGTCACTAATCCTCTTGGTGAGTACCACTGAGCTGTACAGTTAAATATAGTTAAAATAGTATGTTTTATATTATGTGACTTTTATCACAGTGGTGGTGGTGGTTTAGTTGCTATGTCATGTCGGACTCTTGTGACCCCATGGACTGTAGCCTGCCAGGCTCCTCTGTCCATGGGATTCTCCAGGTAAGAATACCAGAGTGGGTTGCCATTTCCTTCTCCAGGGGATCTTCTCGACCCAGGAATCAAACCCAGGTCTCCTGAACTGCAGACAGATTCTTTACCAACTGAGCTACGAGGGAAGCCCTTTATAATTAATAAACTTTATTACTTATTGTTGATTAGTGCTGACAGTTCTTATATTCCTATTAATTGCTTAAGAGAAAGTTTTAGAGGAGGATAAAAATGATGTTCTATATTTTTCAAAAATATATCTGTGGAGATGCTTTACCCAAGGAAACAATTTCACAATTAAGGGGAAAGCTTTACCAGAACTAAATTGTATTAATAGATGGTCCCTGAGAACTTTTCACAAAAATGACTCAGTTGTTCTGCTAATCCACTCAGCCCATTGAACTTATATAAACAGAAAAATGTAAGAAGGAGCTGCAGATATTTACATTGTCACATCAATTGTATGTGGTGTCTATTTTAGTAAGTTCTTTGGATATACATTGCTTTAAAATTAAGGTAAAATATTTTCAGATTTTAGCACCCTCTTTTACTATCATATATGCTTTAAAATCAAGGTGAAATATTTAGATAGGTAAACCTAAGAGATTCACATTGCACATTTAGGTGATATTAACACAGCAGATATTTTGGATTCAGAGGGCCACTCTAAGTGTTTTTCTCTCTCTCCCTCACCTCCTTGCATCTGTTCCCTTTCTCCCTCGCAGTTTGCTCCTGATGCAAAATGCGATTGTTACTTGCAATTTTAGTTTGAGATATGAACATTTGGAGTTATGTGTTTTTGAAAGAAAATGAAATGTAGATGGGTATTTTGTACCTTCAAAATAAGAAACAAATAGCACTTTCTAATATGTTTGAAAATTGTTTCAGATTCAAATTTGTTTTGCAGAGTCAAACAAGTGTTGCTTGTCATCTTTATTGTATTAATTGTTTGGAAAATGAGCTAGGCTCCGCAGTGTGCTCTGACTCACAGCATTTGCATCCTGTTTTTTTCTTATACAGTTGCTCTTGGTGGAGGGAAGACTGTCAGAAGTGGTCAGCCCGACCTTACTGACTGTGGGCTGCACGTGGCTGTTGGCCAGCTAGGTGACCGTGTTGATTTTATATGAAATACAGTGAAAGAAACGAAATGGGAGCCGCTGCAACTGCTGCTTCCCTGTGAGCTCTTTTCCTTTGTTGCTCAGAATCCAGATGGAGACAGCATCTTTGAAACTTGAGAAAATATGACATTTTCCTCTGCCTCTACCTTCTCCTCACTCCTGATACATATTGTCATAGGATAAAGGAGCTAATCCTAGCTGTATCAGACAAGAGGTCATTGTATTTAAAACAGTTGTAAAGCAAGCATTTTATTGCTCATGATTATTCCCAAGACTATGTAGTATTTATGAATGAACCAACCGTCTCTAAGATAAATATATTTTGTGATTCAAGAACTTGGGTGGTACTTTCCCATGGGAGAGGGTCATTGTGTAAGAATGGCTGGATGTCAGAATTATGTCATTACTCAGGTAAACCACAATTCCTGCGTAGATTGAGAGGGAGAGCCTGGAAATGTCATCATGTAGAACCGGGCACTGAAGTGGGGAGGTAGAACCTTGGGAGCTGGTTAAGCATCTTAATCTTCGTACAGTATTTGTCAGAACTTCCCCGAATCCCTGTTTCTTCTTTTAGACAGTGAGAGGTTCAGTTGGATATTCCCTACCCTTTACCTTCCAGCGTTTAAAACTCTGTTTCTGAAGTTTTTCATGGCATTCAAACTGCTGAGGTGGGTTAGGAACAGCTGGGGACATTGGTTCGAAGAAGGAGCCTGACTGAGACTGAGTTTCACTGATTTTGCTTTTCTTGGATTTCCTGATCTGCTCCACAAGCAAATCCGGCCGCTTCAGAGAACCCTGTGCTCCGATGCTCACCTCTGGAAGCGTTATGGCGAACATAAGTAGATGTACCTCCATGAGAGGTTTGAACACCCCCTTTAAGGTCAGATCCTTTATGTGCATAGCCTGATACACGTCTGTGTTCCAGGGGTTGTTTTTCTTACCTGATATCAAGACTATTACCAAGCTCAGTTGTAAGTTATGAGATAAAACTACAGCATCAAGCTTCTGGTTTTGCAAATATACCACCCTGAAAGATTTGCTGTGTGATGGGAAACTTAATTGCAAAATTACTTTTAATTCTCACATGTGTTCTTCCATATTGAAGAGTTCCAATGTGATTTTTTTTTTTTTTTTGGGCGTATTTAACATTCCTCAGTGTCCCACTGATATAAATATAATTTTACAACCTATAAACTATTGTGCATATATCATAAAGGCTAGAAAAGATATGAGTTATACTTCAGAATTTAAGGCCAGAATGAGTTTTGAGAACTGTTTATAGTACTTTTAACATTTCAAGGAAAAAAAAAGAAAAACTGATGAAATTTGATGTGCCTGCTAGGAGATATTACTTTATACCTTAATTTAAAAATTGGCTTGAATCAATTAATATCTTCAATTTTTTTTTATAACTCCTGTTCAATACTTAAACTTCAGTTTATCAGGAAAATTAAAATAGTTAACAATAAAATAGTTGTGAAATTTGAGCTGAAGACATGCTAATACAGTTTTGGCATTCAAAATCTTTGGATTTTGACTCTTTAAGTTTAAAATTTTAAACAAGTTACAGTGTAAAGTGCAATTAGTGTCTCTTGTTGCAAATTCTACCACATATTAGTAGACTATATCATTTATAAATAGATATATAGTCTACTACTAGACAATTTTGTTTTGACAAAAATAGCATGAATTTTGAATTTCCTTTTTGTCTTGTCATAGTTCTGCTCAGAAGTAGGAACAGATTTTAAACACATATCCTTTTCTTTGTCTCCTCTACCCCTCTTATTAATAATGGTTAAGACTGTGAAAGATGGCAATTATCAAAATGGAAAGGAAGAAAAAAAAATGGAAAGGAAGATGTATACGTATATGTACCAGTATTTATGCTCATTTAGAGATGGGAATTACTGCTAATATGGAAATGATTGCTTGACCTACCAAAGTTTCAAACAATGCTTTTCAGTTCATTCCACTTGAAAATAGATGTGTCCCTAATACGTGTGTGTGCTAAAAGTCACTTCAGTCATGTCCAGTTCTTTGCAACTCTATGGACTGTAGCCTGCCAGGCTCCTCTGTCCATGGGATTCTCCAAGCAAGAATACTGGAATGGTTTGCCATTCCCTTCTCCAGGGGATCTTCCTGAACCACGGTTTGAACTTGTATCTCCTGTGTCTCCTGCATTGGCAGACAGATTCTTTACCGTTGAGCCACCTGGGAAGCCCTCAAAAAGTGCCTTAATAGGCATGCAGATGGTTTAAACTGATAGGGGCTGCCACACTGTCTGACTGCAGTTACAAGTTGGTTGTTGAACCTATGTTTGTGTGTGTGTGTGCGTCACTTTATTTATCCTCACCCTCTCTCTCCTCCTGACCAACCCCCTCTACTCTTCTTTATATCTGTGAAGTGGTATGAAGGTCAGAACAGTACATTGACAGCAATCCTATTTACAGACCATTTTATGGTTATCTTTAAACTTTAGCTTTGGCGTTGCTTCCAAGGTCATGGTCTGGTGCAGCCATCAAGAGGCACAAAAGATAAACTCTGACCCAGAGGGGACTGGGTCTGCCACATTGACTTGACAATATGACTATTGAAGATTTTAGCAAGCTTGATGCAGTTAAAAAAATGGTCTAAGCTATAACTACTCATTTCACTTCAGCCTCATAATCTGAGGTTAGACATCCTGAAAAGAATTTCCTTTGTTTTCCGTCTGTTTTTTCTTGGAGAGACGATAAAGTGGAAAATTGAATTCTCTTGGACCACAATTGCAGAGTTGAAAAATATTGTAAATTAAAATCTTAAAACCACACAGGAATATTCAAACCCATAGGATTCATAGAGGGTGTAAAAGTGAAATCTATATGCGTTGGGTGTTTAGTGTTTCAAAACATGGCACAATTCCTAATGATTTTTTAAAAGACGTTTGGAATTTTTGTTTTGAGATAAAGTGGAAATAGAATTGAGTTTCCTGTGCTAACTTAGAAATATCCATGACTTCTATAATGCTCATGAAATTTTCCTTTATTTCTGCAGTAGGGATGTAGGTCTGCCAGGAAATCTGACCATCAGCTAAATAGCTGTTTCTGAGAGATAAAGCCTCGAAGCTGCAGCTTATTATGCCAGGAATAAGCCTCAGTCCCAAGGCATTGGGTGGGTTCTGTGTGATTTCTTTTTATTGAATTGTAATTGGCTCAGGAAGAGGGGAGAGAGAACAGCTACTTAGCTTACCCTGGAAGAGATTTACTCCATACCCAGGGTACTGCTACCAGGGAGCAGCAAATTAATATGCATTTCTCAGCCTGGGTGGCTTTTTGACACCTGATGATGTGGCAGTACATTTAGATGATAAGGAAAATCCCTGATCACAGCAGGAACATCTGGGTTTTTCTGGCAAGAGCGCAAGTTTCCTACCTTGTGTAGAAGCTTAAATGGCTGTTTGGTCCAGTGTCTTCTAATTTAAAAGAAGAGTAATTCCTTATGGTATTTTTCTTATATAATCTTTTAGATATAAAGTTGTGGCTTTAATAATTTTTTGCTGTTTGCAAATTTAGTACTTATTAGGGCTTTCTATTGGTCTGTTGGTCTATTTC
Source organism: Bos taurus (assembly GCF_002263795.3). NCBI lineage: Eukaryota > Metazoa > Chordata > Mammalia > Artiodactyla > Bovidae > Bos > Bos taurus. Next base: position 18,759,891 of record NC_037340.1, read on the forward strand.
TACTAATATATTGGTCATACTGCTAGATTTTTATAAGTCTCAAGAAAAAGATTTCATGTTTTGCTTTAAGTTTACCAATATGCAGAATTGAGACATTAACTTGATCATAGAATAAAATAGATTTAAAAGCCCATTCTTCAATTTATTATAAATTCAGTGTGAAACTATCACTGACTAACATTTTGGTTGGTTTATTTTTTTCTTTAGGTTATGGTATATAAGTTTTGCAAATACGTTCAAAAAATATTTTTGACTTTTATGTAGTTAGCTATAGTTTGGTCCATGGAAAATGTGGTCTTGCAAAGACGTAGTTAAGAGTACCGTAATTTTAAAATCATTTACACTGGAAAAAATATTTTCAAATTGAAAATAGAGCACACGGTATACATTTCATTTGAAAATGGTGACTGTCCACGCACATATTGTAGAAAATACAAGTAGAAACACATAGTGTGCTATTAGGTTTAAGCATGTGCTTACATCACTGAATACGAATCACAGCTTAATAGAATTGTAAAGTGTTTGTACTTGATCCAGACTTCAGGCAGGATTTTGAGGAAGAACGTTGCTGAAATGCCAGTAGCATGAGATGGTGCAGTCAACAAAATAACAGATACTGTGGGGTAACAACTGGTAACACATTTTAGAAATTCTTCACTTACCTGGTGATGACTAAGGTGACTGACTGTAACTGGACTTTTCGTAAACACATTAATATATGAGTTTATTACTGGCTTTACCATATCAATATTGAATTAGGAAAACTTTTTTTATGAGGGATATAATATTTTATTTTTCTTACCATTTAAATGCTCAAAGTTGATTCTACTGATAGATCTTTTGATTTTTTTTTAAGCCCTTATCTGCCTTAATATGATTACTTTATGGTAGCCTGCTGCATGAATTATGTGTCATAATTGACATAAATGGAGAAATGCCACACTACTTTTTAGATGCAATTGGAAATAATCATATTTTCCGCAGACATTGTATACTGTAGTACTGTAGGTGTGACATAAAATTGAAATAGGCATCTAACAGTAGCATGCTGCAGTCCATGGGGTCGCAAAGTGTCGAACACGACTTAGTGGCTGATGACAGCAATACGTCTTTTAGTATAAATTTAAAAGTACAGTCTTTGTATTTCAGTGAAAGTGCATTTCCACTAAATTTTGTCATGATACCTTTATTAAAGTATCCCATTTCAATTTGATTTTTATTTAAAACATTTTTTCATTTTTATTTCTTGAGTTTCTGTTTTTCAAGATTATTTTATTAGTTTCTTATTATGATTATTTGCCGAGCTGTGGCATGTGGGATCCTAGTTCCCCTACCAGAGATAGAATCTGCGCCTCCTGCCATGGAAGCATGGAGCCCTAACCACTGGGCTTCCAGGGAAGTCCCTCAATTTGATTTTTAAAACAACTGATAGAAATGTTCCTTTAAAATTATGGGATTCTGAAACCTCATGAAAATAGAGAACATAATAAGTATTCCAGAAAAAGCCATCCACGTAGGTGTAGGCCACTGAGCTAAGTGCTAGGGTTTAAAGGTGACTGGTGATCTTCTGCCCAGGTGTCACTGTGATCATGAAAATAGCCATTTTAAAAATTAACTGAATTATAAGTTAGAATTATAATTAGAACTAAAATTGGAATATAGTGATAACAAGATGCATGACATTATTAGTTCTGGTGAGAATCAGGGAATGCCTCTTACAGAAAGTAGCTTGGGGACTGGGTGTTGAAGAGTGGTGAGTGTTTTTACAGAAGCAGCATTACTGGGAGTCTAGACTCAGGAAGATCCTGATGGAGATGGGAGGCCTGTGGCACTGAAGGTCCCCAGCTCGGCCTCGTGTTTGTTCTAGGTGTGACGTGACCTAGAGGGCATTGTAGAAGAATCCTCTGTGGCAGGTTGTTGGAGAGGATGAGGATTGACCAAGCCTCCAATTTGAGGGCTGCTGATTGTTCAGATGAGAGGCACATTGATTCTGTACGAGGGTGATTGCCCAAATCTAAGATCTTGGCCATGAACTCTGGATTCACAAGACCTAGCAACTGTGGGGATTAGGCAGGATGGAAAGATGTGAAACAGGTGATTCTGTTTTTCAGAAGGGTGCCAGAATTGATATAGGAGTTGGGTTTCATTTTGATCTACTGATTTTGAGATATCTTTGGGACATCCTGTTGGTAATTTAGATCATGAATTCAGAAAAAATATTTAGTGTTGGTGACCTGTGTGTAGATACTTTCATGGGTTAGGTTTTAAATGGCTTCCCAGGTGGCGCCAGTGGTAAAGAACATACCTGCCAATACAGGAGACTTAAGGACCATCCCTGGGTGGAGAAGATCCCCTGGAGGAGGGTGTGGTAACCCACTCCAATCATCTTGCCTGGAGAATCCCATGGACAGGGGAGCCTGGCGGGCTGAGGTCCATGGGTTTGCAAAGAATCAAGATACAACTGAAGTGACTTAGCATGTGTGCAGATTTTGAAACTGTACAACTGTACACTCTTGGGCTTGTTCAGAGAGACGGTGGTGAGTGGTCCATAGTAAGAGCCCACAGGGGCCATTTAAAAGATGAGGAATCTCCATCATTATGGAGATTCAAGAGGAATCAAAAGCACCAGCAGCTTCTTGGATTCTAGACATCAACAAGAGTGTTTTGTAGCATCTTGTCTCATCATTTTAAAGATAGATTTTCCCCTTTGCAAGTGGTATTTCATCATGTCACATACACCGTGTTCATTGTCAACTTTTCACCTAACGGTTTTAGCATCCATTAATTATCTTTGCCTGAATGAATGATTTCATTAGGAGTTGAAAATGGTGATTTTTCTAATTCTATTAATTATTCGATTATTACGTGCATTCAATTCAGGTCAGTTCAGTTCATTCGCTCAGTCGTGTCTGGTTCTTTGCGACCCCATGAATTGCAGCACGCCAGGCCTCCCTGTCCATCACCAACCCCTGGAGTTCACTCAGACTCACGTCCATCGAGTTGGTGATACCATCCAGCCATCTCATCCTCTGTCGTCCCCTTTTCCTCCTGCCCCCAATCCCTCCCAGCATCACAGTCTTCCAATGAGTCAACTCTTCGCATGAGGTGGCCAAAGTACTGGAGTTTCAGCTTTAGCATCATTCCTTCCAAAGAACACCCAGGGCTGATCTCCTTTAGAATGGACTGGTTGGATCTCCTTGCAGTCCAAGGGACTCTCAAGAGTCTTCTCCAACACCACAGTTCAAAAGCATCAATTCTTTGGTGCTCAGCTTTCTTCACAGTTCATCTCTCACATCCATACATGACCACTGGAAAAACCATAGCCTTGACTAAATGGACCTTTGTTGGCAAAGTAATGTCTCTGCTTTTCAATATGCTATCTAGGTTGGTCATAACTTTTCTTCCAAGGAGTAAGCATCTTTTAATTTCATGGCTGCAGTCACCATCTGCAGTGATTTTGGAGCCCAAAAAGATAAAGTCTGCCACTGTTTCCACTGTTTCCCCATCTATTTCCCATGAAGTGATGGGACCGGATGCCATAATCTTCATTTTCTGAATGTTGAGCTTTAAGCCAACTTTTCCCTCTCCTCTTTCACTTTCATCAAGAGGTTTTTTAGTTCCTCTTCACTTTCTGCCGTAAGGGTGGTGTCATCTGTATATCTGAGGTTATCGATATTTCTCCTGGCAATCTTGATTCCAGCTTGTGCTTCTTCCAACCCAGCGTTTCTCATCATGTACTCTGCATATAAGTTACTATGTTTTCTGAAAGGACAAGTTTTCCTCCTTGACTATTGGTTACTTTGAAATACCATTCCTACAGAAAAAGTAGGATGTATTTTTTTAATGCTCTCTGTTTGATTGTTCATTTTCAAAGTAGAGAGTTGGTATAATAATACTTTCTAATGGTGGCAAATGAATAGCAAAACCAGGTCCCTAGTCAATGTTAGGAGCACAAGATCCTTGATGTAAAACTTGTGCTTCTGTTTCTCCACCCTTCCATCTTTCCTGTCTTCATGGATCTTTTAGTTTCTGTCATTAATAAGTTTATCTGCCTTTTATGACTTATTTGAATGTCTGGTCAGTAAGTTTAGGGACTACCATGTGAAGCATAGATTTGCTTTGTTCTGAAGTTATTATGGTCAAGGAAGGGCTCTTAATATTTTGAGACACAGTGAACTTTAGTTGCTTCATTTGCTTGATTCCTTTCTTTAGACTTTGTCTGTGTCTTCTGCTTTACCCTTTCCACGTTCTTATAAGCAAGGTCCGCACTTCATCGTGGGTGTGGAGCAGCAGCCTAATCTCACCAGCATTTTCCTTGTACTTGTGGTTGTGCCTCATCACAACTTTGACCCACAGTAACCAGAAGGATACAGAGTTTTTCTAGTAAAAAGTAGTTGCCGCTAATGGTAAATTCTACTATTGTGTTTTTAATGTTTACTTTCTGTAGTTTGGTTTTAAAAAGTTAAAAAGTTTCACGCTACAGTTTATACTGTAGCTATTTCACGCTACAGTTTATACTGTAATTATAATTATAGATTAAATTGTTTTTCAAAAGTCACAATATTGGCCTAGGTTCAGGATGACCAGTTCATTTTTAAGTTTTATCCTCTGATGGAACAGAAAACAGTATCCTGGTTTATTCCAAGGTCTATACAATCAATCCTATTATGTTACACTTTTTGTTTCTATGTGTGTGTTTGTTGCTAATGTGGTTTAAGTAATGAAGAATAAGAATCAATCATGTGTATGAAGATTTTTACAGCCAGACTACCCTCAACAAAGTTTTTAAGGAAAATATTTGGGTATTTAATGTGGGGCACTGATGTAAGTTAGCTGAAGTGAGGCTAACATTTTAAATTTGTTCTTTTAGAAGATACTTAGATTTAGCTATTGAACTGAAATGCTCAATTTTCCTACCTTATCCTAGCCTTCTCATATCTTTTCAGAACATTGAGATTAAGCCAAAGCTCTAAAGCCAAAGCAAGTTGTTATAAATTATTATTTGAAAGAAATACCTTGGCTGCTCTGGGGTATATTAAATAAATATTTATCAATCAAAGACATCTCATCTCAAGTATGTTGGGGTGAACAAATAATGTGTCTGCGATTCATGGGGTCGCAAAGAGTCAGACACGACTGAGCGACTGATCTGATCTGATCTGATTATGTACCACGTGTTGGGATAGGCTAATTTTTTTCTTCTCTCACTATTTGAATTAATGTTTACAACTAGCTTGTGAAGGAGGTAACTGAAGAGCCCAGATCTTACCCAAATTCCTGAAACTATGAGGATCTAAATAAAGAGCAAATTCATTCATCTTCTGTTCTAAATGTTTTTGGTAAATTATAGAAAACATCTTACAACATTATTCTAAGATTGGAAAGAAGAAGAAAAGAGAAATGCCATGATTGAGTGATGATGAAAGTCTAGTATAGAAGTATTTCCCTGCAGAGGTTGACCCCAGAGGAGGGCAGAGTGTGTTGTTCTGTCTACTGTGCTCCTACCTGTGTGGCCACAGCCATCAGACTCCCTTTCTCAGGCAGGTGACTGCATTTCTGAGGTCTAACCTGGAGGAAATGACCTATATCAGCTCTTTGATATCGACTAGGGGAAACCATTTTAAATATGTAGAATCATTTTTTTTTTCTGCTACTTTAGAAAAACCAGGTGCATCATTAATTTGCAAAGTCTGGTTTTTTACAAGACACCTTTTTGTTTCTTTTTGAATAGAAAGATGAAAACTACAGAAGCCTCCCACGGGACACTAGTAATTGGTCTAACCAATTTCAGAGAGACAATGCTCGCTCATCTCTAAGTGCCAGTCACCCAATGGTGGACAAGTGGCTGGAGAAGCAAGAACAGGTAACATAAACGCATCCTTCTACATGTGTCGGTGATATAACTTCCTGGCCCACCCCCTAGGCATTTCCCTCCATCACAGTGATGCTTGGAGATAAGTGGTTCTGCCCAACTGTAGTTAAATACCAGGCTCTGTATCTGAGTGTGTCTAACGTAAATGTAGACTGTTTTGATGGTGGTCCCTGATCAAAGATTTCTCCTAAGCAGTTGCTGTAGATTCTCAAAAATTACCACCATAGAGCTTTTTAGGTTGTGAGGCACAGATATTTGGTATGAATAATGCAGTTTATAAGTAGACTTTCAAGGCCACCCATGGGGGACTTCCCTGGCAGTCCAGGGGTTAAGACTTCACCTTCCAATGCAGGGGCTGCAGGTTTGACCCCTGGTTGGGGAGCTGAGATCCCACATGCCTCACAGCCGAAAAACCAAAACATAAAAAAACAGAAGTAATATTGTAACAAATTTAATAAAAACTTTAAAAATGGTCTATATAAAAAAGGGGGACTTAAAAAAAATCACCCATGGGTTCCCCTCTCTATTGAGAGGCAATAAAGTCGAAAGATCTGAAGGGATGAAATAAAAATTTCTGTTACCCCTGACTTCACTTAATGGGAGAAATAGACATTCTATTATTGTTTCAGCAATTGTCAGGTTAAGACCAGGACCTGTTGTAGGCATCTGTGTTTTCGCAGTTGCTTAGTTCACTCTGCAGGGTAGCCACCTCCAATTCACAAAATCAAAAATTGGTCACCACTCAGCATACATAATGGCTTCCTATCTTAGGAAGGGGACTGTTTGCCGTTTGTATGAAAACTAAGAGGTTTTCTGCTAAGTTTTGATGTATAAAAAAATTCTTGCAGTGTCATTTAAAAAAAAGTGTTAATTGCTTATTGTTAGTCACAGTGTTTTCTCTGTAGTTTTAATAGTATTGATATTAAAAATCTGTGTATTTGGTTCCCGCATCACTTATTTTCTTTAAAAAGTTCATATGGATCACAAACTAGGTGAGTACTCAGTGACAGAATGCTTTGTTGTGTATTTGTTTCAGTAATTTCTAAAATTATTGATAATGTGGTTGCCTAGATACTGGAATAAGCTGTTTTTCAATTTAGATTAATGATATCAGTGGAAGGAAACCCTATTCTACTGAATTCATCTCAGTCTATTTTTTCAGTATAATCTCCTAAAAGAGTTCTATGTATGTGGGATATTTGAACAATAAAAAATGACAGTTTGCCTTTGATACCTGCAATGGTATGATTTTTATCCTATAGTAAGGAGCATAAAACTTTGTGTGATGGAAAATTTTTTAAATAATTAAAAAGCCATTGAAGTTCTAGTAGGAAGAACAAGTGATAAAAACAAGTGAAAAACCAGTGGTAATGAAATAGTAATACCGATTAAAGTCCATGAGATTATCACTTTGAAGTAAAGTTTTTTTATTGTTTACTTTTTATTTGAAAAAAAAAAGTAGTACAATAAATTATAAAGACAGCACGGAGTTCTGATGCACACTTCACTTGGCTTAGTGATAACAGCTAACATAAATAACCACATTATCAAAAAGTTGAAACAACACTATTAACTAAACTATTATTTGGTTTCTACCAGTTTTTACTTGCATTCTTTTGATGTATGTGTGTTAGTCGCTCAGTCATGTCCGACTCTTTGTGATTCCATGGATTATAGCCCACCAGTCTCCTCTGTTGCCGTTTCCTTCTGCAGGGGTTTTGATGTATAAATTTATGAAAAATTTCTTTTTGGAGTGTAGTTGCTTTACAGTGTTAGTTTCTGCAGGATGGCAAAGTGAATCAGCTATACATATACATACATCCCCCTCTTTTGTGGATTTCCTTCCCATTTAGGTCACCGCACTGTGTTGAGTAGAGTTCCCTGTGCTACTTCAGCTCTCACTGAAGTAACTTTTTAAAATGAAGATGGTTTAGCTGGGCCTGGGATCAGACTGGAAGCTACCCTCTGTTCACCTTGTATGGTGTTTGGGCACTTGGTCACCTTGTCTGCCCCTCAGTTTATTCATATAGCAGATGAGTTTATCATCGAACCTGCCTCATCAGTGATGTAATACCTGCTGAGGGTTTACAGTCAGGCCTGGTACCCAGAAAGACTCACTGTGTCTTAGTGTATTTGTTGGAAAAACATTGGGTGTGAATACAGAACATCTGGATTGCGTGATAAGGAAGCACTCCTTGCTCCTGTAACAAGAAGTCTGGGGGAAGGGCAGAGGGGGCTTCATTTTTGGCCCGGTGGCCTCCCTCAAGGCCTGGGGTCCCCAGCTTTTCTGGGAGTCTCCCGAGGTCTCCACTAGTCTTTTCCTGCCTGATTCAGACCATCAAGTCCTTGCAGAGGAAGGAGGCCATGCCCTTCTCTTCACTGTGGCTCACTTGAAAGCAGATAAGCTTTTCCTGCCAGCTTGCCTCTTTCCTTACCCACCAGATGCCTTCCGTATTTTGTTGTTCAGAATCACGTGACTTGCCTGCCCATTTCTAAATCAAAGGCAGTAAAGTACCTGCCTTGGTTTAGACTAATCAAACTTGACCTCCTGGAACTGGGGGTGGAAATGGGGGTTTACCTTTCCTGAAACACAGTTGCTCGTCACTAAACAAAACCACGCGCGCGCGCGCGCACACACACACACACACACACACACACACACACACAAATCAGGGCTCTGTTCCAGCAAAAGTTGCTGAATCTGATCTTTTTTTCTGTTTGCAAGATTCAGAAGAAAAAAAAATATTGGCAGCCCAGAGTTTCTAAAATATGATACATTTAATTATTTCCGAAAATATAACTTTGTCTTACTGTTGCGATTGTAGGCCTGTAAAGAAAGTAAAATAGCTTTTCTTTGTAATTTTGGAATTTCTTTTTAAGCAAAAGGGACTCATTGAGAAGCCACACAAATACCTACCCCAACCCCAAATAAGCCTTGTTTGCTTCTGTCGAAGTTATCTAAAGTATTTGTTCTATGATAAAAAAGTTTTTTTTTAAAAAAGTATTTTTTTAGTCTATGTAGCCCACTGTAGATGACATTAGCTAATTGCTAATTGATTCCTGAGCCCACAGCATCTTTTTCCTTAGCTTAAGAAATGATGATTCATTCATTAAATTTAGTGGTTTACCAGGAGCTGGATAATTAACCAACCTGAAAACTACTTAACTAGACAGGAAGAGCAAAAACAAAATTCATATTAAAACTTTGGCTTAAAGTAAACACAGTTGTTTGGATAGAAGAGGACAAATAAGTTATGCTGGATACACTGGAAATCTAGTCCAGCCATTCTCATTTAATTGTGGATTTATTCATTTAATTGTTGCCACGAGTCATCTGACTTTAATGGCCTGATGCCTCCTCTGTGGCTTTTTTTTTTCCCTGCCTTAATTTTTGCCATTAAAAATAAAGTAAAGGAGTGGCATCAGGTAGATAAAAGAATGTTTCATATGTTTTTAAAAAAAAAGTCAGCCCTTGCCTTTAGGATTTGAGATCACAAGGGTGGAACTGATATCTTCTCTTAGTTATGCCATCTGTCCTGAAGAGGTCAAGAGAGTTCCAGATTTTATATGCCTGCAGTGGTTTTGTTTTTGCTCTATTTCCTACTAGAGTGCTTCTCATTATCTGTTTTTTGAAGGCAATTATGCCCACATCAGCTGTGCCAATGGGAATAAACAGTAGGGATGAAAAGGACAAAGGAGGGTGTGAATGCTGAGTTAGCAGGCACATCTGGAAGCTGAGGTGCTTTCCCTTTTGTGGATGGACCCTACATAAGAGGGCTACTGAATCTTCCTTCCCTCTGAGTGTTGCTAAGTTACACCTCTGTGACCAGAGGTAGGCAGTATACTGAACTCTGACCCAGGAAGCACTTGGAGTCAAACTTAACATGATTATGGAATCATGACTGACTCACTGCTCAGAATAGCCTGTAGCTGCATCCTACATCAAGATCATCTCAGAAGGTAGGACTGCTGCTGCTGCTGCTAAGTCGCTTCAGTCGTGTCTGACCCTGTGCAACTCCATAGACGGTAGCCCACTAGGCTCCTCTGTCCCTGGGATTCTCCAGGCAAGAACACTGGAGTGGGTTGCCATTTCCTTCTCCAATGCATGAGAGTGAAAAGTGAAAGTGAAGTCACTCAGTCGTGCCCGACTCTTAGTGACCCCATGGACTGCAGCCTACCAGGCTCCTCTGTCCATGGGATTTTCCAGGCAAGAGTACTGGAGTAGGGTGCCATTGCCTTCTCCGGAAGGTAGGACTGAGCATCCTTCAAAAGCAACCTTTTCTTACCTCAGTCAGTTGACTTCCTTCTTCTGAGAGCACTCAGAGGAAGCACAGAGGATGTGAAGACTAAATCAGTGTTTGTTGTGTTGCCTTTAAAAAGTTCTCCTGGGACTTCCCTGGTGGTCCAATAGCTAGGACTCTGAGCTTTCCCTGCAGGGGGCATTAGTTGGAACCCTGGTGGGGGCACTAAAATCCCACATGCCATGCAGCCAACAAGTTTTATAAAAATAATAAAATTAGGTCTTAAATAAATAAAACGTAAAAAAAGAAAAATTCTCCTGCTTTAAAAATTTTGATTCTAAGATCTAAGTAACAAAAAATGCAATGAAGTCCTTAGTTTTGATGTGTGGCTGTGTTTTAAGAAATCTGAATTTCTTTTTATGATTACCACTTCCCTGACTCTGCATGGACTATAATATCGGCAGATAATAGATCATAAGCTGCCTTTGTTCTTATATCCCCACGGTTTATTGCAGCTAATAAATTCCACAAAAGAGGAGGCAGGATCTTTACAATATGTGATTGGGAGAATTTGGGACCAGAACTGTAGAGGGACCTTAAGGGAAATTTAAGCTAATTGGGAGCCTGCCATTTCCACTACCTTGTCTGGGTGAACAGGCCTGAAGCCAATTAACAGAAAGAGTGGTCAGGTGGAAGGCACATTCCAGCCCCCACTTACGCTGTGTTACAGGGGACGACTGCCCTGACCTTTAGAGGAAAGTCCATGCTTTAAGGTTTTTTCCATCAAGCAAAAACTTCATCTAATTGGCAGGTTATACTGAGGGAGGCAGACTCGGGGAAAGCCTTAAATGTGTGGTGATGGCGAGATTCAGGCTTGACATTGAATGTGCTGCCCCCGCCCCGCTGGAGCCTGTGAGGCTGTGAGTTTTAGAAGCGCTGACCTGCCTTTTTCCTTCTGATTTTGTGTACTTCTGTCCCTGTCTCCAGACGGGATGCTCTTGCCCCATACTTTTTCATGTTGACAGGACATTTCTGACTTATGAGCACTTCTTCCTTCGAAATGAAGGTGGCTAATCCAGGGAGGGATAGGTTTGTTTTTATGTCAGCTGTGTTTGTTGAGTCCTAGAGATTATAATGAGAAAATAATTGACTGTTAAATAGAAAACAGATGTAATAAAATAATGCCAGAGAATGAATGTTTATCGTTGGTTTTATTTGCAAAAAAAAGAGAGTCCAACATTGTCTGCTTATCCTGATGCTTTTTAAATTTTTGAAAATATTTACACATTATGACTACTACTCACGTGCTACACATTGAGTATACTCACAAATCATAGAAAAGGTTTTTATTTTTCGTTATAATTTGTTTAAGGCCAAATTTTTGAAGATCTGGGGCAGGAGTAAATTTTAAAAATTAGAGCCTGGGGACTTCCCTGGTGGTCAGGTGTCTGAAGCCTCCACACTCCCAATGCAGGGGGCCTGGCTTCCATTCTTGATCAGGGAACTAGATCTTACATATTGCATCTAAGAGTTCTAATGCTGCAACTAAGACCCAGTGCAGCCAAATAAATAAATAAGTAAAAATAAGTGTTAAAACATAAAAGTTAGAGTCTGTTTTGGATGTGAATAAGCAGTGTGTGAAGAAACATTTTTAGAATGGATACGTGTATAGGTATGGCTGGGCCCCTTCACTGTTCACCAGAAACTGCCACAACATTGTTAATTGGCTACAAATACAAAATAAAAAGCTTTATTTAGGGGAAAAAAAGAGAAACTTTTAAGCTTATCCAGATTTTTATACAGGGATAGTTTAAACAATGAGTAAGTCGGTCAGTAATTCCTCACGGTCCTAGGTCTTGCCTGTTTCGCCCTGGTGTGATGAATGACAGGGGCCAAGAGTCACGCCATGGGCCCTGTCTGCACACCTCTCTTTGAGGCTGAGTTTTCTTTCATCTACATGCACAGGGGCAGATCCTCATTCTTTCCCAAGTGCTTAAAATCCTTTTCTAAACGGGGAAAAAAAAAATCTCCTTTCAATGACACTTAGAACCATCCAGATGACATAAATAAGTTGTTTTCCAGAATATGAACTGATCATACTTTCTTAATGACAAAATTAGGAGGTGGCTTCCTCAGAAACCTGATAACAACAGCTGCAAACCCGTCACTGAAATGACTGCAGGGTCATCCAGTTAGAACCGGGAATCACGATGGAAATTCTGACCGGGGAACTGGCCGGGCTTTGTGGTCTCTGCCGACATTAACGGAACAGGAGGTTAGGGTCTGGTGCTGCCAGGTAGTAATTAGAATGTGTTTTGTTTGTTGTTTCTTTAGCACATAGACACTGAGGAACCAAAAGACTGGATTATCTGGTTAAAAATAATCAAAGGTCCTTGCCTCCCAATTCTCAAATTCTACAATTTTCTATTAAAAGGTAGGAGATCTATTAATATTATTTCCTAGTTGGCAAAGTTTGGCAGAACTTGTGCAGAAGCAAGTATAATTGCGTTCCCCTCTAGCAGCAGCAAATGTAGAAACAAGAAACATTGATCGTTTTAAAATTAAATTTAGTTTTCATTATAAAATGCCAGAGAGTTTCTTCATAGCAGAAACCTGTCATGTTCACAATAACACCAAAAATAAAACCCAAACAACCTCTGAAGTGAGGTGTCATGTCTCTTGGATATGCCAAGAGCAGATTGTCTTGGACTTTGATAACGGGGTGCCTACCATAATAAGACATGTCTTTACATTAGTTAAGGTTTAAAACATGATTAAAGTGACTTCTGTGTACATGACACATATTATTTCTCATAAACCCTACACATTTTCTACTTGTATTATCAAAGAACTGTGGACTCATAGCATCAAATACAAAATCAGGACTGGAAGGCAAGGGGCTGGTGGACATTTAAGAAGGGCACACTAGTTTGCCGGGGAGCCTTGCCAAAGCACATGCAGGGCCACTTTCATGAGAGCGATAAGCTGCATTTTACTCTTATCTAAACTCATAATTCACTGGCGGGGCCTTGACTGGGTTGTGTAAACTCTGCAAACTTCATTTTCAGTGCAGACAAAATGGGAAAATAATGCCCACTGTTGGAGTGTGTGCAGATGAAGTGAGCGAACACATACCCAAACTCAGATCCAGCTTTTGGTGCATCATGGGCACTTGCTCAGTGCTGCTTTCCTGTCTCAATTTTAGGGGAGAATGGGCTTAATGGTTACACCTCACTTAACGCTCTCTAGTTTTGAGTCACTGAAATGTTATTTTCTCCAAGCATATTAGGTGTCCCACTTGGTGTGCTGGGCTGGTTCGTTTTCATCCCTGGTGTATTCTAATGCCATCATCATCCTTCCAGAATTGGATTCTTGCTTCCATGGCATCTTATCAGAATTAGAATACAAGTTAATCATTTTAAATCATCTCTGGTTCTTCTCTGAAGAACCTAGTCTGACATAAGAATGACATTAGTGTTAATTTCTGTGTCTGTGTCCGTGTTTTATATTCCCTTCTGTTTTTGGCAAACAAGTGTGGTTTTGATACGATTAGACCAATGGCAGCCCACTCCCGTACTCTTGCCTGGAAAATCCCATGGACAGAGGAGCCTGGTGGGCTGCAGTCCATGGGTTGCGAAGAGTCAGACATGACTGAGCAACTTTACTTTCACTTTTCACTTTCATGCATTGGAGAAGGAAATGGCAACCCACTCCAGTGTTCTTGCCTGGAGAATCCCAGGGACGGGGGAGCCTGGTGGGCTGCCGTCTATGGGGTCGCACAGAGTCGGACACGACTGAAGCAACTTAGCAGCAGTAGCAGCAGCAGCAGACCTAAGGATACCGCTTAAGAATGCTAAGTGTCTTAGGAGGGCTTCTGTTCTGCCACTTTCTAAGCATCTGGGTCCCTTTGTGAATGGAGGACGCTCCGGAGGCGTAGTGCTGCTCTTTGGTTTTTGGAGTGTTGGGTTGGGGGTAGTGCGGTTTAATGGGAACTAGTCAATTCTCCTGTTCCTTTATGACTGGCCCTTTTTATTGCTTCTTTGGCCTATGGAGCTAAAAGCCTGGGAGCAGCAGGGAAGTGCGTCTGAAATTCTACTGAGTGAAAAATCTTTCGTGGTGTGTGGATTAACCTTCACGGGGTATCTGTTAGTAGCTGATGATTTCCTTGCCTGTGAATATAGCTGCTATAACTCGATGTTTAGAGCTTGTGCTGTGGATAAAGGCCCATTTTCTTTTTTAGCTACGACCCTCAGGTGCCTTTTCATATATTCATTGCAGGCAGTCTTCAAGATTTTTGTTGTGAGCCGCACGATTAAATATGACTATGAAAAGAATACAGGTTTTCTCCTCTCTCTTCTACATTCACTGAGCAGTGAACTGCTCTCTTTTAAAGAAATTTGGTGAAGAAGTTGCATTAAAATCTTTAGCTTACAGTATGTTGTCTTCCCTGCCCGTGTCCTGCAGCCTGCCTATAGCAAGTGAATCCCTCATAGGCCATTTTAAATTTGGGGGTTTTGTGATCTAGGTAGGTATAGTTTTTTCAAAGTCAGTCTCATACAGGCTTTTTCCAGCTACCTTCAACAGGATTCTGGAATGGTCCTGAAAAAAATGGCTATTTTTAAACACTAAAGCGTTTTGCTCAATGGTTGTGTGTTCTTTTCTCCCACAGGGTATATGTGCCCTGTAGTATTTTCATTGGGTCTGTGTATCTGTGAGCTATTTTTTCCTTCAGTTTTTCCCTCCTTTCTTTCTCTTTCTGCTCTTATGGCTGAAGGAGGTTGTTGATCCGCTTTCTTCAATATCTGAAAAGATTTTAAAGAAGAAAGTACTGAAAATAAACATGTAGTTTCCATAATATAAAGGACTTCCCTGTAGCTCAAATGATAAAGAATCAGCCTGCAATGCAAGAGACCAGGATTCGATCCCTAGGTTGGGAAGATCCTCTGGAGAAGGGAGTGGCAAGTTACTCCAGTATTCTTGCCTGGAGAATCCCATGGACAGAGGAGCCTGTGGGCTACAGTCTGTGGGGTTGCAAATTGTCGGACATGACTGAGAGACTAACACACCCATTTCCATAATATAACCTCAATAGCATTGCAAGGGAGATGGGTTTGGAGTGGGCTTTTTGGGTTTTACTTCATGTTTTTATAGAAATACATACTCCTTTGCAATAAGAATGTATTACTTGTAATATTTTTATTTTTAGCAAATCAAGCTTTATAAGATTGAAAGATGGAGTAATGTTTTCTCTCTTTCTCTTTATTAAGCAAATACTGTAATCACCAAGTTATAAGATAAAATGGCAATGTGGATATTTATCAGAATCAAGTTAAAACTTTTGAGAAGCAGAGTGTTTCTTCCTGCCTGCTGTATTCCTTCACTTCTCTGAAGTCATTCTTGTGTTCTCTGGTTCCTCCTGTTCCCAGCAGTGTGTTTACACACCTACCTTGGCGCGTGCTGCCGCCCTCCTCATACCTGGAGGAAATTTCCCTAAGGTCAGCAGCCCTCACCTCTGCTTTGTCCGCTGTGCCTTCTCAGTCAGAGGACTTTGCCTTTGTGTTTATTTCTTCCCTACGCAGCCCTGAGTATGTGTATGTGTGTGTCTCTGCACTCGGTCGTCTAGTCAGCAGCTATAGGCTACCCACTGCCGCATTCTTGGGCTTCCCTGGTGGCTCAGACAGGAAAGAATCCGCCTGCAATGCAAGAGACCTGGGTTTGATTGCTGGGTTGGGAAGATCCCCTGGAGGAAAGCATGGCAACCCACTCTAATGTTCTTGCTTGGAGAATCCCACGAACAGAGGAGCCTGGTGGGCTACAGTCCATGGGGTCACAAACAGTGGGCCACGACTGAGCAACTAAACCCAGCACACTCATTAACACTGGCCCTGTCCCACAAGCTCTTGTCTCCTGGTTGCCCTGCCAATTCAGACTTAGTTCCTTCCTTCCTTTTTTTTAAATGTCTATTTTAAAATTGTGGTAAAAATCACAAAATATAAAATACTATTTTAGCCATATTTAATTGTGCAGTTCAGTGGCACTAAGCCCATTCACGTTGTTGTGCATCTCTGACCATCATCCATCTCCTGAAGTTTTCACCTGAAACTGAAGCTCTGTCCTCATTAAGCAGTAAGTCCCCCTCCCCACAGCCCACCCCCACCACCTGGCCCCTGGCATCTCCTGATGTACTTTCTGACCATGATTTGACTATTCTAGGTACCTTGTATAAGTGGAATCAAACCGTATTCATCTGCCCCTTCTGTATGTTGGAATGCATTTTTAAGGTTAACTTAACATACATCCTACAAACAGATTGCACCATCTGCCCCCTGCACGCCCCACCTTCCGCCCCCGCTCCGGCCATGTTATACAGCGGGCCCTCACCAGCCGTCTGTCTCATATGTAATAGTGTACATGCATCAATCCCAATCTCCCAACCCATCCCACACCACCCTCCTTGGTGTCCACAGGTTTGTTCTTTATGTTCTTTATCTTTCATGTCTCCCCCCACCCCCCACCCCTCCCTAATCCTCATGCTTGAAGGAGGGGCACATTCCTGCAGCCTCAGGCTATTGTCTCTTCTTTCCTTAGCCTTTTCTTTATTACACTTATGAATTTGAATTTATCTTTGTTTATGTCTGTTTCCATGCACCAAAATGGCACAGGCATCATCCTGGTTACTATTTGTTTGTAGCTCTGACTCATCCCCCATGTGTTTTTGAGTGAATAAGTGTTTTGAGAAATTGGAAGGAGAAAGTCCATAATGATTTTACTTTTCCTGATACCATGTATTGCAGGTTGATTCTTTGTTGGGTGGACTAGATTGGCTATTTTTATGCCATATGATATGATCCTGTGATTTTTATTAGTTACCAGCTAAAAACTGCAGGTTATAGGTAAAGCAAAGAAAAACTGTTAAATATTAAGACATGTACATAAGTCAGCCTTATGCATGTGGTTATACTTCTCAGTCATCAATGTTTGGCCACATCCTTGCTTGTTTTGCAAGGGGTGCAAGTTTTACACCAAAACCCAGGTCTGATGGAGAGCGTGGTCTTCGTCATTTATAGACTTATTTAATCACTTCTTACCTTTCCCTGAGAGTGTCTTGTAACTGAACATGGTGTTAAAAGGTGAGCCTGAGCAGTCTGTTACCAGCAGTGTCTCTGCATCCTTATAATTTTTGCTGTATCACAGGTTACAGTTGCCCTGGGAAAGACACCTGAGGCTTTTCAGGCTTTTAAAGCTTTCTAGAGAACATCATGATCGTAGAAGGTGCAAGCTGCTGGGACTTACTTAAGGGAGGCATTAGTGGGACATTAAAAAAAGCCCCCTAAAATGTTGCTCACGTTCCAACATAGTCACCGATTCTATTAGCTCTAAAGTTTTTAATTACTTGAATATTTAAAATATTTAATTATCAGAAAATGTGAAATTACTCTGTGGTTGTAGCTAAAGCGACAGATTAATTTTCCATTTAATTGGAAAACAATATTTGAACAAGTTGTTTGATTATATTTAATATTTTATAAGCAAGTAAGTTGAATGTAATATATTCTCTCCTGAATATATCATATATTTTGTTTGTTTCAGAGCTGTTTTCTTGCTGTTTAAAAATTGTTTTTCAGAGAGTTCTGAGGTTTGTATTGTCATTAGAATGAATATGAATTATAGTTATTACTCTTGTACCCCAGGCTAGCAAAAATTTTATTTTCTTTTAGGGACAAATTTTCTTATTCTGGGAACATTGGAGTTTCATATTTACATGTTCAGTGTATAACATGTGGATATTATAAATTCTGAGCTACCATTAGCATTTTAGATCTAGTATATAGATTTTTGATATTATTTTATTCTTCCAATTCTGAGTAACATCTCTTCTTATACACGGATATTTCATATAAAATTGAATTTTAGAAATTATTTTCCAAAAGAGATGTGATGTCCTTTATTTCTTATGGAACTGAACAAAAGGTTTTTTAGTAAAATGAACTGATTCTTATAGAAAGATAACCCACACAGTCTGTAGAGAATTTTTAAAAAGAAATTAATACTAATAGGTGTCCCTGTTTATTTCTATAATCTGGGCTCATTGGATATCTAGTGAGATGAGTGATGAGAATTATGGGGTCTTCTCTGTTATCCTGAAAAATAGTATACTCGTTGGACTATATGGAGATTAATTTGATGATATGATTTCTTTTTTTAAATAAAAATGTTAAGATATGTTATTTAAGTTTGGTAAAGGTGATATATTCATAGTCCACAAATCACACATTACACATGGATATTACAAAATACTGCCTTCCAGTGTCCGGCTCTCCTCCCTTTATGCAATCACTGTTCCTGGATTCTTAGGGATCCTTTCACATAGTACCATTCTTTTCTAAGCTAACGTGAAAATATATTCTTTTTTCACATTTTTGCATGAATACTATCCATCATCTTCTGAGCTTTGACTTCTCTGCTGAGAATGATTGGGCAGTCTTTTTATATTGAAACATAAATAGTGTCTGTTTATGAAACAGTTTAGTAATTTTCCTTTGTACAGATGGGACATTGTCTGCTGATAAGCACTCTGCTGTTCACTGGGCTTTGCACCCCAATGAATAACGTTTGTCCTTAAGCTACTTGGCATTGACTGTCTCGTGGATAGATACCTAAAATTGAAATTGTACATTTGTGGGTTTGTATGAGAGTATATACACATGTAACTTTGATGGATGTTTCCAGACTGACCTCAGTAGATATTGGACTAGCTTATACTCCCATCAACCGGAAAAGGCAATGGCACCCCACTCCAGTACACTTGCCTGGAAAATCCCATGGATGGCAGAGCCTGGTAGGCTGCAGTCCATGGGGTCGCTAAGAGTCAGACATGACTGAGCGACTTTACTTTCACTTTTCACTTTCATGCATTGGAGAAGGAAATGGCAACCCACTCCAGTGTTCTTGCCTGGAGAATCCCAGGTACGGGGGAGCCTGGTGGGCTGCTGTCTCTGGGGTCACACAGAGTCGGACATGACTGGAGTGACTTAGCAGCAGCAGCATACACCCATCAACAATGCCCAGGAGACCCCCTGCACTCTGTCATGTTACCTTACAATATGAGGTTCTGTGAAATCTGTTCAGCTGACAAGATGTGCCTTTAAAATTCCTCCCTTTCCATGCTCTCTAGAACAGAAGCGGTGTTGACTCAGTTGGCAGCATGTGAGCTGAGAATGGGCTTCCTTTCCTCTTCAGGAGAGCGTGTCACTCAATCCCTGTCTTCCTGGAAGGAAAAGGAAGCCTTAGGGGTAGGGGTGGAGGTTCTTGTTATTCCTTCACAGACAAAAGACACAGTAGTAGTAGTTTTTTTCTGTTTTTAATTCTTTCCATTCTATTTGTTTTTTGGCCATGCCGTGTGGCATGTGGGATCTTAGTTCTCCGAGCAGGGATCAAACCAACACCACCTGCTTTGGAAGCATGGGATCTTAACTGCTGGACTGCCAGGGAAGTCAGTGTTTCTGCTGTGGGTGGGTCTTCCTGCTGCTCTTTCACCGACATCCCAGTGCTTTTCCCCTTACTCTGGCACTGCCACCTGCCTGCACCTTCTTTGGTCTCCAGATTCATGTTGCTCTTCCATCGCTGGCTTTTTGAACATGCTGGTTGACTCTCCCTTCCTCTCTTCCTAACTCCTCTCCTTTGATCAGAACTAGGAGAGCTCCACCTCTGGAGAGGTCCTGACACCTGCCTCCCGTGACCCATTATCCTCTCCTCTTCCTTCTGGCCAAACCAAAAGAAGGTGCACACAGCAACTGCTGATTCCCTTTCTTTCCAACATAGCAATTATGTTTAGCATAGCCTAGCATCAGGCTTCATTTTAAATGTGTCTTTTTCTTTTAATGAGAGCATGCCTGTATTTGTTGCTCTGGGTTCTGTTTTTGAGGGAGGCATGCGTTAACTTCTGGTGGCATGAGATCTCTTTCACAACCTTTGCATCTAAACACAACTTTACTTTCATTGAATGCACTTGTAGTTGTAAAGGGCTACCTATTTTTAATTTTTGTATCTAAACAGTTCTTCTCGTGAAACATTTTTGTAGCAAACATTTCGATAAAAAATATACTATTCCTTAGTATATCTTTCCTTACATTGAATGTTTAAGTTTTCAAGAATCTCTTCTAGATTAAGTTGGGGAAAATTTGAAGGGAGGGCAAGGAAAGTTAGATTATATCAGCAGAAATCTAGGCTTTTGGACTTACTCCTATTTTAAGTCCCTGGAGGAACTAATTTTCCTGAGAACTTTGTATTTTAATCATAAACAGACCTGATTCAGTAATACTTTCATAAACCTTTGGCTGAGAGTTTGGCATTAATGTCCTGAACTCATAGAAAGAGAAACATATTTTTGTGGATTGGCCAAGAAAAATAGGTCTCAATTCAAATAAAAATAATGTTTGTTATTTTAAAAAGATTTTTTCCACTGAGTTATGTGTTAAACTTTTGCTAATTTAGTTGTCTAATATTGGACATGACTTAGCCAGCAATTTGATATACTTTCTGTGGCTCAATATAATGACTATTTGAGTTTTTACAATTTTGCTCTTGAGTAGGAGTTAAGTTGAATTAGGGTATACATAATTATTTAATTAACTTTTATTATTTATTTTGTAGATTTATATAAAAAGATACATCCCACGTCTTATTTCCTTCAATATATTGGAAACCGTAAAATATGCGGGGGATTTTATTGATGGTGAACATGTCTTCTTTAAGGTGTGTTGTGCATTTTTCTTTCTGTAAGTGGCTGGACTAGCATTTTGTATCTACTGGATCCCTAGGAAGTCTTTCTCTTGGCTTCTCTGCCATTCTGTCCGTAAGCTCACTCACTGCTTTATTTGCAGAAATCCCTTTCTTTTGCTCTGCCTGAGTGTGTGCAGGTCATTTTTCTAAATGGAATTTTATGTGCTCTTCTTTGGCATGACCTTTTAGTTTCTCTTCCCATCCCTCCAGCCTTATGTTACCCACAAATACTAGCCAACTACTTCTTTCTAGATATCTTTTAGCCATTTTTTACACTTTCTTCCAAGCAGAGGGGAAGTGGTCCCTAGTCTGAAGGGCAGTGTGAGGTAAAGCCCCTAGTTCCGGACCTGACCTGCCGTCCACATCCAGTTGTGTGATCCGTCGCAGCCTCTGGATGCCAGGATGACCTCACCCCCTGTGAAATGGTCTGCAGTTCATTTCCGAATGTTTCCTAGAGCTAGAAAATTCTATGATTGTCGGTGACTTTCTTATTTTTTGTCATTTTGCCATGAGTCTCCCAGGTTTCAAACTAATTTTGCTTTTTCTCTTCCTTCTACTGCTTCTTGTTTTATCTGTTGCCAGGTGCTACATATTATACCTTTAGTCTGGCGTGTATCTGTGCCTTTCTACTTTCTTTGCACCTGTTCGCACTTCAGCCTCACTCCCTTCGACTGGACTCGTGTAGCATTTGTCTCCCTCCACCATCTGTCCCTTCCTTAGTCAATGCTGCATCTTCCTGTTTGCTTCACCTTTCAAACCACCATTTGTATTGCATCACCTCCAAGTGTAAAGGCATTAAAAATCTCTCTCCTGCACTGATTTAAAATTAACCGCATTAGCTGGGTGTTCTGAGAATTCTGCAATCCAGAATCCTAGTTAACTTTTTTTAGGCTTTATCTCCTACTGTGGCCTCATGCAGCTCCTATGTCAGACTTCTGTGCCTTCCTTTTTAATGAACATTCTCTTTCTTCTGCCTCCAGTGTCCCCCCACCTTTAGAGTCAGTGTTGTGTCATTATTAGCTTAGTCCAGTCTCTGGTGTGTTTTGTTTTTGGCTGTGCTGCACCATTTGAGAGATCTTAGTTCCCAGGCCAGGGATTGAACCCGGACCCTCAACAGTGAAAGTGCTGAGTCCTAACCCCTGGACTGCCAGGGAAGTCACATATGTTTTGAGTGCTCACTCTGAGACATCAACCTGCTTGAGAACAGAGTGGTTAGAACAAGAAGAGGTCCAGATTAGGTCCTAGTTCATGCTTCTTAACTGGGATCCTAAATAAGCTGCTTAATCTCTAACTTCCTAGAGGGGTGGGCATAACCTGGATGGAAATTGTCACTTACGGAAAAGCAGTATTCCAAAAGCCTCTCTGGAGAACAAGGAGGCTGGTAAAATTTTTAGGAACTCCCAATCATTGATTTCAGTTAATGATCTTTCCACAAAGCACCAGTCAGTTTTTGTCTCATGCATCAGGTGCACTCAATATGCCAGCAAATTTGGAAAACTCAGCAGTGGCCACAGAACTGGAAAAGGTCAGTTTTCAGTCCAATCCCAAAGAAAGGCAATGCCAAAGAATGCTCAAGGGAAAGGGAAGTCACTCAGTCGTGTCCGACTCTTTGCGACCCCATGGACTGCAGCCTACTAGGCTCCCCTGTCCATGGGATTTCCCAGGCAAGAGTACTGGAGTGGGGTGCCATTGCGTTCTCCAAAGAATGCTCAAACTACTGTACAATTGCACTCATCTCACACACTAGCAAAGTAACGCTCAAAATTCTCCAACCCAGGCTTTGCAATATGTGAACCGTGAACTTCCAGATGTTCAAGCTGATTTTAGAAAAAGCAGAGGAACCAGAAATCAAATTGCCAACATCCACTGGATCACTGAAAAAGCAAGAGAGTTCCAGAAAAACATCTATTTCTGCCTTATTGACTATGCCAAAGCCTTTGACTGTGTGGATCACAATAAACTGTGGAAAATTCTTCAAGAGATGGGAATACCAGACCACCTGACCTGCCTCTTGAGAAACCTATATGCAGGTCAGGAAGCAACAGTTAGAACTGGACATGGAACAACAGACTGGTTCCAAATAGGAAAAGGAGTACGTCAAGGCTGTATATTGTCACCCTGCTTATTTAACTTATATGCAGAGTGCATCATGAAAAACACTGGGCTGGAAGAAGCACAAGCTGGAATCAAGATTGCCAAGAGAAATCTCAGTAACCTCAGATATGCAGATGACACCACCCTTATGGCAGAAAGTGAAGAGGAACTAAAAAGCCTCTTGATGAAAGTGAAAGAGGAGAGTAGAAAAGCTGACTTAAAGCTCAACATTCAGAAAACTAAGATCATGGCATCTGGTCCCATTACTTCATGGCAAATAGATGGGGAAACAGTGGAAACAGTGGCAGACTTTATATTTCTGGGATCCAAAATCACTGCAGATGGTGATTGCAGCCATGAAATTAAAAGACGCTTACTCCTTGGAAGGAAAGTTATGACCAATTTAGATAGCGTATTCAAAAGCAAAGACATTACTTTGCCAGCGAAGGTCCATCTAGTCAAGGCTATGGTTTTTCCAGTGGTCATGTATGGATGAGAGAGTTGGACTGTGAAGAAAGCTGAGTGCCGAAGAATTGATGCTTTTGAACTGTGGTGTTGGTGAAGACTCTTGAGAGTCCCTTGGACTGCAAGGAGATTCAACCAGTCCATTCTAAAGGAGATGAGTCCTGGGTGTTCATTGGAAGGACTGATGCTAAAGCTGAAACTCCAATACTTTGGCCACCTCATGTGAAGAGTTGACTCACTGGAAAAAACTCTGATGCTGGGAGGGATTGGGGGCAGGAGGAGAAGGGGACAACAGAGGATGAGATGGCTGGATGGCATCACGGACTCAATGGACATGAGTTTGAGTGAACTCTGGGAGTTTATGATGGACAGGAAGGCCTGGCATGCTGCGGTTCATGAGGTCGCAAAGAGTTGGACACGACTGAGTGACTGAACTGAACTGAACTGAACTGAATTGATCGGGTGTTATTTTCATTGCTTTTGAGTCAGAGATGTTCTGGTGTGAGGAGGTGATGTCCTGTGCTCATAACCACATGCTCAGACTTGACTTCCGCTTTGAGGGACTTCCTAGTCTGACCGCTATGAGATGCTCTTTCCTTCTCTGGGCAATTAGGGAAATTATTGATACCCTTTTTTTTCTTTTTTCTTTTTTTACTAACAGTTTTTCAGAAGCTTTAATGACCTCCTCATAGTGGTTAACAGCTTATGCTCCTAAACCCTGAAAAACTATGGTCACTTTGATTTGACTCTTTGGCTCTTAAAAATTTTGTTATCTTAAAAATTATGTTATTTGTAAAATAGTGGATGGTATTCACTTTGGGTCTTGAAAGATGACAGCGGTACCCCTGGTAAAGCCAGGTTATAGAAACATGAAGATAGGGGAAGTTTTGTTGGTAAACGTCTGATATGCTGGGTTTTAGTGACATGTGTGGATAAGATGGATATTAGAAGTTCAGTTGGGTTCAGATTTGCACAGATATTCAAATATATATTATGCAAAGGCAACACTGGTGATGGAGAAAGGGGGTCAAATCTGTCACATTGGTTCAAACAACAAATTTCTTTAACCATTAAAGTCCACCAAAAATGGATTTGAGATGAGAAAGCTCTATTAAGAAGATAAGAAATGTCTTAAATCCATGCTGTTGCAGCAGAGATAAAAAAGAATAAATTTGACAGGTACCAGGAGGAAGAATCTGTTGGTCTTGGTAATAATGTGATTATTCAAGGTGTGATTTTCTCTGGTTGAGATATTAAAAATTGCTGACAATAATTTCAGTAGAACCAAAGGGCCAGGCACCAGATTTCTAGGGGTTGAGGAATAGTGGGTCTCCCCAGGTGGTGCCAGTGGTAAAGAGCCCGCCTGCCAGTGCAGGAGACATAAGAGATACAAGTTTGATCCCTGGGTCGGGAAGATCCCATGGAAGTGAGCACGGCAACCCATTCCAATATTTTTGCTTGGAGAATCCCCATGCACAGAGGAGCCTGGTGGGCGACAGTCCAGAGGGTTGCAAACAGTCAGACACAGCTGAAGTGACTTAGCATGCCTGCACCAGGATTAGTAGGGGGTATAAAATGTGAAAAACTAAGAGAAAAAGAGGAAGGCTTTTTGTCTTTTTTTCAATGATGGGGGGAGTGGTTCCCTAATTGCCTGTTGGTATGAAGAAGTCATTGCTCATTGGGATAGAGCTGTTCACTCAAAATTTAAAAAGAACCTTGATTACCTTGCATTAATAAGCCAGCTTTCATCAGGCTTCATATCTGATTAGTTCCTCCTGGAGTCTTCCAACGGCCCTCTGGTTTCTCCTAACCTGAATGGTTTTGTGTTACTGGAATTTATCTTGTTGTCTATTTCTTCCAACAGATTGCTATGGAAATATTAAATAACACTGAGCTTGACTCTTATCTCAAGGGATTCTGACTATTAAAATTTCTGCTCATGCTAAAGAACTTTTTGTTTGGTAGAAAATGTGATATGGCTGGTGATTTTGTTTTTTCTTTTTTACCCTCTGCATGCTTTGCTCTACGTAATGAGATGATGGAACTGTTTATCATCAAACTTTATAGCTTCTTTCTTCTATTGTTTTTCTACTATTAGGTAAGAAGCTAATGTGTACAAATTAAAATATTGAATTTTTTTTTTTACTGTAGTTTAGCAAAAATTTTTTAGTAATCAAGTGGTAATAAGGCAGTGGCCCTAAAGGCAAACTTGTGTACTATAGATTGGAATGTAATTGATGAGTGAATCTGGCAGTGCCTGTCTTTGATTTCAATATTTTACTAATGTGAGTACTGTTTACAGAGAAATGTTTGCTGTTGGATAAGTATGTTAATTGTTACAGTAGTAAAAAGTGCTAGAAACAACCTACTGTTGTCCATTTATGGAGGAGTATCTATGTCAATTATTTTATATTTGTATTGAGGGATACTCTTAGTGCAGCCTTTAAAAGAATTGAGGTAAAATTATTGAAAGATTTCCAAGATGTGTCATTAAATGAAAAGAACAAGTTTCACAGGGTATATATTATATGTTTCACTTCACATAAAAATTATACCTGAGTATATGGGCATCTCATGCATATGTAAGTATAGAGAGGAAATTGGAGGGATATTTTCCAAATTGCAGGTATGATTCTAAATTGCACTTGTGAATCATTCTAAAGAGGAAACTTGGACTAGGAGCATAGTGATGACATGGGACTTCCATGCTTTATTCTGTATGCTTTAGCACCAGTTAATCTTGTATGAGATGATTTGATGATGGGGAAATACTCCCTATAACATTAAAAGGAATTACTAAGGAGACACACTTCCAACACTGAGGTGGGTTGGTTTCCCCTGCTTCTGATAATGTTTCTTTGTATTACTTCTATTCTATTCTCTCAACATCCAACATCTTCTTTAACATTTACTTTATGATCTGTTTTAAATTAATTTTCATTTTATTAATTTTTATTAATTTTTAAATAAATTATCCTACTGTTTTTTATATTCAATTTTATGAATGCATAGTGTCTTTCATTAAAAAGTTTAATGCGAGATTGGAGTTGCTTGCCCTGTGAAAGGTGGCACATGAACAGACACATGTCCTCATGTTTTGTGCCCTGATGTGAAGGTGGTCACTCAGTAAACACTTAGTTCAGTTCAGTTCAGTTCAGTTGCTCAGCCATGTCCGACTCTTTGCGACCCCATATACTGCAGCACACCAGGCCTCCCTGTCCATCACCAACTCCTGGAGTTTACTCAAATTTGTGTCCACTGAGTTGGTGATGCTGTTCCAGCATCTCATCCTCTGTCGTCCCCTTCTCCTCCCGCCTTCAGTCTTTCCCAGCATCAGGGTCTTTTCCAATGAGTCAGTTCTTGGCATCAGGTGGACAAAGTATTGGAGTTTCAGCTTCAGCATCAGTCCTTCCAATGAATGTTCAGGACTGATCTCCTTTAGAATGGACTGGTTGAATCTCCTTGCAGTCCAAGAGACTGTCAAGAGTCTTCTCCAACACCACAGTTCAAAAGCATCAATTCTTCAGCATTCAGCTTTCTTTATAGTCTGACTCTCACATCCATACATGACCACTGGAAAAACCATAGCTTTGACTAGATGAACCTTTGTTGGCAAAGTAATGTCTCTGTTTTTTAATAAGCTGTCTAGGTTGGTCATAACTTTTATTCCAAGGAGCAAATGTCTTTTAATTTCGTGGTTGCAGTCACCATCTGCAGTGCTTTTGGAGCCCCCCAAAATAAAGTGTGCCACTGTTTCCACTGTTTCCCCATCTATTTGCCATGAAGTGATGGAACTGGATGCCATGGTCTTCGTTTTCTGAATGTTGAGCTTTAAGCCAACTTTTTCACTCTCCACTTTCACTTTCATCAAGAGGCTCTTTTAGTTCCTCTTCACTTTCTGCCATAAGGGTGGTGTCATCTGCATATCTGAGGTTATTGGGATTTCTCCTGGAAATCTTGATTCCAGCTTGTGCTTCTTCTAGCCCAGTGTTTTTCATGATGCACTCTGCATATAAGTTAAATAAGCAGGGTGACAATGTACAGCCTTGACGTACTCCTTTTCCTATTTGGAACCAGTTTGTTGTTCCATGTCCAGTTCTAACTGTTGCTTCCTGACCTGCATACAGATTTTTCAAGAGGCAGGTCAGGTGGTCTGGTATTCCCATGTCTTTCAGAATTTTCCACAGTTTATTGTGATTCACACAGTCAAAGGCTTTGGCATAGTCAATAAGGCAGAAATAGATGTTTTTCTGGAACTCTCTTGCTTTTTCAATGATCCAGCAGATGTTGGCAATTTGATCTCTGGTTCCTCTGCCTTTTCTAAAACCAGCTTGAATATCTGGAAGTTCACAGTTCACGTATTGCTGAAACCTGGGTTGGAGAATTTTGAGCATTACTTTGCTAGTGAGTGAGATGAATGCAATTTTTCAGTAGTTTGAGCATTCTTTGGCATTGCCTTTCTTAGGGATTGTAGTGAAAATTGAGTGAAAACTGACCTTTTCCAGTCCTGTGGCCACTGGTGAGTTTTCCACATTTACTGGCATATTGAGTGCAGCACTTTCATAGCATCATCTTTCAGGATTTGAAATAGCTCAGCTGGAATTCCATCACCTCCACTAGCTTTCTTTGTAGTAATGATTCCTAAGGCCCACTTGACTTCACATTCCACAATGTCTGGCTCTAGGTGAGTGATCACACCATCGTGATTATCTGGGTTGTGAAGATCTTTTTGTATAGTTCTTTTTTGTACAGTAAACACTAGTAAATTAAAGATTTCTAATCAGATTAATTTTCTGAAGAACTGTAATCATGGATATTTAAATGGACCATGAATTTATTTGCTCTCATTTTATGAAACACTAGATTAAGTCTGATGGAATAACAGTCACTTCCTATTTCCATCAGGAATGTGGACAGTGTCCAAAATAAAGAATAGATAATCACCAACCATGATTACTTTACTGTCTTGAAGAGTTTCATTATAAACTGCTAAAAATTTACGTTTTAAATATCAAAAATTATCACCCACCATCTAGCATGTAGAATTGTGGTTTTTTGGGAATTAGTACATTTAAATCTTTGAAAGTATACAATTATGAAATGAATTTATTTTATAGGCTTAAGAACAGCCTTTATAAATATACTTTTAGTAAACAGAAATTGGATTTATTCTTTAAAATTTTATTTTAGACTTGCCTAACTACTTTCCAACCACATTCTCTGAAGCCAAACCTTATCCTTCTAGTTTGGTCATTGGTCATTTCCCTCTATGAAAACTTTTATAAAATCACATTATAATCTTTTAAAACAAGGGTATTTTTAGTTGTAATGTATGGGAAAGCACCTGTGAAATCTTTGACTAAATGTCTAATTTTTTGTAACTTAAGGTTAACTTTTCTCTCTTCTACTTTCATTTTTTTTTTTTTTGAGGGAGATAGTTTAAAATATCAGCAAAGGCGAACAGAAGTACATGCATTTGGTACTTGAAAACCATTATGATGTATACTCTTGCCATTTTCTTAGAAAATTTTCTCCAAATTAAAACTAAACCTAGCCAATTGCACTCCATTTTCTATTTTCAAAAACAATTTATTATCCTCAAGTCACCTTCTGGTTTTGAAAATAAAACATATATGAGATAGATAACAAATGTTTGCAATTAGTGAATTTAGGTGAAGAGTCTGTTGAGTGTATTTATTCAATTTTCTGTAGGTTGGACATCCCCCCACCCCGCCACGCCCACGCCCCCACCCTCCCAAATCTGGGGGGAAATCAAGTTGCCTGTAATCCAAATTTTTTGCATTTTCTTTAAAACAACAGTTAACTCATTCCTATCTGAATGTGGTCACTGTGGCTCAGGAAGTAAAAAGTATTTCAGCCTTAGCTTAAGACCTTGATTTAAGAAATATTGGGCCACAGAACTCAGGTTCCATTTCATCTGCAGCCTCCTCTGTTTATAAGTTCCCTGTCCTCACCGTCCTCAACAATGGATGAGGATGTGGATGTTGGCAGACTGGGTCAGGCCGTGTTTTCATTTTCATGGTGCACTTAGTTTTTTACTTTTTTTTTTTTTTTTGAGGACTTTATTGGATTTGTTACAATATGCTGTTTTCTTTCTTTCTTTTTAAAAATGTTTTGTGTTTTTGGCTGCAAGGCATGTGGGATCTTAGCTCCTCAATAAGGGATCAGACCCACACTCCCTGAACTGGAAGGGAAGTCTTAACCACTGGACCAGGGAAGTCCGTAGGTTGTCACTTTATCAATCCAGAGTGGTCCAGGCCTGGCCTCACAAGTAGGACCCTGGAGTCAGGAGCTGAGTTGGATGGTGTGAGTTTGTAAAGATGCCCCTGAGGTCCTCTGACCTGGCTCAGTAGGGGTGATTGTGGGTGTTCCTTCCTTCCCTGCCTGTAGGGTCTCTTTGCAGTTCACCTTGTGGCACTGGGAACGTGTGTTTGGGCCCTGTACAGGTCACCTGCCCTGCTCTGTAGGAGCTTGCCTTTGAGTCTGGTAGATTACCATGTGGACTGACGGCTGTATAACAAAGGACGGGTTACTTAATTACTCTGAGCTGCAATTCTCTGTTTGTAGAACAGAAACAACATATGTATAGGGTCTGGCACATTTGTAGAGATGTTTAATATTATCACAACTCTCAATAAAGTGTTTTCTCTCTTCCTACCCATCTTTATCCTCTGAAGGAAGTACTCTATATATAAAGTTCTTTTCAATGTTTCTCTAAAATATCTATAAAATAAAATAAAAATATCTATAAGAAAACATAAGTGTTTTGTTCAAAATGTGTGCACTTAAGAGGTATAATTATTAAGCACTGAAAGCTGATGCTGGGAAGGATTGGTGGAAGGAGGAGAAGGGGACAACAGAGGATGAGATGGCTGGATGGCATCACCGACTCGATGGACATGAGTTTTGGTGAACTCCCGGAGTTGGTGATGGAAAGGGAGGCCTGGCGTGCTGCGATTCATGGGGTCACAAAGAGTCGGACACGACTGAGCAACTGAACTGAACTGAAATCAATGTTATGCTCAAGGCCACGACCTTTTAGTTGCTTTGCTGAAGGGAAGAATTGGGGGGAATTATAACGTGTTTTACACCCCAAGTCAGACCCTCCAAGGCGATACCTTTCTCTAGGCTCACTTAGGTGCCACAGAGGTACCAGATGTACTTCGGTGTCTAATCTCTAACTGATTTTTAGGACATTAAATTACCATTTCAGATAAGAATTACACTTTGCTGTCAGAGTGGTGGTGGTAGTTGTTAGAAATTCATTGGCTTATCGTCCACATGGTTCCCTACTTAAGAATGTTCAGTTTGCATTCATCAGAAACTTATTTCGAATTTTGAATTTGGATCTAGTCACGTACCGTCGCATTCTCTCTTGTGATGCTGGGTGGTGGCAGTGATTCACAACTCCCAGTCAGTGTGTGATCAGGAGGGTAAACAATCAGTGCACCAACAAACATCTGTTCTTCCCTTTCAATACAGTGTTCAATAAATTACATGAGATAGCCAACACTTTATTATAAAATAGGCTTTGTGTTAGATAATTTTGCCTAACTCTCTGCTAATGTGTTTGGAGCACATGTAAATCAGGCTTGGCTGATGTTGAAGCTGAAACTCCAATACTTTGGCCACCTGATGTGAAGAGCTGACTAATTTGAAAAGACCCTGATGCTGGGAAAGATTGAGGGCAGAAGGAGAAGGGTACAACAGAGGATGAGATGGTTCAATGGCATCACCGACTCGATGGACATGGGTTTGGGTGGACTCCGGGAGTTGATGATGGACAGGGAGGCCTGGCGTGCAAAGTGTTGGACACAACTGAGTGACTGAACTGAACAGAACTGAAGCTGTGATAGTCAGTAGGTTAGGAGTATTAGATGCATTTTGGACTTAACAATATTTTTAACTTCCTGTGGGTTTGTTGGGACCTAACTCCGTCATAGGAGGTCTATAATTCATCCGTTAGTTGGTTCAAATGATAAACATCTGATAGATGAATAGCCCTGTTAGGATATAAAACTAAGCAGTATTCTGGCCACGTATGATTAACTGTCAAAAATGATACTGGTATTTTTATATTATTAATATCTGTTATTAATCTGCTAAGAGCTCTTTTTTTTTCACTCATCCCAGTCCCACCTGGGTAATCATAGATGGCTCCTACCCAAAGGTCATATGTCTTCCACACTGTTCAGTGACGTGATATTGGTGGTTTGCAGTCTGCCATGGGGGGAGTATTTGTATTGGCAGACATTACAAATAAGGTCTTTTTCCTGTTTAACAATTTTTTTCTTTTCTTTTTTTTTTGGAGAGCCAAGTCTAGCACACTCCTAGTTATGTCACACCTTCACGGCATTTTCTAATTTTTTGGTTATCCCTCCAGGTCTCTGCTTTGAGAGCCCGTCATTGTATTGAATTTTTCTCTAACCTGAGTGATCAGACTTCTATTTAGCCCAAATGAGCTTCTGTGTTTCAGTGTCTGCCCGCACCTTCTCCGCTGGAGCCCCCCAAAGAGCTGTGCTTAGGATGGTTCAGGTCCATCTCCTTGTGCTTTCTCAGTGACCTTGCTGTGAGTCTTCTCAGGATCTGACCTGAGGAGAGTGAAAGTCGCTCAGTCACATCCGATTCTTTGCAACCCCGTGGCCTATACAGTCCATGGAATTCTCCAGGCCACAATACTGGAGTGGGTAGCCTTTCCCTCCTCCAGGGGATCTTCGCAACCCAGGTCTCCTGTATTGAGGGTGGATTCTTCACCAGCTGAGCCACAAGGGAAGCCCAAGGATACTGGAGTGCATAGCCTACCCCTTCTCTGGTGGATCTTTCTGACCCAGGAATGAACTGGGGTCTCCTGCATTGTTGGTGGATTCTTTACCAACTGAGCTATCAGGGAAGCACATGAGGATATGATGTGAAACTAACCCTTTCAAACTTGCAGTCCTATCAGAAAAGCCAGGCAGGATGCAAGTATTCTTTGGGGTGTCATGGATTAAGTGCCTTGAGAAGACACCTGCTCCTTAGACGTGTGCAGGACAGTATATGTGTTGCTATTTTTAACATACATTTGTACCTTGATGGTATCTCTTTAGACTGTTAGAAGTAAGTTCTGTGATTGCAGGTCTCTGACTTCCTCAAGCATGTTTGACTCAACTATATAACTTTCATAGCTTCACTAGTAATAGTGTCTTTTTAATGATTCTTTTAAGAAGTTGGAATTTTATTAGTATCTGATTGCTATCCTCAAGAATATGTGCAGGCACAAAAACCACCTGCAGTTCTATTTTGACCAAGAATTCTCATGTGGAGATGATTTTCAAAATGATGGAGAATAGAGACAAAGGCCAGTGTGCCCTAAGGAGGCTGGGTTTCACATTTAATGCCCAAGGGAGAGAGGAAAGGCACTTCAGGAAGAAGGGATCTGGCCACTAGGGCTCACAGAGAGGCAAGAATCAGGATGAAAGGACTGTGAGACTTATTTTAGAAATTGTGGAATGACATTCAGGGTTTTGAATAGGAAATAGTATTTGGTATTCTAGATTTAAAGCTAATCTGGGCTGACTCTACAGGGAAAGTGTGAAAGGTTTCTGAAGGTTTCCCTTGTATTGTCTCCATCTGAAGATACTGCAGGTTGTTCACAAGGGTGAAATAAGTCCTTGCTCTGGGTTGTGATGCTGAAGATAGCTGCTGAGCTTTTTAAAAATACATGGATTGTCTAATACCTTAAATTTTATTTCAGTTTGTTATCAGTTACGAAGTCTGTTTTCTACTGAATCACAGTTCAGTTCAGTTCAGTCACTCAGTTGTGTCTGACTCTTTGTGACCCTGTGAATCACAGCACACCAGGCCCCCCTGTCCATCACCAACTCCAGGAGTTCACCCAAACTCACGTGCATCGAGTCGGTGATGCCATCCAGCCATCTCATCCTCTGTCGTCCCCTTCTCCCCCTGCCCCCAATCCCTCCCAGCATCAGAGTCTTTTCCAATGAGTCAACTTTTCACATGAGGTGGCCAAAGTATTGGAGTTTCAGCCTCAGCATCAGTCCTTTCAATGAACACTCAGGACTGGTCTCCTTTAAGATGGACTGGTTGGATCTCCTTGCAGTCCAAGGGACTCTCAAGAGTCTTCTCCAACACCACAGTTCAAAAGCATCAATTCTTTGGCTCTCAGCTTTCTTCACAGTCCAACTCTCACATCCGTACATGACCAAGCAGCAGACAACTTGATCTTTTTATCTCAACATTCAGGAGTAAATATTTCAAGAGTCAAACAGTTTCTATCCCCGTGAATGACCTAAAATCTTAAGTATTTCAAGACTTTTATTTTTGTAACTGAAAGTCACCAGGTATCTGTTACATTTTCTGTTAATATTTTAATTTGTGCTATCACTGCTGCAATCATTTTATACTGAAAATTGTATAAAATGAGCCTCTTGCTCTGAAGACCTCTCTTTCTAGTAAATATTGATAAGACAGTCTTTGATACAAAATGAGCTCAAGTTTTTTAGGCCATGTGCAAATCACAAATTCTGGTTTTAATTATATCTCAAGGGAACAACCTGAGGAAACCAAAAGAACTGACATAATTGGATCAAATTGTGTAATCAAAAGCAAATGATGTGGTTATTAATCCTAATGAAATGATTTCCCAGCATTTAATTCATTTCTCTGATTCCAGAAATTTTAGTGATAAGTGTGTTGAAAGGGATATTCTGAGCAGGTACTCTTCCTAAATAGTCCTTTTCTCCAGACTGTTTTTGGTTGAAATATTTCTGAAGTTTAAACCTTAGAACAGAGAGTCTATTCTATATATGAAGTCACATGCTATACATGAAGTTTTAGTCCTATTTTATTTATGTAGAAGGCAGTATTCCAAGCATTTTATGTTAACTTATCCTCATAGATTAAAAGTGAAAGTGAAGTCATGTCCTACTCTTTGCAACCCCATGCTGCTGCTGCTAAATCGCTTCAGTCGTGTCCATCTCTGTGCGACCCCGTAGACGGCAGCCTACCAGGCTCCTCCATCCTTGAGATTCTCCAGGCAAGAACGCTAGAGTGGGTTGCCAATGCTTTCTCCATTGCGACCCCATAGACTGTAGCTTACCAGGCTCCTCTGTCCATGGGATTTTCCAGGCAATAGTACTGGAGTGGATTGCCATTTCCTTCTCCAGGGGATCTTCCCAACCCAGGGCTCGAACCCGGGTCTCCCGCATTGTAGAGAGATGCTTTACTGTCTGAGCCACCAGATTATCAGTATATAGTATTATATTATTCTTGTCAGTTTATAAAATGAATCAACTAAATCAGAGAAGTGACATCATTTGTCAAAACCATTTTGCATGGAGATTCTGTTTTTAACCACAAGGCCAATGTGCTCAGCTGGTAGCTCAGCTGGTAAAGAATCCGCCTGCAATGCAGGAGACCCTAGTTTGATTCCTGGGTCAAGAAGATCCCCTGGAGAAGGGAAGGCTCCCCACCCTAGTATTCTGGCCTAGAGAATTCCATGGACTGTATAGTCCATGGGGTTGCAAAAAATTGGACACGACTGAGTGACTTTTACTTTCACTAAGGTTCTAAAACAACTGTAACATGTTTATTAGTTTAAATTAACGTATTTGTTTAACATCTTAATTTTTGTTTGGTATTTGCGTCACATTTCAGCATTAGGGCAATGCAACAATGCACCGCTAATTAGCTTTATCAATGTTAACCTCTGCATTTATTATAAACTTTTGATCCATGATCTAAAATTGAGCATTCAGACTAGTCATCATGGCCATGTGCCTTGTTTTAAACACATAATAGGTTTTGTTTTGTTTGAGAATACAATCTCTTGATCCCCAGGAAAGCTACCAACTAGCTTTTGCGTCACTGACTTTAACTAGGAAATTGAGGAATTTTTGGTTTTGGAAAGCTACTTTCTCTAAGCCATTTCAAGTAAGTTAATGACTGTGTTTCTTATGTGAATTAAAAGACTTCATTGGAAAGTAATAAAGTACAAGCTCTAATAGATGTTTACACGAGTGGATTTTGTTATGGGACCCATGTGTTGTTCTTTACTTGTTTCTTAACAATTTAAAATAATGAGGTGTAGAACTTTGAGGACTACAAACATTTTTTAATAAGCCCTTCAAAATTAATAATTGTGAAATATATATTTATCATCAAGGAAAAAGGGTTAAATAAACATATGTTAGTCCCCGTTGGAAGCAACGTGAGGTTTTTATGGACCACAAAGCTCAGTGATGAACTTGCCTTGTAGGGACTCTTCTTCACTCTGTACTCTTTTTTCAATTTTTTTTAATTGAAATTTCTTCTAATTTATTTGTATGGCATCTTACCAATCTTCCTTTTTTAAACTTTTCTACCATTCAGATTCTACACCAAAATGATTAAGAAAAAAACAACAACTCTCTGCTGGAACTGATTCAGTACGATATACATTCAGCATCAATGCCCAGTTCCATCTTATTACTTACCTATAATGTTCTAATTTTCGTTCTAGATCCTTAATTTTTTGTAGAGTCACTTTTCAAAGGAGTTATAAAGTAGCGATATCACATAATAAAAGCAATTTATGAAGGTTTTGTAACATTTTTAAAAAATAAAAATACCCTTTATTCCTAAAAGATTTATGCTCATTGTAAAAGTACTTAATGTTATAAAGACACAGTAAAAATCACTGCCATCCAGATGTGATAACTGGTAAGATTTCCTGATGTTCATTGTTTGTATGTATGTGTGTGTGCTGTTTGCTCAGTCGGGTCTGACTTTTTGTGACCCCATGGACTATATAAGCCCACCAGGCTCATCTGTCCATGGAATTTTCCAGGCAAGAATATTGGAGTGGGTTGCCATTTCCTTCTCCAGGGGATCTTCCCGACCCAGGGATTAAACCTAGGTCTCCTTAATCAGCAGGTAGATTCTTTAATGCTGCACCACCTAGGAGACCATTATTTACATGTTTCTCCTAAAATGATGAGATGGTTGGATGGCATCATTGACTCAATGGACATGAGTTTGAACAAACTCCAGGAGATAGTGAAGAACAGGGAAGCCTGGCATGCTGTAGTTGATGGGGTCAGAGGGAGTCGGGCATAACTGAGCTACTGAACAACAGCCTAAAATGAAAATTCATAGACAAAAATATTTTAACAGTAATTCTCACTCTATATGAAAGTACATTTATTATATGTTCGGAGTTTAATATTTGTTACAACATGATTATTATCATATTTTCTCACAGTCCCTGGCCCTGACTTACTAGTTGGCGAGGGTCACATCCAGTACTGAATTGTGTTTGGTTCCTCTTCTCTGGGTCATAAAGAGCGAAACCAAAGAACAACAGGCCATAAGACCATTCTCAAAATCACAGGGCTGCTGCTGCAGAGA
This sequence comes from Bos taurus, assembly GCF_002263795.3. NCBI lineage: Eukaryota > Metazoa > Chordata > Mammalia > Artiodactyla > Bovidae > Bos > Bos taurus. Next base: position 18,796,752 of record NC_037340.1, read on the forward strand.
AATCTGCAATCTTTTCTAGGCCTAATTTCTTCATAATAAGAATTCCTGCCTTGTTGTGAGGATTAAATGAGAGATTGTATAGGCAGTTTGTTGTGTGTTATAGATGTTTCATAAAACTAGTTCTTTCTCTTTTTCCTAAAAATTTTGCTTTAATAGGTAGGATGTTTTGCATGTAGGGATAGCCATGAATCTATTCCAGTAAGCTCATGAGATGGAGAATGTTGTATTTCTTTAATTTGGATTAATGTATTGGATGGATCCATTGCATGTCTAGTTAAAATTTCAAGTAGAGCATTCAGTAAACTTTATTAAAGAATACTTTGCATGTCAGCAACACAGCTCTGTTATCCAAGTTACGCTGTGCTCAAAGATTTGTGAACTTACCACATGGTTAGCTCAGTTATCATTGAAAAAAGACTAGCAGAAACTTAATTCACAAAAAAGATCCCATCTGTTTTGTTTACTGAAATATATTTAAGGGTTGTATTGTTGATTAAATTGAGATTGTATTGAGGACTAGAGAAGTGTGTTCTTTAGTAATTGGCACATCAGAAGTCCTCCGTATATACTAGCAATTATCACTTTTTGTTAATTAAAATTTATAAAATTTAAAATTCATAAGTGCCTTGCCTTTCGAAGAAGTGATTTGTCCTTATTGTAGCAAGAAATATTTGTTTAGACTTTTTCTTTCTTACTGATTTAAGTAAAAGTTTATTTAAACTGAAGAGCCTTTTAGTGAATGGAAAGATTGATGATGAATGGAAAAGCCCTGATGCTGGAAAGATTGATGGCAGGAGGAGAAGAGATGGTTGGATGGCATCATCAACTCAATGGACATGAGTTGGAGCAAACTCGAGGAGTTATTGAAGGACAGGAAAGCCTGGTGTGCTACAGTCCATGGGGTCGCAAAGAGTCTGACACGACTGAGCAACTGAACAACAACAAGTTTCTACTTTAACAAATTGATGATTAATTTTGAAATCATTTTTAAGCCAAGGAGAAATTGATTTTTTGAAAGAAAATAGTTATAAATTGTTTTTTAAATATAAATCTAGATATTTACTTACTCATATATTACACTTATTTCACCCTGAAGATAAAGCATTTTAAAATGTCACCTCTGTAAGGATTAAATGTTAGTTAGAACAGCAAAATTGGTCAGATCAGAAAATCAGTACGTTTCTACAATCCGTAAATTAGAGTATTTTTTTGGGGAATGTTCAAAAGAATCCAGTGGGTATTAGTCTGATAAGGAAGCCACACTTGAACCAGATTGATTACGCCGGTTAAAGTCACCTATTGGATACACTTAGCCCTTGGTGTGTGGTAGGGAATCTGAGCAGTGAGAGCTACTTCCTGCAAAAGAAATGACTTCCATATTGTTGAAGTGGTGATAATGGTCAAGTCTTGGGATAAATATGTTAGGAGTCAGGCAGGTGGGATGCTGGAGTTAGTTACTGAACCCAGTGATACTTAGTAAGGCTTCCTGTGTGTGTCTTGGAGCACAGGAATCGTGGAGGAAGATTCCTGCATATGACTGGATGTCAGACTAAGTATGCCCGATAGGATTCCTCCACCCCCAGAAACTCTAATAATCTATAAGAAGCAAGCTTAGATTTTGAAACTTAATTTCAGGATTCCACTGTGCATGTAACAGGTGCAAAGATACATACTATTTGTTGTTCTCTGTGGTTAGATAGCTTCATAAATCAGCACCATCTGTTCTTCTTCTAAAAGACTCTTCTCTTGCCTTGGGTTGTGTGGAGTCATGTTGTGTATGTTTCAAGACAGGAAATGTTTCATTTCTGTGGGAAATGGAAATTTCATGGACTGTGTTCAGGACTGTGTTTGCCATTCCATTTGATCAGTATTAATTTGAGATGAGGGTGTTAGGCATCCTGTTGAGGGTGGGCAACTCACGTATAATATTCAACATCACAGGTACTGAATTATTCTTCATTTAATCCAAAGTTATTTGACATTGAACTCTGGAGTTCTGTGGAGCAAGTTTATATTAAGGTGAACTGTACTGTCTTTAAAGGTATAAGAGCTATTATTTTCCCTCTATAATATAAGAAGACAGTTTTATTTTTAAAAGTCTTGCTTAGTATCTAGTACTGTCTTTTCTAATTCTTTTTTTAATAGTGCTTTTACTCTAGTAGAATACAATGATCTTCAAATAAAATTATATTACACATTTCCTGATTTTATTTCTTTGGAAGTTTGCTTATAGGTTTATCATTTTCAACAGTGAAATCCCCTCCCCCACCAAATGTTTTCAATTGTTTTCCACATATGATGGAAAATTATTTTTCCCTGGGGATTAGGCTAATTAATCAAATAGTGGCAACCTTAACACAAAAGCCTTCTGGAATCCAATTTGTGATACTCAGGGGACTTGGAAACAGATTCCCCTCAGAATTTATTTTCCACCAAATGTGATCCCCCAAAGTGGTTTAATTCATACTGTCAACATTTAAGTAAATACTTTCTCTGGAAGCTACTATGGTTCACTAAGAGTTAATGTATCTCTCATTAAATTTGGAAACTTTTGGAATTCCAAAACTCCAAAAAGGTGAAAAAGATCATTTAGTTGAGCATTTGTGTAGCAGTGTAATTGAACTGGTTAAATTATTTTACATGAAAAATAATAATAACAACATTTGAGGAAGAATATTATAAATTTGTTGAGCAGGATATCATCAGAACTTTCTTTTCCTTTCTTGCTTCCTAAACATAAAAATCAGATTGGTATGATGGAAATTTAAGTAAGCAAGTATAACTTAAGTTTTTAAAAAACATTTAGACAGTAAGTAAATTATTTCTTGAAATTGTAGGCTTTTCTTTAAAGTAATAGCTATTCAAAATATTTATATCCTCAGAACTCAAGAGTATGAATGCAGAGATGCAGGTGATTGCTTTCTGGGTAAATTTTTATTGTGTTCCATAAAACAGACAATTTTCCTTGTTTTGTAAACAAACCGATTACAAAGTTTATCCTCTTGTATGAATGATGGAAGCAGGATTCAGATTTTAAGTGTTCTAACTACCAATTCTGTACTATTTTGCAATAGTATCCACTTTTGTTAATGATATCATTAACAAAAATCTGTGAATATAGAGAAAATATTTAGTGCCCAAGAAGGAAAAAATACAACTAGATAATTTTTGAAATTAAAAAGATAATTAAGGATTTAGCCTAATTTCATTTTTTTCCCTCTCCTCTTACTACTTGACTCTTCGATCTTAAAAACATTGCTTAGATCAGTATTATATTACAGATAAAGGGTTAACAAAAATTATTTCCCCCTCTGCACGAGAGTATAAACTTTGATGAGGGTTTTGGTTTGGTTTTGTTCCCTGTTCCTGGAAACCTGATAAAGGTTTCTGTGAACAGTCTTTGTATGGTAATTAAATTATTCTGATTGGTAAATTGTATGTGGACTGGAAAAACTGTAAGTATCTGACAAGCAGCTGTCCCTTTGGTGATGTCATGGGACATACTGGCTTCTCTGAGGCAGAAGTCTCCTGAGCCAGGGTAGCACTTTGCATCCAGCCCCTGTAAGTGTCTTCCTGTGCAACTGAACAGTCATCTGGGGGACCCACAGGAGAAGGTCGTGGGCATCTTCCAGGAAGGCACCTGCCAGGGACACGAGCATGATACTGCCTTCCTGGCACCTTGGGTTTCCTATCTTTTATTGTTTGAAGTAAACCTGGTGCCAGATTTAAATGAAAATTAAATACAGCGTACTGGAAGGCATTTAATGAAAAAACTAGCACTCTGTGTTCCCCCAGCCCCTCTCACTAGAGGCAGCAACGCCCAATCTATGCAGATGTTGGTTGGTTCTGGTATTTACTTCCATGTTTCTGAATGAAGTATTTATGTTGTTGCTTTGTGGTTACTAGCTATTGACATCTTTTGATTTGTCATTATGGAAGATGGGGTTTCCCTTTAATGCCACTTTTACCTTCCCAGCTCCCCTCCTCTAAGTCTTGTTACATGAAAACCCCAAGTGGAATCAATACCCAGTGTCACGTTATATGGCGGTGTGAGGGCTGCTCGCGGCTTAGCCGAGTGGGTTCTCTGATTACGTTTCCTTTCCTACACATTTCCCTTCGCTGTTCTTGGAGCTAATTGCTCTGGCATTTTGACAATTTGGTTTGTTTTCTCTGTCTATATCTTTAATCTGTGTCCTGCCCCGTCATTCTCTATCAGGTCTCTGGAAATATCTCCCAAATATTAAAAAATATCAGAGTAATTATTATTATGATTTTTCTCATGGAGATGGACTTCCCAGACCTCTGTGTCCTGCTGCTCTAATCTTCTCTGGACTGTCACCATATTCTGGGTTTACCTTGGGTTCTGTCCATTGTCTCATTGAGTTTTCTGGGTTTTACTGGAAGGCATCCAAAAATAATTTTATAGGAAGGGGACCAGGGGAAGTAAAGACTTTACTTGTCTAATTGTTTGTTTGTTTGTTTTACTTTTCACACTTGATTTTTGTTTTTGTTTGGTTGAGTATATTGTTCTATGTTGAAAAATATGTTTTTCCCTTGATATAGAGGGTTTAACTCTTTCATGTAGTCGAATTTAATGTTTACTATTCAAAAGACGTTCTTATCATAGAGCATGTTCCCAGTATACTTTGCTAGTGATCATACAAATGCTGTGTGTGTGTGTGTGCTCAGTCGCTTCAGTCGTGTCCGACTCTTTGCAACCCCATGGACCGTAGCCCGCCAGGCTCCTCTGTCCATAGAATTCTCCAGGCAAGAATACTGGAGTGGGTTGCCATGCCCTCCCCCAGGGGCCTACAGATGCTACCACTTGGCAATGCTCAGATTAAATTCTGTTATTGGGAGATAATTTTCCATGGTTCTTTTGTATTTCTGTACATCTTGAGAATGAAGACCTTTGTGCTGCACTCTGCTTTCAACGATATGTGTACAGCAAACAACCTTGGAAGACAGACATGGTGTCTCCCTCCAAAGCAGTGAGCAGGCATGCAGACTGTTTGTGTAAAGGGCTCCAGTTCCCTGGGCTCAGTTTCTCCTGAGTAGACCAGTGTCCCCTGGCCTTCTTCATATCACCTTTGAGAATTTTAGCTTAGGAGTCAGTACACAAATGGATGATAGTCTGGCTAATGCCACTGCTGTAATGAACTGTCCTTTGTCTGTGAACCAAGGTGTCCTCTGTGACACGCATGAAGCTATGTGGCAGGCTAACTTAGAGCTTTCAAGCAGGATGAAGTCATAGCCCCATCACAGGTCTTCAAATCTGTTTCCTCTGAAAATTTCCTCAACTAGCAACCCATGGGGTTTTCTTTTTCCTGCCATTTATTGGATTGTAGAATATTCATTGGAAGGACTGTTGTTGAAGCTGAAGCTCTAATACTTTGGCCACCTGATGTGAAGAGCCAAGTCATTAGAAAAGACCCCGATGCTGGGAAAGATTGAAGGCAACAGGAGAATGGGGTAGCAGAGGATGAGATGGTTAGAGAGCATCACTGACTCAATGGGCAAAAATTTGAGCAAACTCCAGGAGATAGTAGAGGACAGAGGAGCCTGGCTTGCTAATGGTCCACGGGGTGACAAAGAGTCGAACACGACTTAGTGGATGAACAACTACAACAATGCAGCATTTAGTCGTTTATACTTTTTGATATGTTTTCTCATTCTGAAACCCTTTTATGATGAAAGTACTTTGTATACAGCAAAGTGCAAGAAATTATGGGTTTTATGCAACTTTCTAAAATGCATATGATACATTCTGTATTTAATTGAGTGGGTAATATGTTTAATATTAAATTTTACTGCAAGGCATAAAGTATGAAAGGGTGAATATATACTCTTAAAATATCTTATAGTTGTGTAACATTACCCTAAAAGAATTACTGAGGTATGTTTTATATGTCATGTATTCATTGTTTCTCTTTTCAATAACAGCTAACATTTATTGTCCATTACCATGTGTCAGGTACTATGTTATGATTTGTGACGTGGGTTATCTTACTTATTCCTCTCAGTAATCTTAAGAAGAATTAGATGGTTTTGTTGTTCCTAGTTTACAGAAAAAGCAATAGAAATACAGAAGGGATATATAACTTGTTTAAGGATGTAAAATTGGCAGATGGCACACTCACTTTTCACATCCAGGTCTGTTTAATTTTTGAAACTGAGCTCTCAATCCCTATTCTCTACTGTAAAATAGACGGGATAGGACAAAAAGTACATTGACTCGCCTGAACATTTTTCTTCACACTGTGTAGTTTAAATTAATACTCTAGGCCTTCCATCTTGATTTGACATAGTTCATAACTGAGCTTCATTTACTATGGTTACAGTGGAATTCAGTGTATAACTCCTGTTAAAAGTGACTGTGTTCAGCCCCTCTTAAAAGTACAAAACAACAAAATACAGCAGTATAGGAGTTGATGGGTACACATTCAGAAACTGTAGTTCCCACAGCAATTGCAGCCCAGCCTCAGGGTAGTGAATTTTGCAAAATAACTGAACACCATATGCAGTGACATGAAATAATATTCTCCATACTCTTGGGGCCCTGATAATGGCCACTGTGGGAACAGTGAATGTGTCAGTTATCAGTTGCTATTTCATCACTGTAGTTTGGGGCATTTCATTTATGTGGCTGTCTCCCAGTGCCGCATAGGTGTTTCTGCCAGTTGTATATTGTGGTGGTGTTTTAGCAGGGCTTAAATTATTAATGAATCCTGAAACTAAATGTCTTTAACCCATAAACTATTTGTATGTTTTCCACCTGATTTAGATACTGCTGTGTTTCTCTTCTGTCTATCCCAACCCCCAATGGAAAAGCTTAATTTTGGGAGTTTGTTGTTTACATTGTAAGTGTGACTCTTAGGCAGGTTCAAGATGCTGGTTCACCTTTAAAATGTATTATGCAATGGTGCTTAAAAGAGATAAATGACTAAGAAGGACGTAGCAGGGCCCCTCAAAGCACAGGACCATCAGTCTTCAAGTAGCTTGGCTTCACGCAGTGCTCCGCCATTGAGGATGCATGGGGTCTATGTAAATTCATAGAAGAACTCGGCACATCCAGCTTATTTTGCTGGATTCTCAGAGGAAATGTCAATTGGGCATTACCAGCTACCTTGCCTTCATATTGCCTTAGTGACTTGAAATAAATTTGATGCTCTATCTTGAACTTAGAGCCATTGCTTATCATTTTGTTGATTGATGTCTCTGTTAATGGCTTTTACATTTATACTATGAGTTAAAAATATACAATTTTTCTGTAATGGTAGACTCTCATTAGGTGGTTTAATAAGTTCATATATAAGCTCACTGTTATCAAGTATATATAGTAGAAAAAGATAAACCTAACAAATTATGGGTATGTAAATTATACACGTAAACTTCCAAGATGTAAATTAAATAAATTTTATTGAGTTGTATTTGGAAGCATGTTACCCCAGAGATTCCTGAGGATGATTTTGTTTTCATTAGCAAATACTTGCATACTACCTGCTGGGTATAAGAGCCAAAGTAAAGCCCACGTGAGCCACTGTGTTTGGAGATTCTGAGTCTTTTCTAAGTATTCTAATTTGGATAATAAAACCATTGATGTCATCAGACATGTTTATCCTTATTCAGATGATCCTGCAAAGCCAGCATCACTGTTAGTGAAGTGCTTAGTGAAAAGACAGTGGACAAGATGACAAAGAGAGGTGTATTCTTGGGTGACATTTCATTTACTTTTATGAACCATCACATTTATTCCACATGTACTTTTTGAAGCACTGGCATATTTACTCAATTTCTACAATATATGTTGGAATATAATTTTTTTTTTTTTTTACAAACTAAAATACTCTGCCTTTCTGAAAGGAAGAGTGCAACGCTGGGAGTTGATTAGCTTACTCTTTGTTCCTTTTCGTGCACCTGGTCGTTTGTAACAGAAGTAAACAGAAGTCCTTCTTCATGGCTAAGATTTTACTGCCTTTACCTCTAAATGATCAGTCAGTGGGCTTAGGATAACCTTATGTGACATTTCACAGGATGAAGTGTTTAAGTCTAGGGTTGTACTAACTTCATGTTCATTTTGACAACCTATGTTAATAGGAACTAGGGAACTGACAATTGGACTGAAGATTTTGCTAATCTTTAAGATTTATAATGGTCTCAACTGTTTGGATTACTAAAATGTTAAATATCTGTCCCCAGTGTAATGTACATTTATTTGTATATTATAACATTGTAGTATATTCAGAGCAGTAGTATGCATGCATGCATGTATGCTTAGTCGCTCAGTCATGTCCAACTCTTTGGCAACCCTTTGGACTGTAGCCTGCCAGGCTTCTCTGTCCATGGAATTTTTCAGGCAAGAATACTGGAATGGATTGCCATTTCCTCCTCCAGAGGATCTTCCTGACCCAGAGATCGAATCTGTGTCTCCTGCATTGCAAGCAGATTCCTTACCCACTGAGCCATCAGGGACACCCGGTATATAATATCAATAACCTCAGATATGTAGACAGAGAAGGCAATGGCACCCCACTTCAGTACTCTTGCCTGGAAAATCCCCTGGACGGAGGAGCCTGGTAGGCTGCAGTCCATGGGGTCACTAAGAGTCGGGCACGACTGAGTGACTTCACTTTCACTTTTCACTTTCATGCATTGGAGAAGGAAATGGCAACCCACTCCAGTGCTCTTGCCTGGAGAATCCCAGGGACGGGGAAGCCTAGTAGGCTGCTGTCTATGGGGTCACACAGAGTTGGACACGACTGAAGCGACTTAGCAGCAGCAGCAGCAGCAGCAACAGATTTGCACATGATACCACGTGAATGGCAGAAAGTGAAGAGGAATTAAAGAGCCTCTTGATGAAGGTGAAAGAGGAGAGAGGAAAAGCTGGCTTAAAACTCAACATTCAAAAAACAAAGATCATGGGATCTGGTCCCATCACTTCATGACAAATAGATGAGGGAAAAATGGAAACAGTGATAGACTTTATTTTCTTGGGCTCCAAAAATCACTGGGGACAATGACTGCAGCCATAAAATTAAAAGACGCTTGCTCCTTGGGAAAAAAAGCTATGACAAACCTAGACAGTGTATTAAAAAGCAGGGACATCACTTTGCCGACAAAGGTCCATATAGTCAAAGGTGCGGTTTTTCCAGTAGTCATATACAGGTGTCAGAGAAGTCTGTTGTGAGGTTTCAAACTTTCCCAGCAGTATGAGAACTTCTTTGGTATAGCTGTTCTCCAGTTTGTGACTCACCCGCCTGGCGGCTCTATTGTGTAGCTAATGATCACCTCCTTCAAGAGGACTTAATGCCACACGCTGCGACTCCCAGGACTGCTGTTGTTAGAGCCTCTGTCTCTGCAGCAGGCCACTGCTGACTCAGGCCTCTGCAGGAGACCCTCCAACACTCAAAGGCAGGTCTCCGCAGTCTCTTGTGGGACTCACTGCTCCTTCCCTTGGTCTTGGTGCACACAGGCTCTGTTTGTGCCCTCCAGCTGTCTCTGGCAGGTATGAGGTTGAGTTTAAATGTGATTGGGTCCCTCTTACCATCTTATTGCAGCTTCTCCTTTGCCCTTGCTTGTGGGGTATCTTTTCTCGGTGGGTTCCGACATTCTCCTGTCGGTAGTTGTTCAGTAGCTAGTTACAATTTTGGTATTCTCACAGGAGAAGATGAGCGTGTGTCCTTCTGCTCCGCCATCTTGGGTTTGATTTTTACATATTAAATATACCAAAAGGTGAAGTAAAAATGATAAGAAGTTAACATAGGTATAAGTCCTAATGTTTTTTTCCTTATTGCAGAGGCATCTTGTTCACCCCCTGAGATATACTAACTCGGGAGACTTACGGCTTTAAAATGCAACTTTTCACATGTTCAAACCCATGTTATCGTTAAAGGTCATCCTCACTAGACGAGAGACGTAGTTAATGTGATCATAGTGCCTGTTAGATTCCAGTTTTATCCAGTTTCTTTTCATGCACTTTCTAAGAGTAAACCTGACCCAGGGTGTGCTTCTCTTTGTTTAGGATGAGGATGTCGCAGAGGAAGACAGCAGTCGTGTGGAACCCGTGGGCCACGCCGACACTGGTGTGGAGAACATCCCCAACTTCTCTCTGGAGTAAGTTACTGACAGTCTCAGCTAAGTTTGTAACATCCGTGTAGCTTCACTGATGGCAGCGAATATTCCGAAAGCGTATGGCATGCGGAATGTCTGTGCTTATTTAAAACATGCTTTGCACTGGTTTGTTTTCCAAGGAGCATCTTTCATCTACTGAGTTAATGGTATAATGTAAGAACGATAGCATGGAAATTCACACGTACCTGCTCTGAGTCTCATGCCTTGGCAAGTACTATTAAATGATAGTCTAAAGCAGTGTTTGATTGAAGACTTTTGGCACGTTCATGGTGCTGTCAACTGTGTTCAGGTTGCTTTTGTATGTCAGCGTTTTGTTTGTTCTTCAACTTTGCCAAGTTAAAAAAGATATTGTAGACATACTTTACTTGAAAAACTAGTTGGATCAGGTAAGCATTAGTCATTTTAGTATATGTTTTGTATTGATTTGAAGAAATAGTATCTCTCAAGATATTTGATGGGGACCTTGTAAGAGGTTAGGGACCTTGAACATGTTTTAAGTATAAAAGGTCAAAGAAAAGCTTTCATATATTGTCACAACTTTGCAATTATCTTAAATAACGTCAGGTTTGAATGGAAGATGTTTTTAAGACTTCGTCTGAGTTACCTTAGAGCAGTCATTCTAAATTTTTTCTTTGACTTTGGGTAAAAGTTGGAGTGGAGATATTAATAATTAGACTCTTAATTTTGTCTTTTCTTGGTTTTCCAAGAAAGGGTTATAAGAATTTTCTCAGTGAAATTGAACAGGCTCCCGAATCAGATTATGTTTGTATATTCAGCACCCAGTGCTCTCTAAATAATTACATTTAAGAAATACTTGTACTGTTGTAGTTCTTTTGAGAAAGACTATGAAATAAATAAATGTATTAAAAATACCATACTATCCTTAGTTGACAAACAGACATTAAATAGATGTTCAAATGCTATTAATGATATCTGAAATAGGATTTTAGGACATTCTATGAAAACATCAAAAAATTAAATATCCATGTAAATAGTATTACTTTAGTAAATATTTTGCAATATGACAAAATTTTAATTTAGCTAATTAGAATATTAACTAATGTCCTAAGTAGTGTATATGATTAAATCTGTATACATATTTTCAATTTTGATTTGTTTGATATTCCTATCTTTAATTTTCTTGAGTCTTTGTATTACATAACCAGGGCACTTACAGTACATAGGATTACCTCAGGTTTTTATTTAAGGCATACAGTTGAAGTATTGGCATTTTCCAGTGCATAAGAACTGTCCTGGGATCCTGATCAAGTCCATTGGTAGTTACTGATGTTTGTCCAGGTTTCCTTAAACTAGATACCTAATATCTAGTTGAAATAGTATTTCCAAATATTGATCATTGGATCAGTACTGTTTAGATTTCTGTGCCATGCTCATACCCACAGAAATATCTACAAAGAAAGTGAAATCTCACTGAAATGGTTTAGAAAATTTACATTCTCCTGATTACACCAATTTGCAGTAAATTTGGGCTTATGATATTAATATTGAAGTACTGTACTTACGTAGTAGAAATCTACAAATGAAGTCGTGTAACTTCATATAAATAGTGTAAAGACTTTAGAGTTCAATCACAAACGCTCTTAAGGTAATTGTTTGATTTTTCATGGGTGTCCAGTGGGGTTGTGTCACCTGCACGTGGACTGAGCTTACAGCAGGTAGGATATTAGGAGTAAGGGTGGTGGCATCCTATGTGGACGGCTACCTGCAGCGGCAGAGCTGTGCCCTTACTGGACTATTGGAAGGATCAATGAGGTGACCTGTGCAGGAGCGCTTTGTAAATTATAAAGTGCTGTGCAATGGAAACCTCTTTAGCCCATTAGTCTTCGTAATCCTTGATTAGATATTAGGATGGGAAACTTTCAGTGCAAGTCTAGAGATCTGATTACAAAATGTGGACTTGGACTATACAGAAGAGCAATGTCCTGGGTGATTTTTAATGTAGTTATTTCTGATGATTGCTCCCCTCCCATGCCATCAGACTAGCGTGCAGGTATGTAGTGTTGAATGTGCTTTCATCACCATGCTTCTCTCCAGAATGTGAATGTATACGTGTGTGTGCCCCTTGGAATTTTCGTTTTGTCCTCTTTTGTTGTTTACTGTGTGTCTGTGCCGTTGCAGTTTTGTGTTTGGTTTGATTTGGTTTGTGACAGTACATGTTCATGCTCCCTCATTCATCATTGTCTCACAGTGATATGGTAAAGCTCGTACAAGTCCCCAACGATGGAGGGCCTCTGGGAATCCATGTAGTGCCTTTCAGTGCTCGAGGCGGCAGGTAACGTATCTTGCAGGTTTTTAATTGAATCATAATGTACAGTGTTTTATCTTCATTTATGCTCAGATGTAGAGTAGTGTTGAGTTAGTGTATGCTTAAAAGAAGCCTTTTCATTTGGGGGCCACTGTGCCTTCCTTCACACGTATGCATCATAATCACAAAAGCACTTAGGCTGATGAAGAAATGGGCATTTAAATTATTCTAATAATTTTATTGTTCATCACATCCATGCAAACATTTTACTACGCTGCAAATTGATGATAGGCTTTATTGCCAGAACTCCAGCTGAATGTGCAAAGGTAAGGAAGTTCTTCAGGCATTTTTCTGGAAAACATGTATCCAGTATAAGTTATCTGGATAACATAGAAAATGATTCATTGAAAATTTGTTTATATGTTTGTTTAGTTCTTTAATTATATATGATTTTTATAATTGTGTTCCTAAAATTTTTAAGTTAGAGAAGCTATAGATTTATTTCCTCCCATGTGATCTGTCTCCTGTTCTATCTGCCCACACAAATGGCACAGTTTTGCACTGTTTGTTAGTATGACTTCATTACTTCATAAAACATGTATCCTTAAAATTGTCAAATGTTACATGAGTTTCTTTTACCCTACAGCTTGTTTTCAATGACAGAATTATTGTTTGTTTTATATATATTCAAATACTAAGAACTGATTTTGCAGCTAATCACATCAACTAATCAAATGTTTGATGAGTCTTTCATCATCCGTGAAATACTGCCTCCTCCTAGGGCTTGGGGAGAGGCATTAACCTTTGAGGTTTAATCTCATCCTCTCTTATTTATCCATCTAGTTATTACCAGCTGAAACATATTTATGATCTATTTGGCTTTTTAGTTTGAACTTCTTTCTTTTATTGTTATCCCTTTATCTATTTATTTATTTATTTTTTATCTATTTATTTTTAAACTTCCTTTATGCTGGGAGAAGAAAACAGGGAGCTGGAAAGTCACCTTAGGCCAGTGAGTGAGAACATAGAACATTCTTTCAACTCTTGCCAAGGAATTATAAGCATCTAGTATGTTGTAAGAGACATTGGAATGTCAATTACAGGCATGTGACTGAATTATCTGTTTAATTTTTTAAAAAAGTGTTTGAACAATTGTACCACCTTCCTAGTATATGTTCCTGACCGTGCTGTGTCCAGACTTCATGTTTCTGATAAAGCACATGCTTTATGGAAGGTCTGGAAGCTGATGCATTGATTTACCTTAGGCTTCCCTGGTGGCTCAGATCGTAAAGCGTCTGCCTACAGTGCGGGAGACCCGGGTTCGATCCCTGGGTCGGGAAGATCCTCTGGAGAAGGAAATGGCAACCCACTCCAGTATTCCTGCCTGGAAAATCCCATGGATGGAGGAGCCTGGTAGGCTACAGTCTATGGGGTCGAAAAGAATCGGACACGACCGAGTGACTTCACTTTCACTTTCACTGTTGGAGTAGGAGGCTTGAAAGTGAGCATTATTTAGCAAGATGTGAAATTCTCCTGGAATTGACAGCGGGGTGTTAAATTCACAGACTTATGACCACTTTTACTTTTTTCCCTTCTCTTCTTTTTTTAAAACTCTAGAGAAACATTAAACTTTCGTCAAAGAACTTTCATTTAAATGAGCTCAGTTGTTTTCAAAATGGCCCTTGCCTTTATCTCCTTTAAAAACTATAATTTTAAGTGATCTCAAAAGTTAAATCCCTTTTCCATTTATTTCATGAGTAGAAAAATAAGCTAAGAGGGTAAAATGCATGAATGATAGCTTCCCAATACTAGTGTGCCTTTAACTGCTTGTGGGATATAACTCATCACAACTGAGACTTAATTGTGTACGGACCAGCTTTGAACCAGTATTTCAAACATATTATTTTCTGTCATTTATTACACATTTTCTACTGCATCGTGAAAGGATATTGGGATAAAATAGGTAGGTAAAAAGCCTAAAGCAAAAAAACTGTAAGATAGAAAAATTAATCTACTGCAGATTAATTCAGTGGAAGGTATTTTTACTGGTTACCATGGCATTTCATTTTGATATACAGAACTCATTCAACTAGACAAGGATCCCTTTGCAGAACTAGAAGGTGTCATTTTTACTCCCTGTTGATTTGGCAATGTAATGAAGAAAATCCTGTACAGCATTCTTGTACAAGGGACAAAGAGATTAAGACAATGAGATTCTTTATAAACCCTTTCTAGGCATCAGCAGTTTTCATACTGGGAAACAGAGCAGAATTCTTTCCCTCTAACACCTGTAATGCGTCTTTGAGCTTCCTCCTTGTCTTGACATTCCTGGTTCTCTGGAGAGAGGCGGAAAATGCAGAGAACAATGGGAGGGCTCCTCCAGAATCCTAGACGCCAATCTTCAGGAGCCAGACACACCCATCTCCCTTGTTCTCAGAAATGCTGACAAGTAAATTCTTGCCAGTCTGTCAGAAACCTTCCCAGGCATTTACTGAGTGACGGTTCCTGTGTTAGGTGTTGGGAAACAAGGATGAATGGGACATGGTCTCTCTCCAGGGATTTGCAGTCAAGATGGAGTGATAGCCAGGAACTCACACTATTATAATTATGTGATAAATGCCGACATTGTGAGTTGATAGAGGAGGGGTTGTCTGAATTAGGTAACTGAAGCTGGCTTGTTGTAGAAGGTGATTTTAATTGAGATGACACCTTATGAAGGAAGCTACCTCAGCTCCATGGTGACTGTGAGGGCAAATTAAGCAATGCAATATAGCATAAAGGGGGAAATTAAGTGGAACTCGTGAAGAAATTGCATATATTATCCAGTGGGAATATAAGAATACATATTTGTGGGATGTAAGTTGAAATTTCTGAGAATAAGTTCCTTTGTGCAAAATTCCAGTCATACTTGGGCCCCTCTCAGTTTTGGAAATGTAATTAATTGAATAACAACTTACTGAATACTTATTTTTCTAAAAGTGACATATACATGTCAGTATTGCTTTCTGATTTCAATTTCAAAGTCAAAAAGTTTTAAGGAACAGTACAGAATGGGAATCACACATCCTAAAGAGAAGAAACTCCATGCAAAACATCTCAAATATCAAACATAATTCAGGGAAATTGGAAAAAAAGTGAAGTCAATGTTAGAGAAATTTTTAAAGCTACTTATGTATTCAGTATTATTTTGGCCTGCAGTTAAAGAAGTTTTTTGAATAAAGATTCTGCTGGATCAATTTTAAAAAGGCCATTTTCTGGAGTGGGTTGAATGTTCTTGTGACAACTGGCTTGTGGCTGCCCTTCCCCTAGCCACTGCTTTGGGCATTAAAAACGGAGACAAATGGCTGCACAGGAGAGACTGTGTTAATATCCCTTGATGCTCTGTTTTTCTATAGTTATCATCCTGTATTTTACTCAAAAATATAAAATTAGCTGATCCCCACCCAGAATTCTTTATTCACAGTTTCGCTACCTTGAAATCAATTTTCACTTCACACGTATAATTTCATTTCCTCTTGATTTAAATGTCAAACATAACCTCCTTATTTAAATCACAAGTGCTACTACTTTCAGGAAGGCTCTGCCAAGTAATTGTCATTTCCTTTGGCAGAAAAACCATGTTTCATGTTAAAGTTTTTTATATTTCTAGGACCTAGCCCAACAGTATTGCTCAGCGAAGCTTACTGTGACTATCCCTACTAACTCTGCATTGCTATTGAAATAAAATACATGTAAAAATAAATATCTGATGTACATTAGAAATAAAACAATAAGGATGTATCCTGGTTTGATGTTAACGAGGTTTGCCGAGCCTTTCCAATTACTTAGGAATATGATTGTGTTGTAATATTAAATATTTAGAAAGCAAGATAAAATGTATATTCTGAAATAGGGGCTGGGCTTTTGAAATAATAAGATTTTGTAGTTTTAAGGGACTTAAAGTCTAACTGAGAAATATGTACTATATAAAGAGGTCTATACTGTGTGTCCAGAGAACGTGATGCATGTGTGTGGGAGGATTTAGAGGAAGTGGAGCCGTGAAGCAGCGGATCTTGATCTGTTCTTTAAAGAAAATATACGACTTAATGCTAGTGATGTCTGAAAAGATCTTCTTTCCAGGAAGAAGATACACGAAAGGAAGATGTTCCATACAAATCTGTGTGATTTGCTGAGAAATAATGATTCGAAACAGAGTGTATTGGAAATGGCTCTTAGAAAGCACTTTATGAACGGCCTGTGAGACTTCATTCTGTAAATAGTAGAGAAATTGTTGAAGGTTTTCGAGAAATATCATTGTATTATTTTTTAGATTAGCTATTATTCTTCTATTCGGTTCCAGTCTAACTTATAGAAGACATTCTTAATCTTTTCCCCTATGGAAACACATATGGCTAAAGCATATTATTCTTTTTTAAATTAAATTTTATTCTTTATTTTATTTTTTAAAGCATATTATTCTTAATAAAGTGCCGCCTGCTTCTCTGTTTCTTTTCTGTAATGGACATAATTGAATAATTTTTGTCTCAAATAAAACTCAAGTGTTTATTAAGTTTTAACTAGTCTGTATAAAAGTTAGTAGACATATTTGGAAGGTCTTAAGAAAAATACTCATCTACTTAATAATTCAGTGAAATTCTATGAACTTGACTCCTCTAATACTTACATGAGTTATAAATAGTGTTAGTTTTAACTCTTAGGTCACTGAACCTTTATTATATTACTTTTTGCTGTAAAAGACATGAAAATCAGAAAGCTCATCTTCTTTCCAGAATTCCCAGTTACCTGTGCCGTCTTCCCACTTTGTGGCA
Source organism: Bos taurus (assembly GCF_002263795.3). Taxonomy (NCBI): domain Eukaryota; kingdom Metazoa; phylum Chordata; class Mammalia; order Artiodactyla; family Bovidae; genus Bos; species Bos taurus. The sequence goes on from NC_037340.1 coordinate 18,813,957, forward strand.
GACAGTGATGGCCTCAACCACACGCTGAGTCTTCATGTTATTGGCCAAGGGCTTGTTAGGAATAGTCCAGGATAAGAGACACATTTTGATGCACCTTTTTTGAGACCACAGATAGTTGGGACAGTTCCTGGCTCTGTCTTTCGAGTAAGTGCGGCCTGAGCAGGTTTCCTTCACTTAGCCTCAGTCTTCATATCTGAAGGCTAGGACACTCCTGTGACTTTATATGGTTTAAATAAGAAAATACAGAAACTTACAAAATGCGTGTAAAATTCCTTTAGTGAGGTATTTGGCAGTGGCAGCTAATATAATAAGAATGGTGTTGACATTTCACCTTCCACTTATCTACCTGTGATGCGCTTTAAGATTACCTTTAAATGCTGTGTGTTCTGGTTGTCTCAGTTCAGTTCAGTCGCTGAGTCATGTCTGACTCTTTGTGACCCCATCAACTGCAGCACGCTAGGCCTCCCTGTCCATCACCAACTCCTGGAGTTTACCCAAACTCATGTGCATCAAGTCAGTGATGCCATCCAACCATATCTCTGTCGTTTCCTTCTCCTCCTGCCCTCAATCCCTCCCAGCATCAGAGTCTTTTCCAGTGAGTCAACTCTTCGCATGAGGTGGCCAAAGTATTGGAGTTTCAGCTTCAGCATCAGTCCTTCCAATGAACACCCAGGACTGATCTCTTTTAGGATAGACTGGTTGGATCTCCTTGCAGTCCAAGGGACTCTCAAGAGACTTCCCCAACACCACAGGTCAAAAGCATCAATTCTTTGGCTCTTGTTGTCTAGGCAAGTGCTAATGAGACTATATAATAGTGGAATATGATCTCAAAATGATCTCTTCTATTATGAATATGAGATGAAAATTTACTGTTACATAATAAATTTGAGAATTTCAGTACACACTTATTTAGGTAGTTGGGTGTATTTTTTAAGAAGAATTACAGCCAATTTGAATTTCATGGAAACAGCTCAGGTGTTAAGAAGAGCTTTATTTGAGGCTTGTATATTTCAGTTCACCTTAGAGTTTTTAAGCTGAATATTCACTTTTAAAAGAATAAATATCCTCTTGCACTTTGAGTACTCTATTTCAATTCATTTCCCAAAAAACACAATTTATTTACTGAATCTGTATCCTTTTGTCTGGAAGATTTCAGTTGTTCATTCTCAGCTGCAGATTCATTTTGTTCAAATCAAGGGGACACACTAAATGCATTTGTTTTAGAGAGAAGAGTTGTATTTTACATTTAGATAAAACTTGCTTTTTTAAAGGTAGTAGTATGATGCCTATAATTTCTGCCCTAATTTTAAGGAATTCTCTATTTTCACTTTGCCATGTTTTGGTCCACTTTATCTCATCCACTAAAGGTTAAAAAAATTTATATTAACTTGGAGTTCTTACTGTGGTTCTGAGGGATTGAATGTAGGTCATTGCCAGCCCAGTGTCCCAGGCTCAGTGAGGGGAGAGAGTCCTGCTGCTGGGAGCTCGTTCTGCTCATGCCTTCTCTGCTTTTGCTGTAGTTGTGGTGTTTACACTGTGTCAGCTTTTATTAAGATGAATTATGATCATTTCCATACAGCTGGGTGGCAGTTGTGGGAGTTTACGTTATCAAAGCAAAACTCAGACTTGCTCAGCCAATTTAGATGTCAATAAAACATTTGTTACTTATTTTCAGTTTTATCATTGGCTGTAATTTATACTTAGGATTGAAAATGTTAACATGTGTGACTGAGTTTGTTTTAATTAAGTGTATAATTAGGCTAATGAACCTTGTAAAACTGTAGTGGTGCAATCCTTAATATAATCTAAGCAGTTAAATTTCTAATTATGCATCCAAAATCATGTACAGAGATGCTGCCTTTCCACGGCTGGCTCTCTGGGGCTGTATTCTCCTTCTTTGCCCCCTTTTGGGGATAAGAAACATTGTACAAAAGCCATGGTGAAAGACTTCAAAGAAATATGTGTGTATTTACATATTTTTTAATGTAGGAAATTCATTCAGAAGTGGGATTTGTACATAGCGGATGTAGTGTGTTTTCCCCTAAATTTTTGATAAGATAGAGGGACCAGGGAAGAGAGGTAGTTTGGGGGATGTTTTCGGTTTACCAGGAGAAATCCACTTGCCCAGAAAGCATCTTGCCAAGTCGGGTTCACATTAAATTCATGCAGGAGGTGAGGAGGTGCTGCCCCATGTAACCGGGAGCCCTGGTGCTGTGGCTTCCCGGAGCTGACCTCCCTCTGTGTGATAATGCCCCGTTCTGTCCTCCTGCACCCTCCAGCACCGCTCTGTCCTCCTGCACCTTCCAGCACAGTCACCGGAGCTGAGCTCCCTCTGTGTGATAATGCCCCGCTCTGTCCTCCTGCACCCTCCAGCACAGTCACCGGAGCTGAGCTCCCTCTGTGTGATAATGCCCCGCTCTGTCCTCCTGCACCCTCCAGCACCGCTCTGTCCTCCTGCACCTTCCAGCACCGCTCTGTCCTCCTGCACCCTCCAGCCCAGTCAGGCTGGTGCTTCGCCCCTGGTCCTTTCCCCAGGCGACCCCCCTCCCCACTGCCTGACTCCTCTTCTCCGTCTCCTCGCTCTTGTATCTTTCGCAAAGTGGTTTCTTCTGATGAAAAGTGGTTGCCCTAATAAGGAATTCTGGTACTGACTGCCAAGAAGGAAAACCACTCTACTCTGGCATAGAGTCATGCCAAAACGCTCTGACCTTCACGACCTTTAATTATTCTCTCTAATAAGAGTGTTAAGGGAATCACAACAGCGTCGGCACTCGCTTCTTTATTCCTTTAGAGGGAATTCTTAGTTGCTGGTTGAATTTGCAAAACAGACTCCTAAAATTTGTTTCTAATTATAAATACTGTCTGAACTGCCTTTTCGTGGGCAGTGGGGGCAGGAGGGGTGGAGACGTCTCTGCTGGCAAACACAACTTTCCAGGAAGATGAAAATCTCTGTTATTACTTCCCATTGATTTCCCTTCAGAGGGTCCTCTTCATTCTGTTTGGCTGTCATGTTATCAGTTCAATTTTCTTGTGAAGTTTTTTGATCGTTCGGTTCATTCCCATTCCTTTTGTAATCATTTTCACCTAGTGAAGCAAATAGGATAATTTTGCAGATTGTACCATTTTCCTTTTCAATTAATCCATTCTTTTGAAGAGAATGATTCTAATAGTGTGGTCAAGTACTTGGAAATCAGCAGGCTACTGACATCTCCTTAATTCAGTCTGTTCTGTTGTTTCCCTGATCACTTGCTGTGTCACTCAGGGTGAAATTTTTCCCTTTCTGCTCCTCTACCCCCCCACCCTCAACCACCCCATCAGCTCTCTAGTCTCTAGTGCTGTGAAAGAGGATTCTGAGGTTTCTGCGACTACTTTAATAATATTGGATTCTAAAAACTCATTTAATAAACCTTGGCAATGTTTCATGTAAATATGATAGCATACTTGTTTTTGACTTGTAGCGTTTTTACTGTTTGTGAGGATTACTCAAGCATTTGGTTGTATAAGAGGGCTTGTATAGAAAGACAAGCCATTCCATGAATGAAGCATGTCAGGAATGAAGCATGTCAGGCCTTTTTACTGTATATTATTATCCTGGAATGATTCCCATGGGGGGAAAAGTAGATTTAAGAAAAGAAAAATGATTATCCAGATGAATATAAATCCATGGACCTATTCATCTGAAGAATATTAATGCCACTTGTAGAATTAAATTACAGATTTCCAAGTTAGATTATTTAAACTGTTATAGATACTGAAAGGTTTTATTGGAGATACATTTATAAATTTAAACAAATGACTCATACTAGCTACCTGCTAAGTAATTTCCATTAAACTTGGTCTGACTTTATCCATTTCCCTAAAAATATTCTATTTCAGAATACACAAAGTACTTCAGAATATATAAAAACATAATAATTTTTAGACACTTGAGATCACAGCAATGTTGTAACTGTATTGAGAAATTGCTCGTGATCTCAGTGATTAAAAACTAATTAACTGGAGTGACTCTTGGTAGGGCATGCTTTTACTCAGGGGCTGAACACATGAACTTGAAAGAACTGTTGCTGGTCCTTTGAGGCAGCTTTTAGCAGCAGAAGTGATACCAAGTCGTGGTTCTGTTAGGATTGCCTGTGGGTGGCTGAGTCATCTTTTCTTTCTGCTGTGCTCTCATGTGGATGCTTGGATGGCAAAGTGGCCTCATGTCTTCTTCTGGTTCCACTATTACCAATAACTGTGATTCAATTTGATTTCTCTTGTTATTTTGTCCCACTCAACAGAGACTTGGGTATAACTTAATGATGTGATAGAACACTTTGTTCAGTTGCCCATGTGTGTGTGCGCGCTCAGTCACTCTTTCCCATCTGACTCTGCGGCCTCATGGACTGTATCCTGCCAGTCTCCTCTGTCCATGGGATTTCCCAGGCAAGAATATTGGAGTGGGTTGCCATTTCCTTCTCCAGGGGATCTTCCCAACTCAGGGATCAAACCTGTGTGTCCGCATTGGCAGGTGGATTCTTTACCACTGAGCCACCTGGGAAGCGCATAGACACAGACAAATCACAGGAAAGCTTAGGAAGGTACACTGTGGGCCTGATTACATTTTAGGGGTCACTTTACACTTACTGTGCACTTTGGTGACGCATAGTAAGACATCACTTCCTGCCAAGCAGGGACTCTGACAGCTCCTCTCACGCTGCTGGGTCAGTGTACTTTTTCTTACCTTTGAGCTTAGAGGAGTTTTATATTGATTTAGTTCCAATATATGATGGCAAGTAACTAACAATGACCCACGCCGTATTTCTCACTAGTCACCACGTTTCTTAGACTCTTCCACTAGTGGATGTTAATCCCCAATTATTAACATGACCAAAAGGCAATTTAAATGTCATCTCCTCTTAATTCTTGCAGTAGGTATACTTAACCATAGTAAAACACTGTGCCTCTTCACTATATTTAATAGTAAAAATTAGAATGACATCAATAGTGACTCAGTAAGTATTCGTTAAAGAAACAGGGTTAAACTGTAGAATAACACCCAAAAAACAAAAGGGCCTTCACCTCAATGCATTTCAGCTCAGTCCTGTATTTGGTATAAATGATACCATCATGAAAAGAGGATCTGATTCTGCGTTTTATTTCATTTATTCTATTTTGCAAAAACTTGTTGGGAGACTTGTTTGCCTCAGATAAACCTAAGCACCCATTCATTCAGTTTTCATTTGTCAAGACCTTACTACAAGCTCAGGCCCATGTTCCCCACTTTCCAGGAGCTGACAGGGCGACAATAGAGATAAGATGTGTGTGTAAGTGACAGTGACAGGGCAGTGAGATCAACAGCAACAATTACCTCAAAGGTTTAAAAGCAGGATGCAGTCTCCAATATTGGGGCATCTTTCTATTGGACAGTACATACTGCAGATTGTATTCCGAGGGAAGATACAGATAGGTGATTGGAAATTTGGTGTCTTCAACTTTATGCAGGATTCTAAATGCTAGTTTCCATATGGGTATTTTTTATGTCTTTAAATATTAGGATTATGAAAGAAAATCTAAGCTGGGGACAAACTGAAAGTAAATTCATAAAAATTTTAACATGATCATGATACAGAATAGATGCTAACCGTCAAGTAAATCAGAGCATCAGGACTAGGTGAGGATTCCTGTTACTTATGAAGCTGTAATCATATATAGTGTTTGCTATTTCTGTGGGGTGTATAGAATGTCCATCCTGTCAGCCAAGGAGTTGGTGCTCCAGACCAAGTACATTTGCAATAATCTTTTTCCCCCCTCCATCTTGGTCTCTAAAAGTTCACTCAGGCTTTTCTTTCTACTTGAAGTTTGACTTAACACTGAGAGCTGAATGGTGACTGCCAAGATTGGAACTTGTCCCTGGCTTCCTATTTTCTTCCGAAGGGAATAATGGCAACAAATTACGTACTTCTGGGAGACCTAACAAGTTTTGAAATTCAGAACATGAGGCAATATCAAATTCAGATGCCAGGAATGGAAACTCTTCTATTTTTGAAATCTTCCCAATTCTCCTTCTCAAATGTGCAATGCACCCGGGTTAGCTTCTCCTCCTTACCTTTCCTTTCATGGAAAGTTGGGGTTGCCATCAGCACTGTACCAGCTGGCTTGAAACAGGAAACTGCCAGACTGCTCACAAATCCATGCTCATTGACTCTGCCCGCTGCCTCAGCCACCAAACCATTAGGCCCACTCTGTTGGGAGCATTTGTAAGCATAGAGAGAAGTGTACACTTTATTTCAGAAGCATAACTCTGACACTCCAGAAACAATTGCTCATATTTATTGAAAAGATCCCTTTCTATGCACCATTTATACCATCATGATTTTTGTGTTGGTGTTATTTTAAAATGTCTGAATAGCTATTTAATGCACCCCTTTATTAGGCAGTCTTTGTAAATATAATACCAACATTAAAGCAGTAGGGTATTGTGCACAGTGGCAATATTACACGTGTAACGATTTGCATTCTTAATGTTCCAGAACCCTGGGGTTATTAGTAAAACGATTGGAGAAAGGTGGTAAAGCTGAACAAGAAAACCTTTTTCATGAGAATGATTGCATTGTCAGGATTAATGATGGCGACCTTCGAAATAGAAGATTTGAACAGTAAGTGTGGGCTGCCTCATTGCTGCTCTTTTCTGCATCAGGCATGACGGAGTGCAGGCCATGGGAGTGCCTCGGACCACGTGTCTGTGGTCTTTGCCTTCCTGCCGGAGAGGGGAATTTTCTGCCATTCTCTAGCTTTTAAAAATTTCATCAAACTCCAGGTAATCACTACCATTAGACTATAGTCTTTAACGGCACTTCTTCAGATGTTATGGGCCCAGTTTAGGCTTTACAATTTGGCAACTTCCTCACCTTCTGGAAAATTCACCAGGTTGCTAGTTTTTATTATACTTTTAGCTCATACTACCAACTTTGTCACACATAACATGACAAGCAGGCAGATTTTCCTTATCTTGATTCAAGCCCTTACTCAATTAAAAAGCTACAAATTCTCCAGTTCCTATCAAGTAAGGCAAGAATGAGCAGGAATCATGAGGACCCAGTTTAAGACCTGACTAGGGATCCAGATGAAACGGAGGAGCTTCTTGTACTGGTCTTGGAGTTGCACTGCGACCAACTGCTCTTGGGTCACTGAAGCTGTATTGGCATTCTTGCGGGTTTTTTGCATGTAGAGACTTGGATTAATTTTTCCAATAAATAATAGATCGTCACTTTGTATAGTTTTCTAAGTGTATTTTTAAGTATGTTTCTTTAAAAACTCGATTGGTCTCCTTGCAAGGAAATACTTAATAATGATTTTTAAAAGTCCTATTGGATAATGTTATAGAGAGGTTATATTTAATTTCTCTTAATATTGAAATGATAATACCTCTTATGCTTAAAGCTACAGTATAACCGAATGATTGACAGTGCAGGAACCAGCATTTCAACTGTAGTTGTAGACAGTTTTGTCATTTTTGAGAATGAAAATTTATATTGGGGTTGTTTTTAGTTTCAACAAAGTCTGTCCATCCTTGTTGCTTAATGCATATACTTAATTGAATTTGCCAGTCTTTTTTTGCTAACTTTCCATTCTTCCTCAAACCCAGAGCACAACATATGTTTCGCCAAGCCATGCGGACATCCATCATTTGGTTCCATGTGGTTCCTGCAGCCAATAAAGAGCAGTACGAACAACTGTCCCAAAGCGAGAGGAATAATTACTACTCGAGCCGCTTCAGCCCCGACAGCCAGCATGTGGATCACAGGGGCGTGACCAGCGCAGGGCCGCAGGCTCTGCCCAGGGCGTCCCGGCTGAACCCCCCACCCGAGCACGCGGACCCTCACCCCCGACTCCTACCTCAGAGCGCGCAGCCCTCGGGAAAGCCGCCTGCCGCTCCGGCCCTGGCAGGACACCATGTGTTCAGTCCCAGCAGTGGTTACAACACCAAAAAAATTGGCAAGAAGCTTAACATCCAGCTCAAGAAAGGTACAACCGATCTTCCCGTCAAGTCAGCTTTCTGTCAACTAACCCCAAGCACCTTAAGTCTTATCTCATTATTACAACTGACATGACTTTTAAAGAAAGTATTTCAAGTTGTGTTTTTTTATGCTTTTCAGATTCCCTTTGCTGTATAAAAATTTACATCTACAAGTTCAGAGGATAAGGCTTTAAACCTGATGTTTCTAGGAAAGAGGTAGTGGTTATGACTGCAGTATAATTGTTGACAGCGAAGGAAATAGGATTCCGGATGTTACCATCAAGCCCAAAGCAACAGGGAGGCTTTGACTGTTTTGAGTGCCCCATTTGATGTCCAAGAGAACTAGAGGAAAGGGATTGAGTCCTTTGGAGCTATGGGCGATTCCTGGTGGAATGCTGGAGGCCTTTGGCCCCTTGTCTCCTGCTCTTCTAGAATATCCTGTTGCTTCCCTTTCTTAATGTGCCAAGGAGAATCGGAGTGGCCCTGGCTAATACTTCACCCATGCCTTACATCAGTGTGTTTTGTAAGGATCTCCACCTGCAGATGAGAAAACCCTGCATGCTGGGTGACGTGTGTCTGCCCTGGCCTTCTCCACGACTCAGAGCAAGCAAACTGCTAGGCTCTTTTCTGACTCCCTGTCACTGTCCCCTCAGACACTGCCGTTAATCATCCCTTCTAGCTGAGCATTTTTATGTGTTTTTAAATCATGTCCCTCAAAATGGTGTCATTATAAAGAATGTTTCTCCTTTTATGAGGTCAACCATCTCCCACGGTTAGTTGGAAAGGAACCCAAGAGAGGTTGAGTGATTGCTGCAGGTCACGTGGCCATTGGTGGCAGATTTTTACTAGAAACTTTTCCCTATCCTGACACTGAGACCATTCAATTCTTTTCATCTGGTGTAGGATTTCCAGTGCTGTAAACTCTGAGATTCCTATTTCCTTCCTAAATCATACTCTTTCATTGGACTTTATGTGAACCACAAAAGCCTTCTTTCTGGTGACTGGCTTTTTTAACCTCCAAATACTTGGTTGACCTGATCAGGAATTGACAGTCTCACTCCAGTTTTGAAGCCCCTTGCAAATACAGAATCATATCAGCTTAAACCTGTCTCCTCCTGTTAATACAGGAATATCAGGTAAATGACAGGACTTGGTTTTTAAGCAAAAGCATATCAAGGAGCACAAATAGAGTTGTATACAACATAAAATTCTGCTTGGGGTGTCTCAACAGAGGAAGAATATTTTCCATTGTCACCGAGGTGTTAGTTCATAAGTACCTCTGCCTTTTTACTCTGATATAGGCATATTCATCGTTTAATATACAATTGTTATATTACCACCTTATGCTCTAGTATGAACTTTTTAAATGAAGTGAAATTTTATTTGCCATTAAAGGAATCACTCTTTTGAATACAGAAATGAATAGTTTATTTTGATGGTATTTAAAAATAAATGATTACATGTATTACAGAAGCTAATTACATATGTTACAGAAGCTAATTTAGAAAGATTATGCTCACTCAACATAAAATAGAAATAATGGTTTTCTTTTAAACATTTTTCTGACCTTGAGTTATATAATTGATATGGAGCCTCATAGAATCTGGCTTGATTTTCATTTATTAAATATGAGATTATATGGCAAAAGGCAGAAACTGCCTGTGCATTCTGCCAATACTTACAAATATTTTATATATTAAAAAAAAAACTGTGTTCACTCTAAACAACAGTGACAAAGAATGCTCATTGGATTAAGTACTAAATATAGATGCTTTAATGATTGAAGTTGGACAAGCTTTCATTCTAGTTAACAGATACTATTTTTTCTAATTATTATTGTTGCATTTAACATTTTTAAGGAAGTACATCAAAAACATAGTGTTTGTCAGTGTTAAACTTTAAATTCAGTTCAAAGTTAACTGATACAATTTGAATGACAGAAGCTCTTTATAAACTGAGGTCAATCCTAAGGAAAGGCTTCATTATAATGATTCTTTGGCATAATTTTGGAACTGTGTCATATAACATGTCAAAAGAGAATAGCTCCCATGTACTTCCTTCCATAATTATGATTTCTTAATATTTATTGTCATTTTGGCATTCTCAAGTACCCTGCTCTTTTGTAGAAATTAGCTTTTTAATAAAGTCAGAGGAGAAGGTCAGTGATCTATTTCAGTCAGTGCAAAATGTTTTGTTGGCTTTGCTAAATGAAAATTGATATCTATTTATCTTTCTTTGAAAGGTCATTGTCTGAACTTTTGGCTTACAGATTTAGGGGTTATTGCTGATATTTTAATAGTATTGAGGTTCATATAATAATCAGTCTTTGTAGTTCATAGAAATTAATATTACAGAAGGAGAATCATTTAGATTTTTTTTAATAAATGTTATTGCAAGTCATTAGAGTTTCATGAAAGCACAGAGACATATGGAAAAGTCCCAGCAGAATAATTAGGAAAATTTCATATAGACAATATGCCATTCAACTCTTCACAAAAGGCTTAAGAAATTAACAGCCCAGGCACATTAAAGTGATTTCAGACTTGAAGTAAATGAATGTTTTATTTGAATTTGAGAATATTTGCTGTAGGTTTTAAGTACCATGTTTTTTTTTTCATTTCTACTTTGTTTCTTCTTTAACCCACATTTTTATTCATATTTATTTTCCCATGGATGTTTGTTTACCTAGAGATTCAAACCCTTACTTACCATTTTTTTCTGAGTGCTACATCCAATTAATGAATTCTTCTATAAAGATTTTTCATCCCTTTACACATCTCTTTATTCTTCCTTTATGAACAAGTATTTGTCCTCATGTAATTTAACTGGAATTGAACCCAATACCTTAAAAAATAACTCTTTAAGAAACTCTGGTAGAAATTAATCATCATTGGAAGAGATAAAAATTGTGTGAATCATTAGAAATTTGTCATTATCTCCATACTTTATCCTGAGTTATTCTGACTTGCTGCATTGTTGGTTTCATTGATTTTGAACTTTTTGCATTGAACTTTTCACTGTATTGAACTTACAAGGGTGCCTGTTGAGAAAGCTGCCAAAGAGCCTGGAATTGAAATTATACAAACCAGCACAGTGATGGGTAATTGTGTCATTGGTTTCAGTACTTTTAAACATTAGATGGTGATCCTCAGACTTGGTAGCTGTGATCTCAGATGGGCAATTTGCTTTTGTTGTTTTAAAGGAATATACATGGTAAGATTTAGGTGAATTAGCAAAGAATGAGGCAAAGATAATATGGTTTATCCTGTCAGTTGGGGAGGTCCTGTTATCCATATCTAGAAACATTTCACTGTTTCTTTTCCATCATCCTGGACTTGTTCTCTTCCTTTTCTTTACTGCCTACCCTTCAAATCTGAATACCATTATTGCACAATAACACTTGATATTTGAGATACTAAGAATTTTAAAAGAAGGGTTTGTTTTGTGTGTGTGTGTATGTGTGTAGAGAAATTGTTTATTTTCATAATCAAAGATTTAAAAACATTCAGCAGGCATATTTGTATATTATTTTCACCTGAGTATGTTCCCATTACTTCTTAGACTAATGAATCTTCATATATGTACCATTTAAACCTGCTACAATTTAGTCTATTTTGAAAATCTATTAAAAAATTTTAGAGTATTGAAAGAAACGGATACCTGTGTGAAAATGGATACCTGTGTCAAGATGAAGTAGAGAATAATAGCAAATCCTTTATGTATATTTACCTGTGAAATCTCGCCTTTTTTTTTTTTTTTTTTTGCCTGTTATACATTCAGGTACAGAAGGTTTGGGATTCAGCATCACTTCCAGGGATGTAACAATAGGTGGCTCAGCACCAATTTATGTGAAAAACATCCTCCCAAGGGGTGCTGCCATCCAAGATGGCCGGCTGAAGGCTGGTGATAGACTCATAGAGGTGAGTAGCTTCCCGCATCCCAAGTTCCATAATTCTTGAAAAGCTCTCTTTTGAAGGGTCAAGGTTTTCCTAACATTTTCATAAAATTTGAAATTAAATTATATATTTTAGAAGTAGTATGCATCCTAAAACAATGTATTTCCGCTTCAGTTTTACATTTCTCCTTGTTATTTGATGAGAAATGTCTTTCATTTAGTTCACTCATAAATTTTTAGTTACTTGGACATTTGGTTTATGAGATAACATAACATTTGTCATTATGTAAGTACAGTGTCTGTTAGGTTATATTTCTGGATGACTTTAAATTTATGTCTGGCAGTATAGAAATGTTATCTCCTCTGGAATCAGAGCAGAGACAAATGAAGTAAATGAAAACAGTGTGTCTTGATGAGAAGAACAAGGAAATTTGGAAATGTCAGCGTGGAGAATGAATTGAGACATAAAAATCAAATGTCAGGGGGAAAAAAAAGATAGTTTTTCAAAGTTTCCTTTCTGTACCTCATGGGTTTCGGTTCATTGGTCTTCGAGGCTCTCTTTGACATATGTAGGATGGCTTATTTCTGTTTGCCTGAGTTTTGTGCATGTAGAAATTAAGGTGAAGATGATTGAGAAAGAGGGCACCTTATTAGTGGTTTTTCTTAGTGTTTTCCTTAGAAAACAGTCTTTTAGTGGTAAGTGCTGTGTTTTGTAATTATTGACTAGCATTCAAAAACTAACTTTAAATATATGGAAGGGGTAAACAGCAAGGTCCTTCTGTCCAACACAGAGAACTATATTCAATATCTTATGATAAACTATAATGAAAAAGAGTATTTATTTTATTATTTGGAGTATAGTTGCTTTACAGTGTTATGTTAATATCTACTGTATATCAAAGTGAATCAACTGTACATATCCATATATGCCCTCTTTGGAAAAGAGTATTTTCTCTTTTTGGCTGTGCTGTGCACATGTAGGATCTTAGTTCCCCAACCAGGGATTGAACCTGTGCCTTCTGCATGGGGAGCATGGAGTTGGAAAAGGTTATTTTAAAAAATAGTGTATATGTATGTGTATAACTAACTCACTTTGCTGTACATCAGAAATTAATGCAACATTGTAAATCAACTATACTTTAAAAAATATACTAATGTTAAGGTAAATGTTTATGATGTTATCCTTTTTTCTTAACTTGTAGTCTCATATGTAGCTTGAATCTCTCCAGCTCTAGCTGTCCTCCTAAAGATTTTTTGAAAAGTAATGAAACCAAGGAATAGCTTCCAGATTTTTTTCCGCATATGCACTTCAGGCCTAGATTCCTTCAATCTTCCTCTTTCCTCTTTGTCTGTTAGCATGACACCACGTTTTAAAGGGATACAGATAGAAGCCCAATGAAAAGAAAGGTTTGAGTACAAATTGTGTTTCTGATATTGTTTGCTGAAAGAGCCTCTTGTCCTCAGGCTATGAGTGAGGGTGGGTATTAGTCCCCATTTGTAGCTGTAGCTTGTTTCATTTAGAAAGTGTCTCATCTGGGACATGAGCCTAGTTATTTTTTGCCCCTAAATAAAAAAACCAGTCTGTCTCCCTGTCCTTTTCCCTGCCTCTCCTTGCACACCCCCCGCCCCTGCCGCCTTCTTCCTCGCAGAAAGTAATCACTTTATTTTTGTGTCTCCCTTTCATCATGTACTCGCTTTACTTGGTGACACATTACAGAGGCTTTGGCTCTACCTTTTATGGAATGGAGGGGCCTGTGACCTATAACTCTTCAGAATTAGGCTTTCTTTTCTCTAGCTGTCAAGGCATATTTTGCCCCAACTTTATAGTATCCATAGTTATATCTACACAATACCAACAGTTCCAGGGGCAAAAAAGTTTTCTGAGTAGGATATTTTCTTTTTTTTTTTTTTGAGTAGGATATTTTCAAGCCTGTACATTTAAAACAAGTATCATGTGATTAATTTTTTAAAATGATCTAGAAAATTTTTGCTTTCTTTAAACCTGTTACTACTGAAAGGTTCCAAAACATATTTTAACTACAGGAAAGTCTTGATGTTACTATTTAAGTGATACACTTAATTGCCTTAACTCAATGTTATTTCTGTCTGGAGAGAGTAGTATTGAATACTTTTTAAAAGAAATTTCCATTCTCATTTCTGTTAGCTATGTCCTGTTGCTGATAATGTTATTATACTTTCTACAACAGTGATGAGATTCCCCAGGATGTGGTTGTTTAAAATCTATCTCTGTCTTTTTTTTTTCCTGGTAGAATTCTCTTAAAACATTGAAAAATCTTGAGATGAAATACTGCTTGCCCTCTTTTTATTTTGTAGAGATTCTTCTGTGTTTGCTATTTAGTGATAAAAAGTTATTGTCATAATTTTCAATAACATTTCAATGAAAGCTAAGATGCTTTTACCAAAATATTTTTAGTGTGTTTTTCTTGCCTGGAGAGTCCCAGGGGCGGGGAAGTCTGGTGGGCTGCCGTCTATGGGGTCGCACAGAGTTGGACACGACTGAAGCGACTTGGTAGCAGCAGCAGTAGCAGCACTACCCTTGTAAGGGCGGCACTTTTTAATTTTGATATAAGAAAATCTGTGATGAATAGGGCATCACAGAATCTCAATTCAAAAATAGAAAGTTTTGTGCCAGTGTGGCATTGTAGATATATTTGTATCTCTGGTTACTTGTTAATGTGCTAGTGGCTATGCTTTTGATTTATTGATGAGATCTGAAAGATTGACTGTTTCCTGCTTTGCTTAAAGATAACTGGTATGCCTTTCATTATTAGCCCCAGCAGCCTGGTGATTACCAGATCAGGGCAGAATATACCATGCAATGAGTCTTGTTCCATGGCAGACATGGTCAGTTCTAGAATGTGTCTCGTCTCCTGTTAATCTGTTTGCGTGGTATCACTGCTGAAAACTTTTTGTTTGTTTTAGGTTAATGGAGTCGATCTAGCTGGCAAATCCCAGGAGGAAGTTGTTTCCTTGTTGAGAAGCACCAAGATGGAAGGGACTGTGAGCCTTCTGGTCTTTCGCCAAGAAGATGCCTTCCACCCGAGGGAACTGGTGTGTAACTTCAGAGCAGATGAATGGTTTCCGACACACATGAGTCAGGGATCTGGGCTAGCTACCTGCTAGCCAATGTTTATTAAAACATTTTCCAAGCCATTTCTACATTTTATATATATTTCAGCCTTAACATAATATAAGCATTCTTTACTCACATTTCCTCCGTTTTGGAAATAAATATCCACAATGTTGCATGCAGGAATATTTGAAAATCAAATTGCAGGAATATTTTCTAGGACAGCAAATGTTTATTACTGAACACTTTTAGATGAACTGATTGAATACAGAGATGTCGATTATTCCATAACTGTCACTTCAAAGGCTGTTATTGAAAGCTTGCCATATTCTCCACTACATATGACAAATTTTCATATTTCAAGTTTTCATGGTACATGTAGCTAAGCCAAATAAACATGCTTGCTTACTGTTGTATGAAAAAGAGGGCCTTCATTAAATAGTCTTACTGAAAGTAAAAAGACCTGAGATGCAGGAAGCCCTGGGGGCATTAATTCCTAATATAGACATTATTTGGGATGACATAAAAGCGGTTTGTTTGCAAACTATTTATTTCACTTTTTATACATATGTCAATGTATCTAAATATTAGATACTGGTATTTGTGCAGTATTGATGTGAGTGAAATATGTATATTAAATTGACATGGTTCTTGGTAATATAAGAAATCACCTTAATTTTTTTGTTTTGATGTAGTAGGAAAATCAATTTACTTCAAAAACAAGTGGTATTTGATATATTTCAAAAGATATTCTAGTTGGGTCATTTTAGGGCATTTAACCTGTCTTTCAGATAGCTTTTAGCTTTAAACAATAATTACTCCATATAGACTAGAGTGGGTAGGTTTTAGGGATGCAGTTTCAAAATTCTTCTGATTACCCTAATTCTCTTAGGCTAATCCTTCAAATATAGATGTGTCATGGTTAGTAAAAATTCCCCTTTATTATAAAACCTTTTAGTCATGGAAATATCTCATCCCTTGGTGACACACAATTTCAGATTGTGATAGGGCTGAAAACTGAACACTTGTGTTTTAAATAGATTTTAAGAAATGACAAAAACTTCTTTATTTCTGTTTAAAAATGTTTAATGCATTATTTCTCAATTTAAATTCAGTTTTCCATTTCCCCCCACTGTTATCCAATTTTGTGCTTAAAATGCCACCTGATCCTAAATCTGGAGTTGTCTCTATTAAATTGTAAATGAGCACTTAAAAAAAAAAAAAAGACTGAACTTTCTATGCAGTGAAGCTTTAGCCCTTCCTCAGTGTGTCTGAGCCTGGGTGATAGTTGGCATTATTAGGTTGCCAAAGCTTAACTGCTGCTTCTACAGCCTTTTCTGAGTTCCTGCCAGCATAGACCAGCTTAAGGTTAATCAGGTTCTCCTGGCCCAAGTTTGATCTTCCAGGCTTCTGTTTTCCCCTTCTGCTGCCTTCTTTTTTTTTTTTCTTGGTTATTTAATTTATTGCTTGTGAGCTTTTCATTAAGGAGTGAGCCAGTAGGCCGTCAGTTTATTATTCACATTGCAGCTGCTATACAAGATTTAAAAAAAGAAAATTCTGAAAACTTAAAGGTGGGGGGTGGTGTTTAAAATGATCTTTCAATCCAGTTAACAGAACGCTTTTCCTTTCTTTGGGGTGTTTGTATTTAAATTCTATGTCTAAAGCAAAATTTATCAATAGGTACCTTTTTAGTAAGTCAACCATATAACTATATTAATTAAAGCAACTCTATAGTACATGAAAACCGTATCACATTTATAACCTGTGTAATATTATAAAGTATAATGCTTGCGGTTCAGACTGTGGTTCAGACTGTTATTATCTGGCCTAGCTATCAAATTACAATATACTTTATAATTTAGACTTAGTTAGGAAAATTAGAAAACAAAATTAGAAACAGTGCCAGGAATAGAGAAGCAGTTTTGTGGGATTTGTTTTCCTCCCAGTAATAAATTCATGATGTACTCCAAATGAGCAACTAAAAATTTACATCTAGAGAAAAATTTTAAAAGAACCACCCCCAACAGCACACACACACACACACACACAAGATAATAACATAACCATATCAATGAAACTTTGCAAGACAGAGTAATATATCAACCATAATTTGATCACCTATAAATTTTGTTGATTTTAAGAAAAAACAATTTTTCCTTGAAAGTAAAGCTGTGTCTCCCTGTGTGTTGAAGATGGCTTTGGTCAGTCTGTATTTATGTTTTTCTTCAATTCTTCTAGAATGCAGAGCCAAGCCAGATGCAGATTCCAAAAGAAACGGTAAGAGCTTCGTCTTTTGCAGGATGCAGAGATGTTGGAAAGATAAATCAAACTAACTTCTTACTAATTATGAAGTTACTTGTCCTCTCTTTTCCTGGCTCATAATAGATCCTACATAGATTCGTTAAATCTTAAACTGGTCTTGCTTTAAGTGACTTATTGCTACTACCCCAAATGAAGAATATTTCATGATTATTTTTGATCAGACAGGGCTAAAAAATGGACGTTAAAGACTCTCCTATTTACCTGCGTAATAAGAGGGACTAAAATTCTTGAGCTTCGTAATTTCATATACACACACCCACACACACTCACACACATATAAGACACACACACACACACACATATATATATGACACATACATACATATATATATGTAAAGTATTTTATGAGTTGTGAAGTGCTATATTACAACTGGCTACAAAAATGAAAAAAAGAAAAAGAAAACTCAATTCAAAAAAAATAGGGAGGACTATAAGGCATAAAAATGTGTCATAAATAGGAAAACTAAAATATGTCAGCAGTTAGACTAAACATATTGTCATAATAACATATTTAATAATTTTTTAATTTATTATCAGTTATTATGACATTTTATATGGGACTAAAAATTCTAACAGAAGTAAGTTTTCACAGCTTTGATTAAAATGCAAAAATAGGTGTTTAGAAGACAAATCTTAATATAGGCTGAAAATAAAAGAATAAGCAGACAGTACTAACATAATGAAGGAGAAAGAATTGCCATATTAGTTTCTAAGCTTATGTTTTTGTGTATGTGGATGCACTACATGGGGAAAAAAAGAGAGAGTATTTTATATTGACACATGATATTATCCAGTAGAAAATCTAACAGACAGGATATTTTATACATTAAACATCACAGCACAAAAACATGTCATTCTCAAACCCTTGTGAAGAAAATGAAAATTTGCAAAACCATATCTACAGTGGGTGATGCTAGTACATATTTTTCCAAATTTGGCATGTTAGACAAATAATATGTCTAACATGAATATTATGAATCTGAATGACATAATTAACACTATTAAAATATAGTATAACATAATTTAATTTTCATTGACACATTCATAGCCAGACAGCTTTGAACCTAATAAACAAGCAAAATATCATTTGAAATATTCCATTGTTACAAAAAATGGATGTATAATCAGACCTCAGAGAAAGGTCAGGAAACAACCTGGAGAATATCACATGTTTATAAGTATAGGTTGTAGGAAATTCACAGCCTCCATTTTTTATCCATTAAATCAATAGGTCTGTGATAATTAATCAAAATCACAATGGGGTGTGTGTGTGTGTGTGTGTGTGTGTGTGGTTATGGGTGGGGTAGGTTGAGGCAAAATCAGACAGATTAATTCTAAAGAATCAAGTGGGCCTTAAGAATGTCTTTTTTATTTCCTATTTTAACAAACAACAATGCTAGCAAAATGTATTATAAAGCTAAGCATTGAAATAGCATGATGTTGTTGTAGGAACAGACAAGTAGATAATTTAAACACATTGATGATGGAAGCGGTCCCAGTGTTTACATGTGTGTGCATGTTTGTTAAAGGAGGCATTTCAAAATAGTGGTAAAGAGTGGTTTATTTAGTATTTAGAACAATTGGCCATTGATTTTAAAAATTTAGATTCATTTTTATTCACCATAAAAAATAAATCTCAATTGATTATGAAATTAAATCTAAAAACATACCAAAAAGTATTGAGGAAATATGTGAAAGATTTCTCTGTTAAATTTGGCTAGTGAATGGTTGTCCTGGCATGACAAAGTCAAAATGTCCTAAGAGAGCAGATTGATGGGTTTGTTTATATGTAGTAAAAAACTTGTATAGCAATAACCGCACCATGAAAGAGTTGCAAGGTAGATACTAAAAGCAGGAAGTATTTTGCACTGTGTTCCTTGGGTGAAGAACCACTGTTTGGTGTTTGGAACCTTAATATCATAGAACTTTTTGGAAAAGTGAATGGCGTCACAAGTAAACTATATCTGTTAATGCCTAAGATGATCTGAGATGGAGAATGATGCCATAAGATAAGCGTGTTCTTTTGGAACATGTAATCCGTCCTGGTGAGGAAATTGAGGACTAGCTCTGAAGTTTTAGATCACCACTGGGAAGAAGCAGCTTTGGCTTTAAAGGTGGTATTCCACTGGGAATGTCCAGGTGCCTTCTATTCTGTGCTTCACCCCAAACCTTTTGTGGTCATGATAGCATGCCAGGCTGCTGCTGCCGCTGCTGCGTTGCTTCAGTCGTGTCTGACTTTGTGCGACCCCATAGAAGGCAGCCCACCAGGCTCCCCTGTCCCTGGGATTCTCCAGGCAAGAACACTGGAGTGAGTTGCCATTTCCTTCTCCAATGCATAAAAGTGAAAAGTGAAAGTGAAGTCTCTCAGTCATGTCTGACTCTCAGCGACCCCATGGACTGCAGCCCACCAGGCTCCTCTGTCCATTGGACTCTCCAGGCAAGAGTTCTGGAGTGGGGTGCCATTGCCTTCTCTGATAGCATGCCAGAGCAAATGCCAATTCAGGCACCTGAACAAAAGAGATGGTATGTGCGTATGTGAATCTGACTTGAGATAGCAAATGGAAATTGTTTCTGATGAGGGTTTTCCAAGCTAGGTAAAAAAAAGTAAAGTTTCTTTTTTTCTTTTGTCTAAATGTTTTCTTTTCAGTTTATTGTTCTTTGGTCATCTCACACCTGGGTCTCTTTTTCTACTTTTGATAGGCAAAATCATTTTGGGCTGTTAGAGGTTGTATTTTAAAATTACAGTTTAAAAATTGGCTTTCAGGGTCTCTCTCTGCCTTTTGGTGGCAGGTCTTAAATTCATTCTCGTAGTGAAGTTCTCTGACATTATATTCGTTAAACTTTCAGATTGTAAGCACCGTGAGAATGGAATGCCCTAAAACCCAATTAGTTGATCATAATGACTCTCAGAACTGATTAAGTCTTAGAAATTGTAAAAAAGGTCATTTAGGTAGACGAGCCAAGCTGTATCAATGGCTGATAGACCTTTTAAATATCTGAGACTTGGATTTCTTGTACATCTTCTAAATTTTGTTTTAATTAGCCAGAGTGGGTAGCTAGACCCTACTGAGTTTTAGGTTATCCATTCAAAATTGGACAAAAAGCTGAATTATTTAGCATAGGCTCAAGGTCACTTATTGCATGACTTGAACAAACTCATTGCCTTTGGAAAGTTTATTCACTTGATAGTTTATTTTTGTGCTCATCCAGATTGGACAAGATAATACATGTATGTATTAGCCAGGGTTCTCCAGAGAAATGGGACCAATGGGATATGTAGATAGTTATAGAGAGACTCGTTAAAAGATATTGGTTTGTGTGATTATGAAGGCTGGGAAGTCTAAGTCTGCAGTGTGGGCCAGCAGACAGAGACCTAGGAGAGTCCACAGCGCAGATGAAGTTCAAAGACAGTCTGCTTGAGAATCCCCCTTGCTCAGGCAGGCCTGTCTTACTGTTCTTCTTTAACTGATTGGATGATATGGAGGGTAATCTGTTTTATTCAGATTCACAAATTTAAACGTTAATCTTATCCCAAAACACCTTCCAAGTGGACACAAAATTAAGCATCACAATGATGTAGTGAATTTACCTACAGGCTATCAGGCCTTAACTTACCAAAGTGCCAGTTTCTTCCTTGGGCTTAAAGGACAGTGCAAAACTGCTTAGGAAGGCCCCCAAGAACTCTTCCTAAGATCCATGTAAGAATATCACTGTATGTAAAACAAATTCAGAGCTACTGGATATAAGTAGGGCTTTAGAAAATAATAGTTTTTAGAGATGATGCTAGAGCATATGGATAAGATATGAAACATGCTTAAAGGTCAAAAATTTAACATGCATGGAATCTCCACTTGGGATCCCTTGCAGAGCCAGGGGAATCTCCCTATAGAAGCTGCAAGGATACACTGAGGAAATTTGGGGATAAGCTAACTGATAGGTTATAATCTTGATCTGGAAAATTAATGAGCTCATCAGTAAGTCTGGCCATAGGCTTATTAATGTAATGGTTGTGGTAGATCAGGTAGAGCCTACCGTGTTGACCCCATTATAAAGTAAGAAAACAATCCCATTTATAATAGGATCAAAAAAAACCCCAAAAACACTTAGGAATAAGTTTAACCAAGGAGATGAAAGACCCGCACACTGACAGAGATAAGAATGGTGGACTGGAGTATCAGGAGCGTGGGGGAGAGGAGACACTGTCAAGGAGAATAAACTTCTACTAGGTATAGGATGAGTGAATTCTGGAGGTCTAATGTAGAGCATGATGATTATAGCTAATAATACTGTGTTGTATACTCAAAAATTGCTAAGACAGTAGATCTTAAATGTTCTCACCACAAAAAAGTGTAGTTTTGTGAGGTGATGGAGGTGTGTTAGCTAAACGATGGTGTTGATGGTTTTGCAATATATAAATGTACCAAATGAACACTTTGTACGTCCTAGACTCACACAGTGTTATATGTCAAATATATCTCAAAAAGCTGGGGGAAAAACAGCCCAAAGTCAGACAAAGCACATAGTGAGCCTAATGGGGGGTTGAATTATGGGTTGGTACTTCTTCATTCATAGCCTTTTATAAATTCTTTGGGATAAACTGTTCATCAAACATTTCTGATCATCACACATTTCTGATCCTCAAACATGGGCTCTCCTGGCTAACACTGATGGAAGAATACAAAATTCTCTAGTTTGAGTTTTTGTTGAAGATTTCTACTATCACACATTAATCACATGTTAACCTAATCAAATATATGTTAACGTAATCATATGTTAACCTAATCATATGTTAAAGTAATCACAATAGTTTGGCTTTGACCATCAAATGTTGCTATTATCACCAAGAATTTTATAAAATATGTGCTATTTCTAGTGCTTTAAGTACTCAAGCTTAAAGTTATGATTCAGTGAAATACTTTTCAATTCAAATGATTCAAACTTACTTTAAAACAATCTTATTCCAAGATTGGGATAGAATAATATTTTCATGATCTTACAAAAATAGTAATGATTTTGTATAATTAATCTGTATCCATGTTTAGGGGATTCATTTGAAATTCCCTACTTTTACTAAAGTAAGTTAAAGTTTTCCTAATGTTTGGTGTATTTTCCCTTGGGAAATTTAGTTATTTTTTATTGTCGTCCTTTAATGGTAGAGTGATAAAAATTATCTTTAAAATTTATTCTATTTTTTTTTTTTTTGCTATTGAGCTCATGTCATTTTAAAGATTATATTGGTAGTAATGTTTGTTTTAAAAATAAGGACTGTTTTAGATATAGCAATACTATTCTGGATTAATTGCTATGTGTAATTTTTATCCTAAAACATCATTCTTTCAGAAAAGTTTCGAGAATAGTCTGAGGAGCTCCAGTATATTTGTCTTTTTGTTAATATTTAACCACATTTGATATGTAATTTTCTTCCATTCTTCCCTCTCCCTCCCTCTAATATCTCCATCTTTCCTTTCCACTGTATAATTTTTTTCAGAGTTGAGATAAATTGTAGACATAATTCCCCTTCACCTGTAAACCTTTCAGTGTGTGTATCCTAAAGAATGACATTTTGCATGTAACCAGGTTATAGTCATCAAAGCCATGAAGCCAACATCGACTTACCAGTGTTGGATTACCTGCTGTCTCAGTTAGTGGCCCTCTTGGTGTGCAGACGTGAACAAACGAATGAATACACGTGCATCGCATTCTGGTCCAGTTTCCACTGTACAGTCAGCCTGGCGTCTCGTTGTCATGTCTCTTTAGTCCTTCTTAATCCAGAGCGTTTCTTCAGTTTATCTTTGGTTTTCATTTTTGAAGAGCAAATTACTTTGAGAATGTCCCTCAATTTGGGTTTGTGGGGTTTCTTTGAGAAATGATTTTTCTGGCTTCACATTACAGATTAACAATGGTACAAAACCTTTTTTTTCCCCCTCCTCAGTATTTGTAGCATCAAGCAAAACATTAAAAATTTTTTAAATATTATTTATTTTAGATCTACTGTTTGAATCAGAAAAGAGCACATAAAACCAGATGTGACATTTTAACTTTGCTAATAAGAGTAATTAACCTTAAAATATCAGCACAAATATCATGCATAAACATTCATCTTGCATATGGGATAAAATAAAATCTATAGCTTAAACTGTAGGGTTATTCCTTTATGCCTAAAATATAAACACAGTACGATCTCTTGGACTTCCCTGGTGGCTCAGACAGTAAAGCGTCTGTCTACAATGCGGGAGACCTGGGTTCGATCCCTGGGTTGGGAAGATCCCCTGGAGAAGGAAATGGCAATCCTCTCCAGTACTATTGCCTGGAAAATCCCATGGACAGAGGAGCCTGGTAGGCTACAGTCCATGGGGTCGCAAAGAGTCGGACACGACTGAGCGACTTCACTTTCCTTTCCTACCATCTCTTACTTTAAAAAATCCTGCTCGATTAAAACTGTAAATGGTTATTATTATTTGTCTGCTACACTTGCATATTATTTAAACTCTAGATGTTGAGTTAGTGTATTCTGTCTTTAACTTGTATGAAAACTCAAGTTAGGCATGAGAATATGACGCCGTACTTATTTTGTAAGATCCATCATAAAATTTTCAGCCCTGTCTTGCCCATCCTAGCGCTAATCCCTGCCCAATGACCATGTTTTGGCCACATAATATAATCAACTTCTACTTTTTGCTACCAAGTTTGCAGATTAACTGCAGGCTCAGAGTGGCCTGTGGTCCACCTGTGTCCCCTCGGCTATTGGGACTGTTGTTTGGGGCAGAAAGGAAAACTAGGCTTTAGTGCAGATCACTTGTGGCTATTTTTCTGTCTCGCTGCACATACGTGTGCATCTTTTCTGCCATCCTGAGGATTATTGGGAAAATAAATAGCCTTCATACTGCCTATGCATTAAGTTTTCTGTTTCTAATATGCTTAGCAAAAATGCTCTTTTTTTTTTTTTTTTCCTGGGCATTAGAAGGCAAAAATGCCTATAGAGTAATGGCTAAGGGAAAACATGCCAGATTGTATTGACAGAAAAAAAAATCACTTGTGCATATGAGGGACATGATGTGTATTTGAGTGACATTCATGTCCAAATGGCTTAAGGGGCAAATTAAAGGGAAACAAAGTATTTATTGTGTTTCTTTACAAAAAATCTTGACTCAAGAAACAGTTGATACAGTACAGAATCTGGATGGAGTAACAGTTGAAGATGATAGAAAATTAGCTTCTCCTTGTATCAGAATGAAGAGATCCCCATACTAGTAAGATTTTTGGAAAAATTCTCTATAAAGTAGACTTTGAAATAGTTTTTGAAGAGCAAATTTTTTAAAAACATTTTGCTGCTGGAGAATTAAGTTGTAAAAACTGGTGTTAATTTCACTCATGTCAGGAGTGAAATGGATTAATAATACAATATCAAATGAAAAGTACAGTCTCTCACTTAAATGTTTTAATGACAATAATGACTTAAGACTCGATAAGAAAGCTGAGAAAGAGTATTACTCCCA
Source organism: Bos taurus (assembly GCF_002263795.3). Taxonomy (NCBI): domain Eukaryota; kingdom Metazoa; phylum Chordata; class Mammalia; order Artiodactyla; family Bovidae; genus Bos; species Bos taurus. The sequence continues at coordinate 18,838,757 of NC_037340.1, forward strand.
TCCTGCAGTTTTCATAAGAAATGAAACTTTTCCATGGAGAATACAGTCTCCTTTAAAACAGGTTCGGAGCAGGGCAACATGTCAGGAAATGATTTGAACTTCATTAAAATTTCTGTTCACGTATTCAGTCAGCTCCTTATCTTGATTTTTCGAGTAGAAGAAAAATGAAAATTTTAAGTCTTAGTAGAACATTATGGAAATGTCAATGTAAGTAAACATTAAAAAATCAAACTGAAGCTACAAATCAGTAAGTGACAATTAAGAACCTTCCAGATTTGGGGCAAATAAATGTACTGAATGATCAGACTTAAAAGTGCCCTTGTAAGGGACTGTCTTTGGTTTCTGTGTCTTTTCAAATGCAGTTTTCCCAGGAATATAAGTACTGGTTCTGATTCACAAAGTGAATTTTATCTTTCAGTTTCCTCTGAATTTAAACTAGAAGGGCTGTATTGTGTTCTGAAACTATTTTGTATTTCAAACATCAGAAACATTTTATATTGAGGTAGCTATGTTCATTCATGCAAGGTTTTTATTTATGCTCTCCAATTGTTTTGAACCATATGGATGAAAATAAAATTTATAGAGCAAAACAAATATATAAAGATACTTTTGCATAGTAACTAAGATGTCAGTATTTTAATAGAATATTTAATGTTTATTTTTCCCCAATCCATTGATTTTTATTTGAGCTATAATTATTCTCTTGGAATATTTTAAATGTAAGAAGGCTTTTATAATGCACAGGTATAGGATTTATTTTGATTTGGGTACTTTTTATAGTTAACATACTATCCCTCTGTATGTTTTCAAGTCCTTTTAAAAATATTCTTTAGTATATAATTTTCATATTTTTAACATATTAGAGTTTTTTTTTTTAAACATACCTTGTCCTGATAACTTTGAGGCTATCTTTTCAGATGGCACAGTGAGTGTTAGCATTGAATATTAGTAAGTTAGAAACAACAAATAAATCACATTATTGTGGATTTGGATAATGTACCTCTTGTATTATGATAATCTAAAAAAAGACTCTTACTGATAAACTCTGTATGTCCAAAAATTATTTCATCTGATTGAGATATCTCAGATTGCACGTTAACTTCCCAAAGGCCTTTTAACAATTAGTTTATATTATTATGTTAATTTTGATAATTATTAGAAAATTTTTAAAAATTTGTTGAGGTGCAAAGAAAAACGCTGAAGTCTGCCCACAGTTCCACTGCTCTGCAGTAGGCTTACACATGTGCAACTGAACAGTTCTTAAAAGTGCAGTCTTTAAGCATGCCTTATAATCCAGCCTCATGAAGTACCATTAGATGTTTAACCATTCTTCAAGCGTATTTTGATAATCTCAGTCTGAATGACTAGGTGGATGCAGGAAAAATATTCCGAAAGTCCGAAAAGAGAAGGAGGAAAACTTTGTAAGCTTAGATGAGGCATTTAGTTGTGATTCAAAGAACTTGTGCCACATGTCTAGATGGCCAGCGTACAGTTGGGAACACTACCAAGGTCCTCTTCCGGTGTCCAAATACTTATATGTCATCACACTGCCTTTCATCAGTTATACCTGAGACATTCACTTGCTCCTTGCTTTTGGGGAGGAGCTGGGCAAAGTTTGTGCATCTCAAATGTGTTGGGTTCTGCAGCAATCTTCTTATGCACTTGATGTCTACTATTACAAAATCAAGATTGGCATATACAACTCTTAATTAAATGATATTGCTTGAATAATATCCACCAGCTGCAGTATGTATCATACAGTACTGTGGAAAAAAATTTTGTTCTAAAGTTGTTTATCTCTACTTTGTCTCACAAATGTTGAAGGTTAAAACTCTCTAGCAACTCTCTGAAAATGAACCCCTTTTTCTGCTGACTTTGTATTATCAGGATTTGTTGTTGTTTGAGAATAAGATAATACACCCTTAATGAACATTAAGCTATTAATAACATTGAAAATTTCTAGTGAAAAACAAAGGGACAAATGAATTATATTTATTTTGATTTCCTGCTGTTTCTGTTTTTCTCCTGTGGTTTAGAATATATAAACAGATGAAAACCCCCCACAAAAAAGAAAAACAAACCAAAACTCTAGGAGTCTACATGTCTTTAATCCTTCTGCTACATTTTTTCTCCTATATTTCTCAGAATCTGGTTTAGGTTTGTTTCAATATTGAAACAAGAGTCACATAAAAATATTAGCAGCTGGCTCCAGGAATCATCTGGAGGGGATGCAGAATATGCTGTTATCATGGATCCTGTTGTGGAACTTCCATGGAAATACTGTGCCTGTTATGATTAAAGAACTGCTCATTAGCAGTCCTTCAAAATAACAGAAACATTGGAATATAACTGTGCGATTTTGTTTCCTGTTAGAAAGCAGAAGATGAGGATACTGTTCTCACACCTGATGGCACCCGGGAATTTCTGACGTTTGAAGTTCCGCTGAATGATTCAGGATCTGCTGGTCTTGGCGTCAGTGTCAAAGGTAACCGGTCGAAAGAGAACCACGCAGATTTGGGAATCTTCGTCAAGTCCATTATTAATGGAGGAGCAGCATCGAAAGTAAGCCAATGTCAGTCTTATCAAGTGTGTGCGCACTCACAAAAATGTTTAATTTATAGCCCTATTCCTTGGAAACATTTAAGTGGTTGGGGTGAAATCATTCCTCTTCCCTATGTATGTTCATTTCTGTGGCCTGTGAAGTAAACTGACAAAAAACAGATTAATAGGAGAAAAAGTTTACAAATTTTACTGATGGTAAAATTTCCAATTTTATGTGTATGGGGACTCCCCAGGAAGAAGTGAAAACCTAGGGAAGCAGTTAGATTTAGAAGCTTGTATACCATTTTAGCAAATGGTGATAAGTTGTAGAGTAGGGATTAGACAAAGAAAGAGGGTTTGGGCTTCCAGGGGCAGTCAGTTGTGGGATAGTAAAGCTCTGAAGGGAACCCATGGAAGAAAAGTCTCCTTTTATAAGGTTTGTTTCTGAAGACTCATCTCAGTAAGTCTCTGTCTCTGGTGTGAGGGTCGTTCTCCACTTCCAGGTTAGAGAGAAGAGAACTGGCACCTTCACAAGGAGGACCTTCTCCCCTGGGTTCAGCCAGAGGCACGGAGGACAGAGCCCTCTCTCTGTGTCTGACATTTCTCACTTGCCTTCCGCTGAGAATAATCCCTATGCCAAAGTGGTGTGTTTTGGGATGGCATATTTCTGATCCCCTGTAACACTTAAATGTTTTCTGGCTTTTTGCCTAATAACCCAAACAGGATCAAACAACTGCTGAAATCTCAGTGATGTTCCATTTGGGGATGCAAGTCTTATCTTCAGCTCCTCATTTTTGATCTCTGAGTTCACAGCCCAGGTTCATGCTAGTGAAATGAAGATTATCTTTGCAGAGACTTAGCTCAGGTTCTGGCACAGACCTGCCTGACAGGAAAGGTTAATCCCTCCCTCTTCTTTCCCCTCCCCTCTCGTGGGTCACTTCTGTTTCCCAGAGGAGAGAAAATGTCCTGGCTGTCTGTTGAGGGGGTGCTGCTCTTCTCTGCAATTGTCTAATAGCCTGGAGCTTTTGCACGTCTTGGGTTGTAAATAACCTCTCTGGGTGTCTGTGGAAGCAGGAAAGTAATCACTTTGTGTCCTTTGAATTAGTATGCTATTTTGGTAAACAGATTATGATAATGACTTGATTTACAAATGTATAAATGATTGAAGTAGACACAGGCTGCAAGGGCTGCTTACACATTATTATGCTAGTGTTCAATTGGGCATAATCCATTAGTATTAAAGCCCCCCCCCCCTTTTTTTGCTTTGTTTTCATTTTATTTTTCTAACGAAGGGGAAAGCAGCTTCTTTTATCACAAACTATTTAATGGCACTTATTTTTACCTGCTTCCTTCCCAGGATGGGAGGCTTCGGGTGAATGATCAACTGATAGCAGTGAATGGAGAATCCCTGTTGGGCAAGACAAACCAGGATGCCATGGAAACCCTCCGGAGGTCCATGTCCACTGAAGGGAACAAGCGAGGAATGATCCAGCTCATTGTGGCGAGGAGAATAAGCAAATGCACTGAGGTAAAGATGAGAAAGACAAAAGGCATCTGAAATGGCCCTAGTACCAAGTTCTCTCCTAACATTGGACGAAGGATTACAGGTCCCTGGGCTTTACCGCAGAAGATTCTCAGTTATCTCTGGTGGCTAGAGTTTATTTCATTGTCATTAGATTGTGATTTATTTTCTTAATTCTGTGCTCAAAATATTCCTGAGCATGCAGTAATATTTCTGTTGCCACCTCAAGAGTTAATGCCGGGATCTGGAAGGCACCTTTGTTTAGCTGGGTGCCACACATTCCTGCTCAGAGTCCCGTTTCTTTTCTGTTCATCAGTGTTGAACCAGGAGGGAGAAACACCGAAGCAGCGATTGCTTATCTAGACTGGGTGCCTCTTGCAAAGTCCCTCAAGGGGGAGAGCCCGTTTCTCTTGTGACGTGGTCAGAAGTGGAAGCCTCCCTTCCCACGCCTGGCCTGCTTCGTCCTTTACTGTAGGGCTGGGCATTTTCCTCTGGAGAACCTGCTGTTCAGTGATATCTGCTGCATGAAACCATGGTGGGTTCTGCACCTGTGCTGTGTCTAACCAGCTGTGAGTGGGAAGGTTTTCTTTCTCGAAGAACGTGAGCTTTTGTTTTCCCAGATAGCAAAAACATAGCAAGTAGAAACATACTACTTACGTTTCAATAGCAGAGCATTTGAAAATTTAAAGGGAATTAAATATAGATTTGTTAATGAATATTAGAACCTGAAAAAAAAAAAAAACGATTTTTTTAAGACATTTTATAAAGTATGTGCCATCTATAGGAAAGAGGTGGGACCTGCTTGCTGAAAGTATTGTTTGTTGTTTTTCTCTATGTTCAACTCCCCATACTTTTAAATCAACTAAGAGAAAATGTTTAGCAAATCACACAAACTGGAAAGTATACCTAACCTGCTTAGGTGTTTTTCTTAATTTTAAAATCTGTGTTTAATATATAAAGAAAACTTTTCAGGTCATGATGATGGCTCATCCAATTGGTTAATACAACTGGATTTTGCAACATACCTTTGAGCTCAGGGGGTAGTTAGTGGAGAGGTGACCAATTTTTGAAAAATTATTGACCATAGACTTACTTTTACATTTTTATTTTCCAAATGAAGAATGACTTAATGTTAATTAACAAGTTAATTTCCATGACAGCAAGAGAAGAGTGTCACCTTAACTAGAAACTTCATAGTGAAAAACTGTGAAAGTAAAACATTTGCATTCTTAAATATAAATTCTAGTCCCTCAGACTAGGCTACTGGATTGATTTTCTTGAATGGTTATTTTTATTGGTTTCCAAATCATTCACTGATATTTTAATCGTTAAGTCCTGTAAAGAGCTATCTCCACAGTTAGTTCACAAGACACATTGTTCTTTATTAGGTCTTTTTAAAAAATGGAAGAATTTGATTTTCCCTAAGACTGTATTCATTAGACTGATGCTCATTGAGAAAATGTGTTAGATCCTGGGGGATAGCGGTGAATAAAAACACTGAGGGGCTTCCCTGGTGGCCCAGTGACTGAGACGCCAATCTCCCAGTGCAGGGGGTCTGGGTTCGATTCCTGGTCAGGGAACTAGATCCCACATGCTGCAACTAAGACCCAGTGCAAATAAAAAACAAACAAAAAGAACTGGTGGGGGTTCCATCCCTGGATGTTCTCCTGGACAGTATATCATATTGTTGTCGCCTTCTCAACGTTTTCCTTCAGAGAAAAGCATTGAAACATTATATGGGCACTTAGACTGTGAGAAACACACCCAAGGTCAGCATCCTGAATCTTGACGTGCTTTCATCTGGTTCAGGGGATTCCCTCTTGTTCCCCAAACAAACCTGTACTAGCCTGAAAATATTTTGATAAAGGCACTGATTTGATCCCCTGTCTCCCTATAAGAAGCATGGAATTGAAATCCCACTGCAATATCTTTTTGTCTCATTCACTTCTGCATATGAATTTATGTGAATGAAAATGATATAAGTAAGGGAACAGCGGCAGTAGGCAGTAATAGACTTTAATATTCAATATTCTTTACGGTATCACTTTCATACATTGCTGGTTATTACTATTTCTTAGGATAGAGTAAGCTTATAAAGCAATTAGATAAAAAAAAAATCTTATCACGAGTGCTGTGTTCTCTTTGTAATACCAGTGAAAAGCCTTTTGTACTGACAGGATTTAACTAAAGAATTATATGAAGACAGAAGAGCTCATTTCAGCTTCCCATAAGTCTTAAGACATGATTTTGCTGCTGTTGTACTTATATTATATATTACCTTTGGAGAAACATCTCCCTGAATTACTGAGAGGGTATGTGTAAATTATGTTACCGTAAATATTGATGTAACCAGAGCATGTCTTGTCCTGCATGAACCTCAAGCCAGAATAATGTGCTAAGTTCCCTCCTTCTGGGTCTATCCATCAGCTGTGTAGTCCGGCCTTGGACAGTATCACAGAACTTTATTTCACTGACTCATCTTTAAATCAAGGGTTTGCATACTTAATTTCAAGCTAGAGAAGATGAAAATTTGCAAAAGGCTCATCTTTTGTGCTTTGTCACATCTTTCCTTGCCCTCTCTTATATGTGGGAAGTGCTGTGTGCTATCTCAATATGTTTTCTTTAAAAATTAGCAACTCTGCGGAATTCCCTGGGAGTCCTGTGATTAAGATTCGGGGCTTCCAAAGCAGGCGGTGCAGGTTTGATCCCTGGTTGGGGAACTAAGACCCCACATTCTGTGTGGTTTGGCCAAAGATAAAAAAAAAAAAAAAATGGCAACTCGTTGCACTAGGTACATCTTCCCTTGCACGTCTCTGTTCTTTGTTTCCATACAGCACATTTGAGACATTTTCTAGAAGATGTTTCTCAGTCTCTTCCTCTTGACTTCTCAGGAGTCTGTGAATGCTGCCTCGTTCTTGAATCCTTTCCTGTCAATTCTCTCCATTTTTCTCCTACTTCAGTCTGGCCCTTCTGTCTCCTCTAAGGTTGCTCTCTTCTGCCTATTCCTTTATCGGTTAGTATTCTTCAGGGCATTTCCTAGGCTGTGTCTTCTGCACACGCTCCCTGGGAGACCTTTGTTCCCTGGTGTTCGGGTACTGTGTTCGTTGTGATGAATCCTGCGATCATGTTACCATCTCAGGGACCTATTCTAGTTCCAGACCCGCCTCTTCAGTGGAGACGTGGACTGGTGTGTCTCTGAGGCACCTCTACTTTTTCTTCTTAGAGTTCCTCCTCGAGGTCTTCATCTGCCTTTGTCCTTCCCCGAAGAAATAGCTCCACTGTTTCTGCAATTGAAGCTGGGAATCTGGGGTGACCCTGACCTCTCAGTTGCCTTTCTTGTCTCTGTCACCTCCTCCTCTGGAATCTCTCCTCCCTACTCTCCTCCATCCCCTGCAGCTGCCCAGTCACCTGGCAGGGCTCTGTGCTGCAGCTCCCTGAAGGATCTTCCCCTCAACCCGTTTTGTTTACACTGCAGTAAAGCCTGTCTTCCCACAAAGCAAGCTGATCCTGCTCTATATATCAAAAACTGTAAAATACTTTGGGATGAATTGAACAATGCAGGTAGTCTCTGTACTCATAATTCTATAAAACATTGCTGAAGAATTAAGTTAGATCGAAATCAGTGGAGTGATACATGATTAGCAGATTCAGTATCATTGAAGTATCAGTTCTCTCAAATTGGCCTATAGATATAATAAGCTCTTGTTAATCATCGCAGCAGGCATTTTCATAGCAATGAATAAGGTGATATCAGTTGGGATTATTAATTTTTTATACTGTTACTAATATTATTATTATTAACATTATTTAATTTATATGAAAATCTAGAACTGGGAAAACTAGGATGAAAATATCATTGGTTGCTTTTGAGCAAGTTGGGATTGAGTGGGAAATAATAGGGAGGAATTTAATAAGGTAATGGGAATGCCCTTTATCCAGAGAGAGGTGTATGTTACATGGATTTATCAATTTGTCAAAACTCACTGAACTGACCAAGGACTACTTTAAAATGAATTCTGTCTCTCAGTTTAATCCTCTTAGAATTAGAAAGCTATATTAGAATAGAAAGGAGCCTAAGGTATCATTTATGATTCTCTTTATGTGTGAAGAAATAAACACAGGGAGGTCAAATGATGTGCTTAATGCCAGCAAGTAATTTAAGAAATTGAGAAGCAAGGTGTCCATCCCTCTTAGGCACATGAGAGGGTCTGATGGCATGTGTGTTGTTTGGGCAGTTGATACTCTGGCTGTGTTGGGAAGTGTGGACAGTAACCCTGAGTCAGGTAGGCCATCTGTTCTGCGTCTGCCGCGTCCAGGCTTACTTTACACTCTGGTCCTTGCTCTCAACCACATGGAGTGAAGGTCATTAGCAATGGTTCTTCATAAAAGCAGAACCCAGAACTGTGCCCTGAAACTCTGGTCACTCTTTTCCAAAGTTAAACCCCGTCTTTTTATCCATTGTTTTGTGTTAACTTGTCCTTTGGATATTAGCATTGAGTTGTCCAAGAAGTTCGTTTGGGTTTTTCCTTTAAGTGGTATGGAAAACCTGAACAAACTTTTTGACCAAACCAGTACTTTCTACAGTGTGTGATTTTTCATCTCAATCAACTTTGTTTTACTTCCAGTGTTGTGCTGTGTCCTTCCACATGGCCTATATGTATGGTATCCCTAAACCATTTTAAGGAAACTCTGAGTCATTCACTCAGAAATGAATTTATTCATCCAATTATTCACCCAGTGCCTGCTCTGTGCCAGGAATTGGGGATAAAATAGAATAAGCTTATAAAGACTGAAATATCAGATAATGAGATCGTGCCAATTACTAACTCGGACCCAGTTTTAGGCTTGCTGAAGGGGATTAGGGCAGTATCTGTGCCAGCTTTTCACTGTTTATAGTTGAGATGGTGGGATACATTCTCTTTATGGGAAAGACATGATTTGATCTGCTAATGCACACTTACAACAACATGAGATTTTACAAAGCCCTATAGATACTGTATTCGTTTTTAAAAAGAAACCAATCTTTCACCTTTTCCCAGGAAGAGTAGGCCAAGTGTATAATATAAAGCATATTCATTGGACAGTATCCAGCTTTTTGTTATTAAATAGCACTTATTATTTCCTGATTATAAAAGCCACATATCTTTTTAAGAGAATGCTATATTTCCATCGTTTTTAGGTATGGAATAATTCCCAATGTTTATGGCTTCGTAAATGAAGTTCTGATAAATATTGATTGGCATGAATCTTTGTTATTCACTTAGCTTCTTACTTTGTGAGGCTAGCAACTGGAAAATGAAATAAATGGACTGGTCAAAGAGTGTAGGATATTTCTTGGCCCATGGCGTGCACTTGCACATTCCTTTGGGAAAAGACTGTATCACTTCATGCTGATCTCCAGTATAGGTTATCTTGTTGCAGCCTAGAGCTGAATTCTCTTAAATGGGTGAAAAGGCGTTCCTATTTTCCTAGCACTGGAGTTGATGGGGTCCCAAACTTCTGCTCCTACTTGGGACTGAATTCTGTTGCATGGAAGAACATTTTTTTTGCAGCTGAAAAGACAAAGTGAAAATTGCAGTCCTTTTATTTTGGCGTCCTCTTCAAATTAAGCTTAATTTGATAAGGTTTTCATATAAGGAGAATATATGGTCTGCCTGGGAGCAAACCATATTGCAGGAAGGCCACCCACTCTTCTAGGACCACCTTACTTGGAGTGGCCACTCCCACCTCCAATGTGATACACTCTTCTTTCTTAAACTCTTTGCTTGCAACAACAAAAAGAATCATCAAAAGATTTAAAACAAAACTCAGTACTCCAATCGGTGTTTTTTTTTTTTTTTTTTTTTTAGAAATTAAAAGGCATTGTATCTTCTGTTAAATATTTATGTAGGAGGCCATTGATGTCTTCATTTAAATCTGTCTTTTGAGATGCAAATTAGACACAGTTAGGGAGGTGGGGAGGTGCAGATGCTTTCCCAGGAAAGTGCTCAAGTATGACTTTCCTAATGAACAGGCATCTTATTGTTTTTCTCTGGAAAGCCTGCGTGTACAATTCTCTAAATGGAATTTTTATTTGACTTTATAAAATTCTGAAATAGCCTCTCGGGATATTTAGGGGTTTCACATAAAGATGCTTTATAAAGAGTTTATCATCTAAAAAATTGCAGTTATGTAGTTCAATTAAATGTATTTGTTAAGCAAACTCAAGGATGTGTTGTCTGTCTTATGATGAAATAAATTATTGTGTAGGATGCAGGTTTTGCATGTTGAGACTTGTATAGTGAGTCTCTTTAATATTATGCTCATTAAAAGTACTCATGCATGTCTATTTTTAAAGATATCAGGTATTTGCTGTGTTTATTTTTGTTTTTGCCTCCCCAGAGTCCCCTGGAATTATGGCATCATGTCCTTTCAGAAAATATTCTTTTATTTTTTTATATCCGAGACCTTGAGTATTTAATTTTCTTTTCAGTAAAGCTGTCGTTGTAATCTGCAATTAAAAAAAAAAAACTAATAAAACAAATCCTCATTTCACAATTTAAACCTTATTGAGTCTAATTCACCAGCACTGCACGTTTATTATTCTCCTGCAGTTTGACGTGCCTCCAGTTGTAATTGTGTTGACCCTTCAATGCATTAAATCTCCCCAGTGCTTATCAAACTGGGCGAGATAAGTCTACAATTCGGAACTTCATTAAATATCTCATTTATATTACACAGATGATAGCTTCTAACAGAAATAAGAATTTGTTCCAGTGGAGAAGCCACGGTTGTAGTTTCCTCTGTGTTTGGAACGTGCACTGTTCGCTTTGCTGTGCTGGAACCCCTGCCTCCATGCCGCCCCCACTACCTAAGTCCTCCCTGCCTCTGGCTGTAGGCCTTTGCCAAAGCATCAGGTGTGGTTAACCTTGGAGCCCCCATTGGGAGGATTTGTATTTATATGTTCTGTTCACTATTGTTTCATGGCCTTACTAGCATAGATTTCTCTTTCCTATTATTTTTATGAAATTCATAACTTATAAGGCACAACTGTTATGCCACTCACTGTTTTAATTCTCAGTGATGGGAATCAACCTATATTCTCCACTTATCTAGCAGATTGTATGTTTGTGAAATAGGCATCTTTGCCTGCTTCATTAGAATACTTAATCTTTACTTCTGTATTGTCAATATCCTATATAGCTTTTTTTTTTTTGGTTTTTAAGTCTTTATTGAATTTGTGACAGTTTTACTTCTGTTTTATGTTTTGGCTTTTTTTGGCCATGAGGCACGTGGGATCTTAGTTCCCCAACCAGGGATTGAACCCACACCTCCTGCATTGGAAGGCAAAATCTTAACCACTGGGCCACCAGGAAGGTCCCTATCCTATATGGTTTATTTTCTCTCATACTTAGGATTACAATGAGAGAATAGAATTTGTTTCTAATTTCAGCAGAAAAAACGGAGGCTCAGGGTGTTGTTGAAGACACCTGAGCTAACAAGTGGCCTTTAGGTCTTAGAGTGTAGGTGGTCATTCTCCCCTGCACACACACCATGGTGTGCTAATGGTTAGCTGTATTTACACACTCTAAACGTAAAAAGCAGAGTTAAATTTCAGCTTCCATTTTGGTAATGATAAAGCATGTGTTGCACAGAGCAGCATGTCATAAAAAGTTCTGAATTAAACCATAACTTAAATTGACTTCAACAGATACTTAACCATCAAACTGAAAAAATAAGCAACAAGATAAGTTTGGAAAAAAGCCCTTAATATACATATTTTTCCTCCAGTGCTTGAAATCTGACAGAACTTCATGGGAGGCACAGTGTAAAGTGGCACAGAAAGTTGGTCATTAGGCAGAGCTGTCATCACAAATTATTTTGGTACAGGGTGAAAAGTTCTAGTTCATTTGGTACTCAGTTGGATGCAGGCCTTGGGCAAGTTGTTATAATTCCCCCATGCTGCTCCTGGGCCTCCACTTCTGATTTTGCCTTTCTCCATCTTTCTCTGCAGCTGAAGTCACCTGGGAGCCCCTCTGGACCCGAGCTGCCCATTGAAACAGTGTTGGATGATAGAGAACGAAGGATTTCCCACTCCCTCTACAGCGGGCTCGAGGGTCTTGATGAATCACCCACAAGAAACGCTGCGCTCAGTAGGATAATGGGTGAGTCAGGTACAACCCTGTTGGTCCCATCTTATGTTTATGCTTTTACTGGTTCACAGAGAGGTTATTAATGTAATATTAATGTAAAGGAGTCCCATGTTTTCAAGAGGAAAAGGAGCAGGTTCGTTATAATTATTCAGGAAGTGTTAATGCCAAGAGAGGCAATCGATACATTGATTTTGTTAAGTGAGGTTTAGATCCTATAACACGTGGGAAAGGAGAAAAAGAAGGGGATCACACAGAAGTGCTTTCCAGTGATCAAGATATTCTTAGTGTGTCTGAGATGTTAAATGAAGCTGTGTTTTGGGCTTTTTTTTTTAATCAAAATTTAGAGGTTTATGGCAAGATTTCAAAGTCATATTTTTATAATAGCACCCTTTACAGGGAGAGGAAAAAATACATAGATATGTGTATATGAAATATTCACATTTTGTGGTTGTTATGGACTAAAGTGTTACCCTGTTGTAATTGCATCTCGACTTTTTCAAAGGCTTCATTTGAAAATCCTGAAACCAGTGTTTTGCGTCCTTTGTTTGCATTCAGCACCATTCTGTCTGTGTGGCCCCCAGTGGGTAATGAGGTTATTAGCACTTGCTCTGCAGCCGTTCAGCTCTCTGCTAACAGATCCGGTTAATAAAGACTTGCTCTGCCACCAGAGTGGTTGGATTTACTGAGTTGCTCATCTTGGGATTAGCTTGTGAGAGTTGTCAAATTTAAAATGTAAGAAGCTGTTTTGATTAAAATAGCACGTGACCTAAAATGCTTTGATTGCTGGTGTGTTTTGCAAGCCTCTAATATGAAGTACAAGCCTAAATTTAACTCCATTCTCAGCACATTTACTGGAGATTGAATACAATCCATGTCTCCATTAGGAAGCTTCATTGGGACAGGAATTTGTTTTCTTCATCAGTGTATGTTTATGGAAAGCCTGCTGTTGGCAAGACACTGTATTTACTTTTGCTGTAGATGCAAAGAGGAGAGAGAAACAGTCTGCCTTCAAAGAACTTTCTACCAGGCATGATCGGAAAAATATATGAACATGACTAGTAGAATTTTCTGTTGTTCTTCCTCTAATCCTTCTAGCTTTCTTATTTGGACATACTGCTAAATTCCCCATTTCTTATTTTATTACACGTAGAATAAAGACATGCCAGCGCTCTGGTTTAATTTTGTCAACATTTTTGTTTGATCTTCTTGGTGTGGTGTGAGCAGGGGAAGAATGCTGAAGGTATTGCATACCTGTCAGATGACAGGCATTGCACATGGTGTGTTAGATTAACCTTCATTTATTAATAATCACTCTCCTCACTGCTGTGAGGTTTTCCCTACTTTTCCAGTTTTGGTGTGTCAGTTGATCTTCATTAAACGCTTTTTTTATTGTTGAAAATTCAGACCTCTTAAGAGAGAAAGAGAGTATATGTGTCCCTGGATCTGTATGCATACAAAGTGATTTGCTGTAATTTCCCCTTTATTATAGGAACATAGGACTTGCCATACTGAATCAGACCATTGGTCCACCAGTTCCTGTAACCTGCATCCTGCCTCCAATCCCTGATGCTTCAGAGGAAGGCGAAAAACTAAAACTAAAAAACAAACCAAAAGCCCCCAATTCACCTAGTGACCTTTGGAAATGCTGTATATATGGGTTGAGGATTCCTTCTTTTTCTTTGGTCTTGTGCCCTGCTTTTGTTAGTAATGACCTCATTAGCCCTAAGTTTGCTTTAGAGTTGGCATTGTTTTCCTTTCCCTCTGCTGGAGATGTAATGGACTTTAAAATTCCAGATGCTTCTGCTGGGTAGTAACTTCCCTTTCAGCTCTGTGCTTTGTAATGTATTGTGGGTTCTGTTCTGGGCTGGGGGTGACAGACTCCTTCTCTGGAAGGCCAAACTGATATTGTATGATTTGGATATTTTAAGACATTTTTTTACAAGTTGTGCTAGAAACTAGGAGTCTCATATATTTTACTCTGAGAAATGTATGTGCTGAATTTGAGTTTTTATCTTGAGTTTTAAAAATTTGAGAATTCTTTAGTCTTGTCAGTCCCTATTTCAGCATCATTGACCCTAAGAAACAAACAGTATTCATAATGTCACTTCCCACTTAGAGTTAGAAATCTTGCAAAAAATAGTGTCTTACAAAAAGATACCAAAGCAAGGTACCAAATATAAGAAATTAAAGCACTGAATTTCAGTTAAGCTAAACTCAATAGCACCCTCATTTACTAATGGGCGCCGTATCTGGGTGCATGAAAATTTCTCAGACAGATCTTGTTTGGGTAGTGGTTGTCTTCTATCCGTTTAACCCCTGTTTGGACACCAGTGGAGGTGGTGGTATCTGCTTCATGATCTGCTATGATTCAGATAGAACTTTGTGTTGAAATTCCAGATGACTACATTAAGAAATGATTAATTTCATGTGGACAGGGTAAATTTTCACATAGAATATTCCTCCTGTGCAACTCTAGGTCCAAAAGGAGCTTTGAAGCTGACTCATTTCTATGGGAACATAACTCAGGAGAGAAGCTTCCAAAAAATAGACCAAAAAAAGGAGAGATTCTAGTTGGGAACATGTCAGATGTCACCAGCCACACTTTCGCACTTAAATAAAAGAGCTAAGCCCCAAGATCCCATGATGATTTTAGTTTTATTTTGTTCTTGGCTATTTCCTCTTTCTAAAAATAGCCCTCTCTGGGGATTAGTGGGATCACACAGTAAGTGTTAGTGACATTTAACCTTTATTAACATCCATTTTTAAGTATCCACATTTTCAAGCACCTGGCATTACACAGTCTGCAGAATCTTCCGTTCTGGCCAACACTGTGATTTAAATCAAAGAAGTTGTTTCAGAGGAAACCACCTTACAAACCATTTGCCCCCGCCTGCTTAACATCTGTGCAGGGGAATTTTGGATTAAAGAAATTGACAGGTCTGAAGCCCCAGAATTCCGTGTTTCTGAACCAAAATTATGATGTATATTTTTCTGAGTCATGAATCCCATGTTATTGAAACCTGATTCATCTCCTTAGCTTTTGGTGAGGTCAGCCAGACTTGCAAACAAAGACAAGAGTTCTCCAGGTATCTTCTGTATTGGCTGACTCTCCACTCCCATGGATTTTCAAGGAGTGGTCTTGGACACTCATCAAAGAGAGATCTGTATGGAGTCTACGTAGGATTTCTTCCTTTTAAAAGCCTTGAAAGTATTTTACAGATCCTCAACTGTCTTAGCTGCTACTACTACTACTACTACTACTAACAATAGCAGTAAGAGGTGCAGCTAATTTCACCAACATGTGCACTTCATAGGACACCATCACAAGCTGACCTTTGGGAGCATGGAGCCTTAACATGTTTTCCAACATTTTTTATCTGAAGAATTTTTCTGTTTAAAGCACAACTGAAATCTGTTGACTCCATTTTCAAATGTAATTCAGTAGTTTTTATATTCATATACTTGTGGTGAGTTTAAAAAATAATTTTGTTCAGAGTAGTTTGAACTTGTTAGAAATTAAACATAGAGAAATGGAACATTAATGTTTTTTATTGTGAGTCAAATCACTGGCAAAGTTTTCATTGGTTTCTAGTGTCATGCATGGTGCTGCCTTCTATGTAAATGTACCGATGAATAAATGTTTGGTAAAGTCATCCTGTATCGCATTGTTTCACTCTGCTACAGTTTAAATCTTAGCTTGTTTTTTAACTAGTTGTGGAAAGAGGAAAGTTCATTCACTGAAAACCAGATCAAAGGCTTCTGAAGTCAGCCCTCGAAGGGTTCACATTCAGGATGTGCCACGTACCTGCAGACTAGGTGGAGTTTGGTAGAATATGTAGTTTGACAACTTATTTATTACCCCCAATATGTTCCTGAAGTTGGATCCCAAAACAATATTCCTGACAAGTTTGTTATTGCTGCAAAGTGGAAAATTGATGGAAAAATATGTATTTTCAAGACTTGAAATATTAGCCTCCAGAATCGCGGGTGAGAGAAAAAAAAGCTGAGTCCTTGTTTTGCTGTTAATAGGGACATTTTGTCCTGTTTATTGAAGTATAAAATTTTGGATCACTTAAGGAACAATATTTCTACTCAAAACAACATGGAAAAGGACTGTCACATGCAGAACCATTCTGTATTTCATATTGCTTGCTAGATTGCCTCTCAGAATATATTGCATACAAGTTCTCATTTTTATGTTTAGAAATTAGTTTGCTATTATTACACCATAATAGTTTCTTCCAATAAATTTTGCCTGTGTGAGGACATGACATTTAATGCTGTGACATGTCAGTGGTGTGCTATTAGGGATAACTTGTGTTTTTTCATTGTCTACATGTATTTTGGAGGGGAAGTATGTCTTGAGTAGGAAATATTTCTTTGGGTAATAGTGCTGCCATGTCCAACCTTATTTATGAATGATATTTTATTGAATAGATTTCTGTCTTTCTGTACTAATATCCTAAAACTGGAGTGGGCATAAATGAGTCATTTGAATTCAGGAAAAGGAAACAGTGAAGTATTAAATTTGACTCCCATTTTTATTATGAACATTCATAAAAAGTTGCTAGTTTTTACAGTTTGTCAAAATGGATGTATTTCAAATCAGAATCGAGTATTTTTCTTGATAATTTGCTGAGGAGAGATTTCAGTGAACATATAGTATTTCTGTAATAGAGTAGTTGGTGCTAAGTAATGAATTCATTGGAAATTTCTAGCAATTGTGCTTTGGGTTGTTCTGAAAAACTCTCTATCAACTTCGTGTTTCTCCTTTGTTTAAATGTCTAGAACAATAATATATATTTAAAATCCTTTAAGTCTATATGTATGCCATTCTCTAATTTCCAAAATGGTGTTAAAACAAAAATTATTATGTACACACTCTTATGAATGTTTAAAAATGAGATCTTAAGACAGATATTAAAGTGTCATGAACTGTGGTCACATTGCAGTTGTGCTGTTTTTAAAAGTAATTTATCATAGAGGACAAGGACACCCTTTTAGAACAGTGATAGGATTTGGAGAGGGCAGCAGTCCTGTTTATTTGCATAGGAACCAGGAGAGCTGATTTCACAGATGTGGATGTTGGACTTGCAATGAGCGTGTTTCCATCCTCCTGTAAGGTGAGAGGCAGTGTGTCCATTTTCCTTGCTCTGTTGGAAGAGCCAGACCAGCGTGACCGCATCACACTGTGATGAATGTATCTCTGAGGACAGCCTTTCTCAAGATATTCATGTGAACTGAAGCCTCGCCCATGAGTTTTGCTCAGAGGAAATACAGCACAAGGTTTGGGGAGGAAGCCAGAAGAGCTGTGGGTGTCTTGGGGCAGGAAGATGGCAGCATTTGGACCCCAGCTTTATCTATAAGGATTCAGGCCCTTGAATTATAATTTTATCCTAAGAAAGATAAACACCTCTCATGCGGATCCGTGAACTTGAGCAGATTTTCCTGAAAGAAACTGATCAATGTGGACATTTCTGGGTCTTTTCTTACCAAGAACACCATATCCTAATTGAATAAATCAGAATTCACAAGCTCCTGTGTCTTGGCTTGAAAGACCTCACGGCAATGAGATCCTAGTCTTTTAAGATCACTCCTGCTGTCTCTGAAGTGTCACCTGCGTGCACTGTGGGCTTTTCTCCCTCGTGCATTTAAAGATGCTATTGCTGATGTCTGTAATGAATGTCATCATTTCTTCTAGCAGAATAAATCACAGTCATCATTCAAAACCCCTCTCAGGTGTTGACTTTGCTATGATTTCCAGCATCCTCTGCCTTCAGCTACCAGCACTAGTGAATGCCAGGGCACTTGTGGGACATCAGTCACAGCACCAGTCAATTAACACTGTATCTGGTCTGTCTCCTTCTTCAGGCTGTGAGCCATTGAGAAACAGAGATTGTCTTTCTTACAGATCTTCTAGGTGGTAGGTGCCCAGTAAATGATTGATGTAAGTCTGCAGGGCTTCCCTCCAAATTTCCTGGTAAAAATTTTCAAACAACTTTAACGACTTAGAATCCATGTGGCATTTTCATGTTAGAAGTCTTTCTAGAGATCAACTCTGGCCTTAGGAAGCATAAAACCAGAGACATGGAATACCACACCCAGAGCTGCATAGCATCAGAAGAAGGAATAGACTGGAGGTCTCCAATGGACATTCATTTATGAAAAATAAATTTTCTTAATTCTGTTTTGTTCTACCAGGTTGAGACATTTTGGAAATTCATACTTTTTCTGATGTAGCAAAGTATTAACATTAATGCATCTCACCCTTAGATGGATGTCTAGAATGTCTCTTTTGTTTTTCCATTGGACAGGTAAATACCAGCTGTCCCCCACGGTGAATATGCCCCAGGATGACACTGTCATTATTGAGGATGACAGGTTGCCAGTGCTTCCGCCACATCTCTCTGACCAGTCATCTTCCAGCTCCCATGATGATGTAGGATTTGTGACGACAGACGCTGGCACATGGGCCAAGGTTGGCATCAGCGACTCTGCAGACTGGTAAGAGCACTCCAGGGCTGGAAAACACTGGGTAATTGCAGTCACACTTGATTTTATGTTTAAATATTCTGTCATTGAGCTCAGTGAAATGGGTGTCTTTTATAGCTAAGTTCTGTTCTCATGATTTTAATGCTCATAATTATCACTCTGAACAAAAGATTTCCCTCAACCTCATAAACCTGCCCAATTGTGGTAGCCTTTCCAGGTCTATGGTTAGGAATTGAACAAAACCAACAAGAAAACTCTCACTAACTCCGAAACCCCACACATTTGTTAAGTTTCACTTTTAATTATTTTGTACCAAGTTGTTTCAGTTGTGTCCGACTCTGCGCAACCCAATGAACCATAGGCCGCCAGGCTCCTCCATCCGTGGGGTTCTCCAGGCAAGAATACAGGAGTGGGTTGCCATGCCCTCCTCCAGGGGATCTTCTCAATGCAGGGACTGAAGCTGTATCTCTTATGTCTCCTGCATTGGTAGTCACCTTCTATACCACTAGCGCCTCCTGGGAAGCCCTTTAATTATTTTAGATCTGTGTTAATTTGATGAATTGTTTTTCTATTCGAGAAATAAATTCTAAGCAAATCCCTAATGGTGACTGAGAATTTGTAACAGCTAGATGACTTTGGCCAGATGAATAGTTGTTATGTTTTGGGAGTAGAGAAGAGGCTTTTACAGGTTTTCTTTTTAGAGTGTTGTGACTGTTCTAGTCTTTGTACTTACTTCTATCATTATTATTATTATTATTTTGGCTTCATGATGCTGCATGTGGGATCTTAGTTCCTCAGCCAAGGATCAAACCTGCGCCTCCTGTATCCACTGGACCACCAGGGAAATCCCTATACTTGTCTAACATCATGACTTCTGAGGCAGTCGAATCCTATTTTTTCTCCTCTATCCCTTAAAATAGACAAAAGTATTTGATATTATTGAGTCAGTGGGCAGCACAGAAATGAGGATGTGCCTAGTAATTATATACATCAATTACATGCCTAGTAATTATATACATCAATAAGCAAAAGGACCATCCCTCCTAGGGATGACCATGGAAGGCTTTAGTGACAATTAACACAAACCATGTGAAGCATTATAGCCGAATTTTCTTACTGCCCTTTCTCTGGGGTCTTTTATGAATCTGTCAGCAAAATGATATTTCATTGTTGTGGCTTTGAGCTACACTCAAGTCCACGTGATAATAGCTTATCTTTGAATGAGTTTTTTGGTTCAGCATAGAGAAAGAACTGCCATATAAAGGAGAAACCCACCACTTGAAATCCTCAGATGCTGTCACATTTACTGCTGCATTTTATGTCTTTTTCTGAATGTGAAAGTGATGACAAAGTAAGGATTAAATATTTGTAATATTCATCATAGGTACAAAAGCCTTTAAGTCGACACTGTGATGAGGAATTATGAAGGCAGTCATAGGAATAGATCTGTTTGGGGCCTTAAGAAGCTCTGTACTGGTGAAAATAAATGAATAACGAACAGGGCCGGAGTGTGGCATTAATATCCCTAAGGGGATTCATAAAATGGTGAGGACTTGTATGATTTTGCTGTGGGGAATGTGCAGGAGTTGGAAAAGAATATGAATGAAGGGTTATCCAAACAAGAATGGCAGCTGTTCTGAATCACAGCAGAAAATGTAAGCTTTTCCAGTCTGACAATATCTCCCTAATCCTTGATGAAAATGTTATGAAAACAAAAGGGCAATAAGGCAGGATTAATAACTGGAATTTTAATAACGCTGGGGGGGCGACCAGGATATGGTTACATTCTTTAAAGAATCAGCTGTCAGTCCTGCAGACAAAGTTGCGAAGTATGCTAGTGTATTGTTTCCTGAGTCTGAAATTAGTTTACTAGGTATATTGATAGGGCAGAATTAATTATGTTATGGTTTAAGAATATTTAGTTATTTTAAGATGCTTATTAACTCACAGACTTATTTGACATATTCAATTGTGTATGTTTACAGTTCGCTGCACAATTGTGGAAGGTTAAATATGTCAAATGGCTAAACTTTGCATTTCTTCACTGACAGAATATCCTTTTATTCAATCCATGAATTGATTTAGGAAACATAACAGACAATGTTTGTAAGGTGAAAAAGGCAAAAACAGCATATTCTAATATTAGTGACAATGTAATTTCAGAGGACAGAAAATTAGTTTAAAAAATACAGCAATATGTAGTTTTCAGTAACAATAATTTGCACACCTTTGAAAAACCATTAACCAATAATTTCTATTAAAAATATATTGCAGATTTGCTTTGTATGCAAATTTGATGCCTACTTGGAGTTCAGGTTTAGTGTATTTCACATGATATGGAAAAGGGTTAATGAGTATATGCAAAATGGTTAGAGAGACCAACTTCCAGTATTTAAAGGAATTACTCTTTCTTTGCTGTTGCAAAATTAGATCATAGTTTTAATGATATGGGTTTTAAATTTTCACTTCTAGGGCTGTGTTTCTGAATTGGGGTGTATGTACCCTGAAAATTATAAGCATAGTATGGTAAGCTAAGCATAATACACACACACATATATTTATATAAATAATATATGCTAGAGCTGTGCATATGTATGTGTATATATATACACACACATATGTCCAAGCAGAGTAGGATGTGAAGGGGCATCTGAGGCTTCAAGATGAACATGACCCTGCTTCTTCCTGGAACATCATATTTACTCAAAGTTTTATAGGAGAAATATGACACATTAAAAATGAAAAGATTTTCTGTAGGATGCAAAAAAATAACATGAATTAGAATATAACAGAAGTTGTTTTTGCTTTGGACTGAACACCTAGTCACTGTGGGATGCTCTTTGCTCGGTCTCTGGGTTAGAAGAAGGGTGGGCAAGCTAGGTGCCCAGGGTAGTATTTGATGTAAGGTCTCACTCAGATGTGGCCCCTGAACTTGCTGGACCCTGAGATTAGATCTGCCTTATATCCTGAGTTCAGGCACCTGTCTTGCCTCCTCCTTGGACCCTGTTCTCTATGTGGTGGAAAAGATGAAGAAGGATTTTTCAGTTCCTTTTTAAGGCTTGGGTTGGTTTTTAAAGACCCTATTTCTGTTATCATAATTTGCATTACATCGATAATTTGAGTTAGCAAGTATTGTTTGGGTGATAATAACTCATCTTGTATAGCTGTTTGCAGTTGACAGAGGGCTTTCCCCTTGGGTGCTTGAATTATCTTAGTGGCCCTGATTGGCCCTTACTGGTGAGTGGGGCCATTTTTCTCTTCCTGGAGCCAATGAAGACATAGGGACCCAAAGCATTCAAGCCACGTCATCCGATGGGAATCACTACCTTGATGTCTTTCTTGTCATAATTTTTGGTTTAGGTCATTTCATGCACCATGAATTGCAGCTAAATTTCTGCTGTGTATCCAAACCAAATCAGTACCTTTTTATTAATATGCCTGGTCTTTCTCATAGGGCCAATATGGGATTAGAGAAGCTGGTTTCCACGGAGGCATAAGGAGGGCTTGTATAGTGGAAGGTGACATGGTGGAGGGCCACCACATTCTATGGCGCCCAGTGAGCTGTGGAGGGACGTTCTCCTACCTGACCACATATGCAAGGTGCTCCACCCTCAGATGGGAGAGCTCTCTATTTATTCAGTGTGCTCAGCATAGACAAAAACCAGTTCATTCTGGCAGCTTGGCTCACAACCCCTGGTGGTGCTTCTGAAACTGTTCCCAGGGTTCTACAAGGAGGACCGGTTCCCCTGCCACTGACATCACAAAGACACCTGATACTGTATCCTGTCACCACTGATCTGCCCTGTGCTTCATCTTCTCTGCTGGAGCTACTGTGTTGGTGTCACATGAATCCAGTGCCATCCAGCCTTAATCCTGAACTGCAGTTCACTCTCCTACCCATCCCCAATGCCTGCTTCTTGCTTCTGCTTTGGTATTTTTCTTAGGGAATAGAGATCTTTTCTTATTTATTACCTTGACTTTGGTATCCAGCACAATGTCTCCATCTGAATAGGTTCTAATTATGATTTGTTGAGTTGATTTCTTCTCTGTTGCTTAAGTGTTGCAGTGAGACTACATCCTCATAAAACAGCATGCCAAACTGTGCTCTAGAGTCGGACCTGGTGGTTTACCCAGTCTATAAATAATATTTTGCGTCTGCTAATCCCAAACTCCCAGTCTACCCTTCCTCCATCTCTTCTCCCCCTTGCCAACCGCAAATCCACAGAACAAACCCTTTTTAAAACTTCTATTCAATTGCAATACAGGTAGTCACTTATTTGTTGCCAGTATTTGTATTAATATATGAAGGTTTTCCTCAAATATTCAGTCTTTCTCACATGGAGAAAGAATTGCTCTAAGTGTAAATTAATGTCATGTTTTTCTATCGTCTCCTACACAACCACAGTTTTTCTGATGGACTATATTTGTACTCTTTAGTTTAAATATTTCTGAGGAACACACACACACACACACACACACACACACATTCATACACACAGGTGTGGATAAACTTTGCTGAATGGCATGTCTCCTATTTTCAGTAAATGTTTTTGTTTCTCTTTCCTCTTCACGCCAGCTCTTTGAGTCCCGACGTTGATCCAGTTCTTGCTTTTCAACGAGAAGGATTTGGACGTCAGAGTATGTCAGAAAAACGCACAAAGCAATTTTCAGATGCCAGTCAGTTGGATTTCGTTAAAACGCGAAAATCAAAAAGCATGGATTTAGGTAGTGAGTACAATCTCCATGAATCTTTATCTAAATAAGGTTTAGATGCTTTCGGATGAGAACTGATGGTCCCAAACACATGTCTGTTTACTGTGAGCAATAAAGAAAATAAATGTGAAATGAGGCAATTTGGCAAAAATTAGTTTTTCTCGAAGTTTGAGATAACTACATTTCTCCTAAGTGGCATGTTTACATCATGTGCAATATGTTAATATATATGTTTTCTGATGAGAAAAGAAACAAACACATGTGCATATCATGCTCTGTTCATGTATCTTTATTTGAAAAAATGAAATGTTTTAACACGTTAGCTGTTTAAAACCAATTTCATTGGTCTTACGATTTGGTTGGTTGTGGGGATTCTTGAACTAGAAGAAAAAGTTTTGGAGAGAAACCATTATCTCAATCCATGTCTAGAGTTTGGTTACTTCGTGATATTTTCCTTCCATCACTGTCCTTTAAGGTTTATTTAATGAAAACTCTTCTGTGTTAATAATTAAGGCCTTTAATTGGAATCATAATTTGAGAGCATATTTATTGTAGAAAGTGTTTGGAAGCAAATGAGAGAAGGAAAATAATCCTAGTTGTTCAATCACATACCAATCAGGTAGTGTCTCGTTTTAAATCCAAATCCACAGAAAACCAAAACAAACAAAAAAAAGTAATTAATTAATTAATTATATCCATGCACTGATTGAATGATTAGAAAACCCTTTCTTAATCAACTGTAACGTATTTACGCTGTTGTCTGGTGGCTGTTTTTACTTTGAGACTAAAAGCATTAATTTATCCCATGCATAAACGGAAATTGGGCGATGACTTGCCTGGCTAATGATGATATGCTAACATATCAGTAACACACGTGTCATGAAATGAGATGACTGGCATTGCATGGAGACACGGCTTTTCCCCCTTTTTTGATTATGTTTGCTTGATGTTTCATATTATTTGCATGAAATATTATTTAAGAATTATCACCTAACTGGAAAGATCTGGGAATGGTTGAAGCATGTTGGGCTGTGGGACTAACTGGGCTAACCATTATACATTTACCTTTTAACAGTAGCTGACGAGACTAAACTCAATACAGTGGATGACCAGAAAACAGGTAAGAATGGACATTTAGACTGTTGCCATAGAAACTGTGGTCCAAGGAGTTTATCATAATTATAGAGCTGCCAATCATATGGCTGTAAACATAAATATTCCAGGCTGCCATGGATGTTTTCATTGTAGGAAATCAAATTGTACAAGGAAAGGAAAGTTTTCTTCGAGCAGAAATTTATCAATGTAGTATATACTAAGTGGAAATATAATTTAGTGCTTCAGGAATGCTAACACAGCCCAGATTCTCTTAATTATATTTGTGTAGGAATGTTTTGTCACGGTTAAGAAAAAATCAAAATCCTGAAAGCATGATCTCTTAGGGTTGATTCTTTAAGTTTTGAAGTCATCTATCTGATGCTTAGCTTAACATCCAAAAAAATGATTGTCAAAAGGTGATTTTGGTTAGGAGGATAACAGCATATATATAAATATTTTCACTGAAGGACAGTGTTCAATATAGCTCTCATTAGTCGCTCAGAAAACCTTAGTTCTTTTTCTAACGCAGCCTTTAGTTCCTTGTTAACATAGCATTGAATTAGGCTATATATTGCATCTGTATGTTAACTTTGTGAACGTGCTTGAAAAGCTTTTTGTTTTTGTTTTTAACTATTTAGGACTTGCTGCTAAAATGCTACCTAAATCCTTCTGTATAAATAATGGATTATGTTGACCTGGGTTTTACATCATAGATTTTACCTTACATGTTATCTTACGACAGTAATCAGAGGAAAATCTTTATGTGTAATTAAAGTCATGTGCTTTGTACAGCTCAGCATTTTGATTTATTATTATAGGTTTGGAATAGAGTTTTAATTATTGTAGATCCAGTACGATGTAGTTACACCACTTAGTGCTAATTAGCTTCAATTCACCTTTTTCACCTGCAATAGTAATTAGTTTTAGGCTTCTTAGAAAGTGTGTATCCCATATACATATGTAAAGATAACTGTGGACATGCCTAGAGTTTTCACATTCTGTAAAGATAGATTGTAAAAACTGCATCCAGTAAATCACTGGATTAACTGTAGTGCAAGGCAATTAACAATAGCCTCAGCCCTTATTAAGGAGTTATTTCTTTTATCAAACATAAAATTCATTGGAATTCTGGAGCAGGGCTAAAGAAAAACATTATTTGATAGTTTACATATGTAAATTAGTAATTAGTTTTTGGAGTTAATAGTATTCAGTGCTTTTCAAGAAGTAACCCTTGTCCAATTTAATGTTTATAAAAACCAAATTGAGTTGCTCAGGTTAAAGAACATGATTTTATATAATATGCCAATTGGTAGAGTGAAAAAAATTGTTAATTTAACCAAATCACTGTTACTAACAGGAAAAGAACAATTTATTGTGATTAAGAAATAATAATAATATCCAGATGTCAACTGAAAACATTAAATACCTTTTATGGTGAGTAGGCAGATTTTATCATCTAATTGAATCATCTGCTTTTATAGTGTTTAAAATGATAGTTAGAGCCTAGATAAAAAGAGCATTTTAAAAATACTACGTGCAGTCTGTTTTACTGAATTAAACTGGAAAAACTTAGGACCAAAATTATGACATAGAGGTAGAAGTATTTGCTGGTCTATTGATTTTAAATCTACAATGAATAAAATATCTCCACTGGATTCTTCCCACCCTCCAGTATTAGACAGTGAACAGATTTTATTATTTTCCTTTCTTCACTTCACTTGCATTGCTAAGATTATCATGATTTTACAGTTTAGTCCAAAGGTTTTTAGTAGAGTCACAGTGGCATTTTAGTGTAGATTGTCTGTCTAGCCATAAGCCTTTCATAATGAAAATTGAATTCCATTTCCCTTTGCCCTTGCAAAAGACATCCTCTTCTTTTTTTCTGGCAAGAGAGGTATTAGTAGATAAGAGTAGAAAAAGAGACCTAAAGAAAATAGTATGATTATGATTTCCCCTTTTATTCTTGGATTTAGGAATCCTGTATGATAGTTTGAGAGTAAATTTATTTTCTACAGGAAAAGAGAGAATGGGAATAAGAGAATTGGGTTTCTAACAATTTAATCTTTGAATATAAAAATAAATGAAGCATCC
This sequence comes from Bos taurus, assembly GCF_002263795.3. Taxonomy (NCBI): domain Eukaryota; kingdom Metazoa; phylum Chordata; class Mammalia; order Artiodactyla; family Bovidae; genus Bos; species Bos taurus. The sequence continues at coordinate 18,865,343 of NC_037340.1, forward strand.
TAATGACTTAATGGATTTACATTAAGAGCTTCAAAATATTATTTAAAAATTAAAGGCATTGATATTGTGTGTATGTAAATAAAACTAACCTTTTGCCTATACCTTGTATAGGGAAAGACATTTTCAACTTTTATAAGTTTATGATGTTATAAATCTCAGTGACCATCATTTAGCAATCTTACTAATACATTAACTAACTCTTTTGTTAAAGTGTCTTTGATGAATATACCACCTTACATGAATGAAATCTATGTTTTAGATCAGGAATCAGCAAGCTCTTTCTGTAAAGAACCAGGGAGTAAATATTGTAGATCTTTCAAACCAGACAGCCTTTGGAACAATTGCTTAATTCTGAATGTGAAGGCAGCCATGGAGAATATGGAAACAAATGGACCCATGGCTGTGTTCTAGTAAAAATTTCCAGATTTGACCCATATTTTGCTGATCCCTGTTATAGATACACAAATAATAGATGTTATGAAAAATTTCAACTATGTATAAATAGAGAGACTGTAATTTATTAATCTCTTATACCCAATACTCACCATATTTAATTATCAACATTTTGCCAGAATGTTATACTATGGTGTTAAGAATTAGACAAAAGCGTAGTTAGGTAAGCTTCCAGTGATTCCTACATTATAATCTATTGCTTATTTTGTTACAGTTTCACTATTTTTTTATCCTAGATTTGCTTTGTGTTTATGTTTCTTCATAAATACATATATACAGATATAAATGTATCAATATTTATATGTATGTAGTATGTATATGTACATTTATTTGAATACTCATGCCATTTCTGAAATTAACTGTTAAAGTTTTTAGGGTGCTGAGTATATTAAATCAAATCTCAGCTAACTTTTTATATATAAATTATGTTTTAATGCTAATCTTTACTGGGAGCATATATACATATGTATCTTTATTGGAGATGGAAACATAGATGCTGCTGCTGGTGCTAAGTCGCTTCAGTCGTGTCCAACTCTGTGCGACCCCATAGACGGCAGCCCACCAGGCTCCCCCGTCCCTGGGATTCTCCAGGCAAGAACACTGGAGTGGGTTGCCATTTCCTTCTCCAATGCATGAAAGTGGAAAAATAAAGTGAAGTCGCTCAGTCGTGTCCGACTCCTAGAGACCCCATGGACTGCAGCCCACCAGGCCCCTCCGTCCATGGGATTTTCCAGGCAAGAGTACTGGAGAGGGGTGCCATCGCCTTCTCCGAAACATAGATATATGTGTGTATATATATATAAACACACACATACATACATATGTCCTTTATGAATCCAAGAAAACACCAAATGTTTGCCATATAAATGTTTATAGGACCTAAATGTAGCAAGTAAGTTATGAAAATTAATAGGCATGATTTATTCAGGAAAAGATCTTCCCAATGTTAATTCTTGAAAATGTGAAGGTAAATGTCCCTGCCCAGAAATCATCTTTTCCCATTCTCTTTGATTCTTTAATCTCTTACTTTTTCTTTAGCTTTTTGGAACAAAATCATTTTCCTTCCTGTGACATGACTTTTATGGATATTTAAAACATGAACTTGTCAAACATTATAGTGCTATCAAGAGAAAAAGTAAGATTGATCATCCTGGCAAGAAATATTCCTTGTGAATTTTTGTCATGAAATAATCAAATATAGACAAACCTGCATGGAGAAAGTTAAATAAATCATCTTTTTCTCTCAAGCACTCTAATTTATGGAGTATTTTTTCTTCATTAGAATCATCTGTCTGCCTTTCTGCCTATGTTACATTTTTAACATACTTGTTCTAACTTAAAACTGCTACCCCATTGTGAAGATTATGTGAAAGTTGTCATGTAAATGAATTTTAAAAAGATAATTCTTGTTTTGACTCTCCCAATTTCTATTCTGTTTTGTACTCTGAGCCATGGAACGACCATCTCAGAACTATTTGACTTCTATGCGAAAACATATCAAGGTTACTCCTTAATTATTGATCCACATATGGGCTGATGGCCCCATGTAGAGATAAGATATCCAATCTCACCTCTTCTACCCCCTGCCTTTTTTTTTTTTTTTTTTTCTTCTTTGTACCTGTCTTGTTAACAGTGTAAGTGAAGAACTAGTTCTGTAACCTGGATTGCCCAACTGGTGGTTGCAGGTATTTCAGTCATCTCGAGGCTAAACTCATCTATTTGAGTGCCAGGTCAGGCAATCATTGATGAAGTTGTCTTACCTGGTTAAAGAAATCCATTTAGATTGCCTTCTAAAGCTGGGTTACAATCTTAGTCTTGCTAGATCCTCAAGTCACCAAGCCACGATTTTAGTGCTCTGAATTCTTCTCTACTGAAAATTTCATGGTAATTGTGATGTCTTCTTCCTTCTGTTCATCACCTGTTTCTCTCTGCTGACCTGGAGGCATAAGTCCTCACCTACAGCTCTGGCATCTTTCCTCCTTTACTTCTCTCTCTCTCGATGGTCCTTATGTAGTTTACTTCTATTCACATCTTGTATTGCTCTTCCCAGAGAACCACCATTTTCCAGAAATAGGCTTCTACCTGGTGCTAGGGCGCCCTGTTGGCGACATGTGGTGTCTTGTGCTTTTCTCACTTGCTGAGTTGTCTGAACCTGTGCCATATGAGGACAACTTGCTGAAACTTACTGAGACGAAAGTTTCACTTCCATTGTAAATAACTGTAAACTGCTAAAAAGTGTTTTAAGCTAAGTCACAAAGTGTACTCTTGGTTGCTTCCCTTAGCCATTTCATCATCCTGCTTTGCAGAATGATTTTCTGCGTTATTCTGGTTTTTTAGATTATTAACATAACTTGAAGCAAATGATTTGACAAAGATTTTATCTGTTGAGCTAAAAATGAAAACTATTAGCTTAAAATTGTCTCCTAATGAGAATAGAGAAAATAGACCAAATTTAATGCCCATTTGGGAAAAGTTAAAATTAGTTACTGTCACTTTACTTTTTATATCTTGCTACCCACATTCCAGAAGTAGACACTGAACAAATAATTTGTCCCTGATATTTTCTACAATTCATAGATATTCAGCCATGTAATTTTCACCACTCATTCTAACATTTTGTTTTTGCCAACTTCCAAGGTTCCCCCAGCAGAGATGTGGGGCCTTCCCTGGGTCTGAAGAAGTCGAGCTCTTTAGAGAGTCTGCAGACAGCAGTTGCCGAGGTGACTTTGAATGGGGACATTCCTTTCCATCGCCCTAGGCCACGGATAATCCGAGGAAGGGGATGCAATGAGAGCTTCAGAGCTGCCATTGACAAGTCCTATGACAAACCTGCAGTGGACGATGATGACGAAGGCATGGAGACGTGTAAGTGTACAGCATCCGAAGGAACAGCCATGACAAGCATCTCTATAGTGAAGCAGTTCTTAAAGTGTGCTTCAGGGAACCCTCGGGGACCTCAGCATCCCTTCAGAGGGATCTAGGAGGTCTAAACTATTTTCATAATACAAAGAAGATGTTATTTACCATTTTTACTCTTATTTTCTCACAAATGTACAGTGGTTTGTCTAGAGGCAACATATCATGTGATATTGCAAGAGATTAAATGCAAAGCAGATAGAAGAATCTTTTCAACTAGATATTAAAGAGATTTTCCATTCTTCTCAATAATTGTTTTTGGAAAATACAGATTTCTTTCTTTTTTTTTTTTAAATGTGATTTCAGCTAATATGAAATCTATAATTTTTTAAAAAGTAATTTGTATTTTTAAACTTTCTCAGTGTTAGTTCAGTAAATATTGATAGATAAATTCCACAGAAAAATTTCGAGCCCTTAATAAATTTTAGGAGTATAAAGGTATCCTGAGACCAAAATATTTGAAAACCACTGCTGTCCAGTATATCTGTAATATATCTCAAATGAATATGTGTAATCATCTGTGATTTTGATAACATATTTTTGTTTTGTTTTTATGAATTACTCTTTCCTTGAACTAGGCTAGTAAGATATATTTATGTATATGTATTTCCAAATTGCCAAACATTTTAAGCCAAGATTATTGAAAGTTAAAGGTTACTGTGAATGAGCAATGTGTTTTCCATAGTATTGATATATTGAGAAAAAAGTAACATTTATAAATATATATAAATGTATGCTTCAGGGAGTTGTTGAAGTTAAACATTTATAAATGAATATAAAAATACCCATTCAGTTTAAACATAAGAAGGAAACTCAGCATTGTATTTATTTAGAAGAGAATGGACTTGAGTTCTAATAGAAAACACTGCTGATTCGCTTATATTGTTCGTAACTACTGATTCATATTTTAGTTTTTTAACTTAAAGTAACTCTACCCAGCTAACCATTGTAAGAAACACTGTTGGGAAAAGAAAGAAGAAAGAAAGAAAGGATAAAGAAAAGCAGGAGACACCCACCCCTACCCAAAATTAAAGCAGAGATCATTTAGGTGAATTATAAACGACGACAGTGTACCTTTTGGGGGACCACTTCCATCACACATGCCTAAGGAAGACTGTGGTGGGGAAGGAGAGTTTCAAATGGAAATCAGATTCTGAGGAGATGCAAAGCAAAATTATATCATCTTTGCCTGTCACATATAGTGTGTTTGGAAAGATGAATATTTCTGCTACAATGTAACATGCAAAGCAAAACTTAGTAGAGGAGCGCTGCATCCCCCCAGCCCCCGCCTAATTCTTAGTTTAAATCTGGACAGCTTCTCACTCCAGCCAGCCAGTGATTTCAAATATATGCAGCCCATTCTTGCCAGATGAAGAACATATTTCCTATTTTTGCTGCCAAGCCTGGTCTCCAGGCTCCTGAGTCATATGAGCTTCCAACCCTCTCGGGTTTTTCCTGGCGTCTCAGGGGCTCCTTGCCAGTCTCACCCAGTGTTACTTGCGTTGCCTTTCTAGGGTGGGGACCCTCTATCACTTAGAGATCTTGCCTCTGTCCTGGGTGCACATTTAATAAGAGAGCCAGTGCTCTGGCACCTCAGTATTTGTTTTTTTTTTTTTAACAAATACAGTTTTGGCTCCTGAGCTTTTTTTCCTGTCCTAGTTCACATGTTATTTAAATTCCTTCATAGAATGCAATTTTCTCACATACACCACGTATTTCAAATGCAGCAGGGGATGGAATAGCGATCAGTACCAGGCATGTTCTTAATTCTGTAGCCTCTAGAGCTTCCCACCGTGTGAATGTCTAAATTTGTCTCTGACATAAACTTAGCTTCCGGTTTTAACTGGAAATAACCAATTTAAGTATTTCATATTAAAACTTTTGTACTCAACTATCATCAAGACAAAACCAAGTGAGTAGATGAACTACAATGTGTGAACCGGAGGGGAAGTTCTAGATAAGAACTGGGAGACACACCCTGACTCGTGCACCTGCAACCACAAAGTGCTGGCTTTCCACAGAGTCCTGACTTGACGATATTTTCTCCCAGAACAGTCTGGTGAACTTGGTATGGCCAGAGAGAGGCCACTGTTGTGTATTTCAAATGTCTGCAGTGCGGGTTGTCACAACTATACGACTAAAGTGATCTGAGCACTGGCCTGGAGTCCCTCCACATTCTTCTCACCCATTTGGAATTTGGGTCAAGTTGCTTAAAATTCTTCTTTAATTCCTTCAGTTGTGAAACCAAAGCTTTGGATGCCGAGGCCATTAATGCTCAGATTGTCTCAGTGTCTAGTGAGGAGGCTCGGCTCGGTGGTTTGCGGGAGTTGGGACATTCGTGGGAGGCTGAGCGGGTGGTCTCTATCAAGGCCACCGGATCCCCCCGCACCCACTGTCACTGCAACAGTCTTGGAGATTTATTTATTCCCATGAGGCTTATGGGATCTTAGTTCCCCAGCAAGGATTGAACCCGGGCCCTTGGCAGTAAAAACACAAAGTCCTAATCACTGGACCACCAGGGAACTCCTTGTTGTGGGGTTTTTAAATCACTCTTCATACTTTATGATTCTTTGTCAATTGTAAGTTTAAAAAAGGGAAGTCCACAGTTTGCCAGAGAAAGTTGGAAAAGCTCTGCTTCCGTTTCTGAGTTGCTTTCCAGTTTTAACTTCCCACGACTCTGTCCTCCTTCACTTACCCACCGACCTCAGTCCTGCATTCCTGCTTCGCTCACCATCTGTAAAATCCACAAGGAAAGATGCTACCATGATTTATTCCTGCGTGACCAGGCTCAGAGCTCGGCCAGGTGTCGGAGTCAGTGACTGTCACATCAGTGAATGGGCTCCTGCTTGACTAGCACCACTGCGTGCGTGAGAGACACACACCCAGATGCAGCGTGCGACGGCAGCAGCGCGTGGGGTGGCACTGACGTTTGACTCCTCCCGCTTGTGTCCCACTCTGGACCTGGGCGTCCGAGACCTCCGCGCCTCAGCAAACTCTTTGGTCTTCTCTAAGAAAAGATCTGTCAAGGCTGGTGTTACTGCTGGTGGTTATGAGACTGTCGACTCTCCTTATGGCTAGGTACAGGTGTGAGAAAGGAGTCTGGCTCCCTCTTCTAGTTGCCTAAACCCCACCCTTTGCAGAGCAGATTCTGGAGGCGCGTTCTGCACACGCTCTTTCTCTGTCTGCATTCGTGTCTATGCTCATGCCCTCACTGTGCAGCCCTACCCTGCATCCTTACTATGTGGACGCTGTCACTGGCCGCATGTCTGAGCTCCGATGGCTTCGTGCTTTGTGGGACCCTGTGGCTGAGGTCCCTTCTTGTACAGAGGTGGGCCTCAGGGGCCAGTTATGGCCGCCACGTCACTGTTGTGCAGTGCTCTGAGAGAGGACCCTGTCCGAGCTGACGGTCTCTGTTAGACGGCCATCCTGTGAGGATGCCGTCTGTACACCCTGGAAGCATGGGTGGAGGGGTGGGGGCGGGCATAACCTGTCCCGCCCAGCCTGTGTCTGTCCCATGCAGTCCTTTCCCTCTTTACAGGCGGAAGTCACACACGTGGAGGGCGAACTTGATTGTTCTTGTCAGCTGGGTCAAGCTCCTCCCCGGTGACGCTCTTTCAGGCTTGGAGCAGGCTTGCCTCCTCTCAGCAGTGCTGCAGTCGTGGCATGCGCACAACAGTGGGGGCCAGGAGACCCGGGCGGGATCCATGTGGTATCTGGTATCTGTCATCTTCTGTAACACTTATGTGCTTCCTGTGGAGATGGCAGAAGTCGGCGTTTTTGTCTCTCATTTAATCCATCTGGCCTCTCCACGTTGTCTGTGTCTGTCTGGATCAAGATGGAGCTTTGTATTCTGGGACCCATTATCTCTGAGGCCCTACCTGTGTTTGACAGGTCAGGGCATCTACAATCTGCTCCCTCTTCTATGCAAATCATACTTCCCGCCTGGCTCTCAGCAAGAGGCTCCTACAGCCCCCGTCATAAATCAGCTTCTGTTGAAACCAAGAACATGGATGCTACATAAAATTGACTTGTTTTACTTTTGAAAATATAGAGTACAACCCCCACCCCCTTTTTACCCTCTATTAAAAGTCGTCAGCCTTGCTATCATTTCAGGAACAGCTTTCTGTCGAGGTCGAGGAGGTGATACACAGCAAAACCAAAGACTGTCCTATTCATTGTACTCTTGATTTTAAGATCTATCCAGTTTACAATTTTAAATGTGAGAACGGTATTCCTTGAAAACACAGAGACAGATTGCATTTAAGGAGCTTGCCTGCTTTCTTATAGTACTCTTAACAGGAGCTAAGGGGAAAAAAAAAAGCATTGCTCTAAAGTATGCATAACTTAGGTTAGCAGTATGAGATTTGAAGAAACTGAATTTATGTTAGGAAGTTAGCTAATCTGAGAGCTTCAAGATTAATTTTCATTTATTTTGTTAGCTTCAAAATAGTAGATTACACGAGTATCTCAGATTTTTCGACTCTTAGCATGCTCTACATTTCTAGCCATCTTTTGTCACTACTTATTTGAGCCAAAATTATGTAAATTAGGTAGTTATCTTAAGAATCTCCAGCAGATTACCATAAATCTATAGTGGAAGAATTCAGTGTATGGTTTTCAGAAGTACTTTATAAAGGATTTACCATTTGGTTAATCTATCTTTTTGGATAATTGGATGTTGATCTATTAAAAATATTTATTCTGAAGTGCTGGGAATAAGGATAACCTGTCTAATCCTCTTATGACAATTTGTATACTTAAGTATCACTTGCAGTTTAAGAAAAGGAGCTTTGGATAATTTTAGGACATTTCTGAATGCAATAGAAGTATAACCATGTGACAAAGCCAAAGCTGTCAATTCCTTATATTTCTTTTTTTAGGTGAAAAGTAAGTTAGGCTAAAAGTATGACGAAAAGTCACATCTGAAGCGTCTGAATTATAGATTCCTCATTTGAAGCATTTTCTGATAAGAAAAAGTATGTAAATATTTGACTAAGATAGTACTTAGGAATTAAATCAGAATGCGTGCCTTGTGATTTGCAGTCCTGCGAGTTTTCTACAATATTAAACAAACTTCCTAATGGGAAAATCCGTTACATTAAAACTGCAATAAAGTATTAATGAGTCATGGGACCTAAAATCTGATATTTAGGCTGTAAGTTTCAGAGAGGCCAAGGGTGCTTCAACCCACTGGGCAAACCAACTCTTGGGAAGCAGTATGGTTAATGGTTAAGGGCCGTTGTAATGCACAGGTTGCCATGGCACCAAAGCGTGGGGCACCCACTCAGCCCGTGTGGAAGAGGGGAGGGAGGGGAAGCTTCTCACAAGAGGTATGAGTTGAGATGAGTAATCCTGCTTGAGTGGTCTTCATTGGGGTTTGTCGGGAGCTTAGGGAGGGGGACCATCTCTGGACCACCATTATCCTATTGAGGTTGATGTGTGCAGATGAGAGCGTGGTGAGGAGTGAGATGTAAGACATGTGCAGAGAACAGCTTGCAGACAGCCTTGTTTAAATAATTTTTGTTCATACTAAGGACCTTAAAGAGCATTTGAAGAATTTCAAGTGAAAGAATATGAGTGTTGGGGCTGTAGAATCGAGGGTGGGTTATTGGGGGTGGGCTGGTAAATAGCAGTGTTGGTGGCAAGATTGGTTCTAGGACAGTAATGCAGTAATCCAGGTCAGTAATGATGCTTGGCAAAGCCAGAAGAAAGGAAGAAACTGCATTTACATGCTTAGCATCCCACACATATAGATGGATGATAGTGATGAGGTTTTTCTCACTAGTACCTCCAGGCACAGAAACTTAGAATTATCATCTCACTGCATAATCCCTCCATTACCAAATTTTCTTAATTCTTCTGCATGAAATCTCATAATTTCACTCCTTCTACCCAATCCAGCCCCAATTCTCATTATTTAATATCTGAAGTTACTATTAGGATCTCATAACTGGTCTGACTGTCTCTCTATTTGCTGAGTAAGCTCTGGAGTCACACTGTCCTCACGGTCCTTCAAGCTCCCGCATGCGTTCTCATCCAGACCACGTGTCGTCCCTGAGGTTTGTCTTCTCCCTGCCCTGACTGTCCCCTACCCTCTCCTGTATATGACTGTTGTCTTCCTTCTTCAAGACACTTTCCCCCAACCTAGCTAGTTTCCTCTTGACTTTCTAGAGCTCTGAGTATGGGCGTTCCCTGACTTAACAGTGGTTCAACTTAGGATTTTTTGACTTTACAGTGGTTTGAAAGTGACGTGGTTTTAGTAGAAATTGTACATCTAACTTTCAACTTGGGTCTTTTCCTGGCTGGTGATAATGCAGATTTTCTCTGGAGATGATGGGCAGTGGCAGCAGCTTCAGCTCCCAGTCAACCATGTGATCACAAAGGAAACAGCAGCTCCCAGCCAGCCATGTGATCATAAAGGAAACAGCCCCAAACCATTCTGGTTTTCACTTTCAGTACTGTAGTCGCTAAATTACATGAGACATTTGACACTTTGTTATAACTTAGGCCCTGTGTTAGATGACTGAGCCCAATTGTGGGCTAATGTCAGTGTTCGGAGCACTTTTAAGGTAGATGAGCCTAAGCTGTGATGTTTGGTAGGTTAGGTATATTCTGTACATTTTTGACTTCGGTATTTTCCATTGATGCTGAAGTTTATCGTGCCATAACCCCACTAGAAGTTAAGAGAAATCTGTATACAGATGTGTATGAGCCTTCTTAGTATTTTTATAACATCGAGGAATTTTTATGGATCTCTCAATAAGGGTTGCATGGCATGGGAGAGAAGAACACTGACTTTTAGGGGACAGTCATTTTGACTTCTCATTAAATAGCAAAGCTCACCTTTCACTGTTCCATCACATTTGCACATTCTTATGTTGTTCTTTATTTTTGCTCTTGTTTTCCCACTTAAGAGAGTCAGAGCAGTGACCTGGACTCCCTTTCCTTGACACCATAAATTTTTTGTATATGTTAAAATATACATTTGACACCAGTTGAATCCATGATAAAAATAAAATTCTTAGTGGCAATTCCAACAGTGGAGTTATAAGTGCTACTGTTTTCATTATGTAGTCGGTCCATTGGGTCTGTTGAAAGGAAAGCCTTCAGCTTCTTTATACGTTGTTCTCTGTGGACAGGAAACAGTACCCATTATAGATCATTATTTGAATGTGAAATTTAATTATACACTGAAAGCAAATTTACAAAGGTTCAGAAACTGGAGGGTCCGACCGCCCTTGTATTTGTTCTGCTACATTCTCTTGGACAGGGAGAGATAGAGGAAGTGACATTCTACCAAGATCTTCAGCAACATTCTGCCTGTTTGTTTGAAGGGAGGCATTAAAGGAAACTTTAGAACATAAAGTAGAAATGAAGAATTGTTTTTGGTAATAAGTCTTAATCTCCAGAAGTGTGATTTTATTGTTTTTGTTCTCTCTACTCCTTACCCCTATGTAAACTAAGTGGTTTTTTTTTTTTTTTTAGTGAAATAATCTAATTTTAGAACACTGGGTTTTAGGAATCAACTATTTGAACATTCCTCCAGTTACAGAAACCCCTTCTCTAAGACCGCTGATAAATGTCAACCACTTCCTTCGTGCCTTTTTCTCCTTTCAGTCATACTCTCTGTTCTTCATAATATCAGTTATTATTCTCACCCCACATTTTAGTGTAAAAGCTGTTTAATTCTTCGTGTGTCTTGCCAGCTTTGTGTGTGTGTGTGTGTTTTTCAAATGTTCTGAAAAAGCTAAGTTTTTCCATTGCCAAGAGCTCATCATTCTAATGTTAAAAGTCAGGGTCCAGAAAAGCAGATCCTATTATTCGACACCATCTGTGTCACTAGCTGTTCATTTCCTACATCTTTTATTCCTTTTCCAAAGTCAATATTCCACTAAAATAAGAAACAAAGATAACATATATTTATTAATAATAAAAATTTCTTAAATACTATACTGGACTTTGCAGTACCTGGGAGTTCAGTCCTCATTTATTTTTATTACACTGTATTTTAACTAACATTAGTCAGTAGAAATTGGTAGTGGTCAGTGGATTTGCTAAATCTAGTGAAATTTTCCAGTTATTAATGCCACATTTTAACTCATTCATTTAAAATTTTAAGCAGGTAGATTCTGAAGACTGCATGCTCTTGTGTCTAATTACTACCTTTAATCCTTTGTCTTGCAAAGTAAATTGTAAATTACTCAAGAGTATGTGTTTCTTTATTCGATATTGCTATTACTAGAGTAGCTCTTTCTAAACAGGGAGCAATAAAGGATGTTTTTCATATAATGGGCTATTTGTTCAATCTATTCAACAAATATTTAATAACACTCTTTTGAGCTATGCCCTCAAAGGAGAGTACTTGTTCACTGATGAATAAGAAGTAATGTTACCATTTTAACTTTGTATTTCTCTGTTTTTTATTTCTCTAAATGTTTGTACCAACTCATTTCACACTAGTAACAAGTCTGAGCAAATCACTTAATTTTAGTAAAATTGTCAAAGCTGCCTAGAGTGATATTAACTGCTAAATCTTACACTTGTGATAAATAGTACAGTGGATATTCCACAGCTGCTCTGAAGTTTGATTTATGTAATGTACCTATTAAGATGCTTTCAGCTGCATTTAGTAGAAAAATCAGTTTAGACCAGTTCAAACCTTGAGGGAATACACTGTCCTACCTGGTTCTATAGTTGGGCAGCTTCGGGGATTACTGATTACACAGCGTAATGGTGTTATCAAAGCACTGCTATCTTTCTGATCCTTCTGCCACACCATCCACAAGTCAGCTTATCCAGAAGGTAACTGCAGTGCTCAAAATCCTAGTACTTTCTTGATCCCATCCAAGTGAAGGGAGTGAGTCATCTCCCCAAGCATAGAGTATGTCCTTTCAGGGTGTCGGGGCCGTTCCTATGCTAATAAGAGTGGACAGGGGCAGGGACCCATAGGCCAGGGTAAATCTAGTAATGGATTCATCCCTCAAAGCTGGACCGCATTCCTGAACACAATCAGAGTTCCATTAGAAAGGAGGAAGGGAGAAATAGATTTGGGATGAGCAGGCAACAGAGATCATTACAGTCCCCCAAACTGTATTGCTTCTCAATGGAAAAAAATGGTGAACTACCATGTGGCTTAGAGTCAACTCTTGACAGTGAATTGTGTGTGATGACCAGATTGAATGAAGTGTTTATTTGTGGCAGAAGTTACAGAACTTTGAGATTCGGTGCACACCTAAGGTCATTTTCCCAATGACTGTTACTATCTAAGGGCTTAATCTTTTCCAAACTTCTTGACCCAGTGCTAATAGGATAACTTGCAGAACTGAGTAGCTGAATTTGTCACATGGAATAGAATTTTAATTGCGCTGTATTTGCATCTGTTGAAAATATGGTAATTAGGTATGTCTTAATTGCAGAATGTGCTGCCTGGAAGAGAAATAAGCAGCTTCATGTTATACCTTCTTTAAAAAGAGAAACTTCAGAATATCTGTCTTTACAGATAATCACATGGGAAAGCAATTGATAGTGTAGTGCATAGAGCAGGTTGAAACAGGCAGAAATGTTCGTCAAAAATAGAAATTTCCATTTGTTTGGAAGGAGGTAATCATCTTTCTTTGGGCAGACTATCTGCAAAAAGAAAGGAAACAATAAAGAGAAAAAAAATGTAAATTTATATAGCATTTAAAATAGTAAATTACCTAAATGTAGGTTTATGATTCATTCTTTCATTGTAATTTACTGTATGAACACAATAGATCAAGTCATTTGTGCATTATATATCACCAGTGCTTTTCTTCCTTGAAAATTGTTTATCTGAATATCTTTTGTGTTTTTTAAGGGAATAAAGTATTTTATTTACCTTATTATAAAGCTGATATGAATTATACAAAGATTGGTTTTAAAACTGAAAATAATTTGAGTAGTCTATCAATGACCTTGAATATATACATTTTTTTAAAAAATTAAGCATGTGTAACCAATTTACATAAGCTTTTAAAAACCAAAGTAATTCTGCCTAGAAATGGGGTAAAGTGAGATTCTTATTTTTCTCTATCAAATAATTTTAGTGTTTGAAGCATATATAATGTAATACTCTAAAAGAACATCTTATGTTTATACATAGGAAGCCACATATTGCTAAATATTTTTAATTAGTTGGCATTTGAAAGGATTAGTTACACCCATACACCCCCAGAAGAGTTTCTGTGATAGTGTATTATCTAAATCAGAATGTTCAGAACAAGCATAAAGAATTCTCAAATGTACAAGTATTATTGTAAAACAGTCCACTTGCTTTGAGCAGGAAACTGAGCTAGGAGTTTTGATTTTACAAAATGAGGTTACAAAACCTGGAGTTAGTAAATGATTTAATACTAATTTTCTCTGCTTCACCCACTTTTGAAGATAAGTCGTATTACATACACCAGGAAATTATTGGGAATATGAAAGGAATTGGCACCAAATGTGCCTTCAGCATATAGTTAGTTATGAAGGCGCTGCCTTTTTTCTGTGTCAGAGCCAAGAGCAGACATATGCCCCGTGTGCTTCTGCCAAAACTATTAGGCAGAAAACTAGCAGAATCGCTTCTGATCTTCCATTCATGATTTATGATAATGGTCGCTGTGGAAGACAAAGTCATTTATGTTTATTGAGCTCGTTTTTTTGTTTATAGTTTCAGACATTGTAGAGGGTCATACAATCCATTAGACAATATGTACAGCATTAACAATAATAGTTAAAACCCTACCAGAAACTGATGAGATAACCAAGAGCAACGACCTCCCTGTGGCTACTGTCACTGGGGTGTGGCTGGTGTTGTCAGGCTTAATGAGAGGAACATAGGCATTATTCTGAAGTCAGAGGATAGTGATATGTGGAGATAAAAGTTTGATATGTGGGTAAAAGTTTGTCTGGTTGGGGTAAAGTCATGAGTCAAGTTTACCACTAATCTTTCTGTGAAACAGTCATTCATAGGCAGCTTCTGTCTGGCCAGTGGTCCTCATTTTAGAAGCTTAGAGAGTGGGAAACAGACCTGTGATTGTATCATATGAGAAGTACAATCATAAAATTTGTACAAAGCGCTTTGGACAGGTAGGTAAAATGAGTTTTGCCTGCAGGACTTGTAGAATATTGACTAGCATCCCTTTATCTGGGTCTTCCCTGGTGGCTAAGAGGTTAAACCATCTGCCTGCAATGTGGGAGACCTGGGTTCGATCCCTGGGTTGGGAAGTTCCCCTGGAGAAGGAAATGGCAACCCACTCCAGAATTCTTGCCTGGAGAATCCCATGAACAGAGGAGCCTGGTGAGCTACAGTCCATGGGGTCACAAAGAGTCGGGCACGACTGAGCGACCTGACTTACTTACCTGTATCTAACTTGAGTATATATATATAGGTTTTGTAGCTCCTGAGAACTTTTGAGAACTGTCTTTTCATGATTTGGTCCATTGCCTCCAAGTCGAGGCCACACTCATTTCCCACAAAATGTGGAAGCAGTAGTTTGTAACCAGATAGAGCACAGTGAAGTTCAAGGATGTTTTCAGACAAGAGGCTGCAACCCTGCTTAAGCTATATTTTACATTCTCTTGGGGAGCACCCACTGGAAAAGGCTATACAGTGAGACCTCCCTGGGCCAGGACCATTATTCTTTCCCTGCTCTGTGTGTACAACACAACAATCACAGCCTTAACTCAGCAGTTATTTGTAAGGCTATGGATTTTCTCTAGCAATGTCCATCTGAAAGTTGGAACTGGCTTTTTCTAACAAACCCTCTCAATTCCTATTTCCATATGAACTGACAGAGACTAAAATGATCAGCTTTTGAAAATGCGTGCTTGTCCCTTGGAGGAGGAGGGTGGCTCCCAGTTAGTTACCCCAGTGCAGAGGGAAGCCAGCCTTGCTTTGGTTGGAAGCCTGTCCTTGAGTCCCTGTGCACACTGGTTCTAACCACGGGAGTGATTTCCTCAGTAGCAGCTACTAGTCACAGGGCTGGACGACCACATGAGACTGGCAGTGGGTTTCTTGAGACACGGTGCTGGCTGCTGGAATGATCTTCTGGGCAGAGAGTGGAGTGACTGGATGATAGATGACCTGCATCCATGCTGAATGAAGCATGGGATTGAGCAATCACAAACAGAGTTGATCAAAGAAACATGTGAAGGTCTGGCTGAGGTACAACTGTGCCAGAATATAGTACAGAGAGCCCCACACTGGCGGTGTGCTGGCCCCAAACTTCTGTTTCCTTAGCAAGAAATGGAAGATGTTGGTCTAAGTGACTTCCAAAGTACCTTTTGGATTTAGACACAGTGGTATTTTTACTCTTTGGCTGTAGACTGGGATGGTATGGAAAATAGGTTGCCTCATATTTTTAATCAAATGTGAAAACAAAAGAATTCTACACTTTCTTTGGTTATTAGCTAAATAATTAGCATTAAAATTTTTTTAAACTTGGTTAAGGTTGTACCTTAACCAAGTTTACATCATTTGTTAGTATCTTCTAAGATCTGTGTACATCATTTGTTAGTATCATCTAAGATCTGTGAGAGTTTAATAGGACACTAAGATACTAAGATGTTGTTTTTTTTAATTTGATTTTTATTTCACAATAGAACATAGTTTATTTGCGATGTTGTGTTAGTTTCCAGTGTACAGCAAAGTGATTCAGTGATATATATACATATATCCATACTTTTTCAGATGTTTTTCCCATATAGGTTATTAAAGAATATTGGACAGAGTTCCCTTTGCTATATAGTGGGTCCTTGTTGGTTATATATTTTATGTATAATAGCATGTATATTTTACAAACTTCTAATTTATCCCTCCCCCCACTCTTCCCCTTTTGTAATCCTAAGGTTGTTTTCCAAGGCTGTGAGTGTTTCTGTCTTGTAAATAAGATGATACTGAGACTGGTCTTCTTATACTCGTAATTTTGTGTATTGCTAACTCAAGTTCTGGTGGAGAGGCAAGACTGAATTTCACTTGAAGGTATATTAACTTGATCTAGAGGTTGGTTCTTTGTGAAAGATTTCTGTCTTATATGGTTCTGTGTTAAAAGAAGCTCAAAAACAGTGATTCCTACTTTTTTTGTTGATGCAGGGGGGTGGAAATGACCTCAGATTTCAAGCGGTACCCTGGAGCCCCAATAATTCTTACTATATTTGGAAAAACCTTAGGCAACTAATCTGGAAAAGGATTTATGAGGATGGCTGTGCGTGTGTACATCTATTGCGTCCTAAAATAGAAATTCCTGAAGCTCTTTTGGAGGTGGAGACTTGTCATTCTTTCAAATGCAAAAGGTTTTGGGGGTACCATTGGACCATGTGCTGACTAAGTGTTGCTTCAAAGGATGGAATATTGTTATCACTAAAGTATAGCTTTTATCTGCAAAGTTCAAAGGACTGTGAGGCTGTGGATTTATGCCTTCATGGCTCCATCCACCTCTCTGTTCACCTATCATTGTGTCAACCAAAACGCAACATTATTTCAGATTAGAACATATAGTAACATTGGCTTGTAATGCTGGCCTCACAATAACAATGTAGTACTATATAAGGAAAAAGTTAGAGAGGCTGTGAACATCCACTCTTCTCTATGCAGAAATCACAAACGGGCATATTTGGGAGGCTGAGGAAAGAAGTCCTGTGTTGACATTGGTGTGCTTACTAGTGAGGGGTGCAACTGAACAAATCCATGAGGGACTGGGGTGGAGCTTCATCCCCCTTACACAGGAGGAAAGGAAACTGTTGGTGAGAGGCTGCTTGTTTTCATTTTGCAAATGTGATACTGAGGATCTTTGGGGTCAGCTGTGTGATGAGGGCTTGCTTATCCCCACAGCAGTACAGGCTCCGTATCAACATGAGGGAATCCATCTGGTCTGGGACTCAGATTACTATCACTATACTAATACTATACCATTACTAATAATACATTGTTGCTATTACTAATGCTATACTGTTACCATTGCTATTACTGTTACTGTGACTATTACTCTCTTACCGTTGGCCCGTCATCTTCATGCAGGAGTACACACATGCATGGTGGTCATCTACATCACGTGTTCCATTCTAATTCTACGCAGGATAAACAGTGTTTGCAAGCCTCATTGGAAATATGGGAAAGAAACCCTCACACTACTTCAACCTCCTTATTTTTATTCCTTTGGTTCCCCATGTTCCTTATCTTTTTTGTGTGTTTGTTTCCTTTTAAGTGGAAGAAGACACGGAAGAAAGTTCGAGATCAGGAAGGGAATCTGTATCCACAGCCAGCGACCAGCCTTCCCACTCTCTGGAGAGACAGATGAATGGAAACCAAGACAGAGGCGAGAAGCCCGATCGGAGGAAAGAGAAAATAGGCAAAGAAAAGAAGAAAGACAGAGACAAGGAGAAGGAGAAGATGAAAGCCAAGAAGGGGAAGCTGAGGGGCTTGGGAGACATGTTCAGGTAGGTGCTACCGGGCGGGGCTGGCCCGTCCCCACTGTGAGTGCCAGGCCAGCGCCAGATGTGAGGACTTTGAGGTCAGCTGAGACTCCTCTCTAACTCCCAGGTTTCATTGCCGTGTTTTTACTTTCTTAAGGATTTCACTGGAGCTATTTCAGACCCTTTTAAAGTGCCTGAAAGATGCTATCTTGCCAACCATGTAAATAACTGTTGAGAGGAAGGAGGGACAGAGACAAAGGGCCCTCACAGCCCCTGTTTATTCTTTTGTGTGTGTGAACAATGGTTCATTGTTGACACTGAACATGGAGCTCAAGTTAGTGGTAGTGCATAAAGGCTCATTAATAACAAGTCTAAAAAAATGTTACAAATAGAGCTTCAATTAAGCTGTGTTGATTAATTTAATACTTATTGCTTCAGTCAGTAAAGATTTCATTAAATGCAGTCTCTGGCTGTTTCCTGACAGTTGTTTTTGTGCCCCTAAATTATACTCTAGGATTACTTAGCATATCATTTTTTTTACAAATCATGGCTACACAATAAAAGTGACAAGTTGTTCAGAAGTTGCTCTGAAACTCTCCCATAAATGTTCATTGGAGGTGATTTATAATATTCAGGTATTTAATGTTAAATATAAAGATTGCTTGATTGTTCCATAAATTAAAACCCTAAACATATCAAGATGATGGTTTAAAATTGAAAACAGATGGTATCACCACTTAACTCTTCAAAAAGTCGTTATCCTGCATTATGAATCCCTTCCTTTTAGCTTTTTTTAATTGTAAAATGTGAACAAGAGTTTTTATTTTCATAGAATTTCCTGATTTATGGTCCTGGGGTTGACCTCAATAACTCAGGGAGTTATAGATAAGTCAAGACCATGAAGTTGAGGACTCAAGCCCAACCTGCAGGCTATACACACACCAGATGTGTCCTGTGGATGGACTCAGCCAGAGCTAAGTCAAGTGCATGGAGGAAGTAAACTATAGGCGTAGATAACACAGAGCTTGGCCCATGAGCAGTATCAGCTTTAAATTAAATACGATCACATTTCCATATTCAGTGCTTCAGAACACTAGAATTAGCATCCTTTTATACGGGAGTTTTTCTTGTTGATATACCACTCCTCCTGAATGCATTTTTAGTCAGATCATCTTTCATCATTATATTTTCATGTCCAGGGGCACTGATGGATGGAATTGCTCTAACTGCCACTTTATTTCCATTTTGGTGTTAGTCAGAAGGCTTCTCAGCTCATAATCAGGCATCTAAATAACACACAGAAATTAGGCTGTTGCCCATCAATTAACATTGAGGGAATTTGCACCCCTGTCTTCTTTGAATCAAAAACTATGAAATTAGAGGAAACCTCCCCTAAAATGTATACATTTGGCCTGGAGACCAATCCTGCTTCTACAACCCGCTCCTGAGTGAAGTCTTCCTGAAGGCTTGTAGGTGTCCTTCATCAGCCAACCATTATCTGATGGATTCAGTGCTCTGGTCACCTCATGGAATACGAAATAAGCAAAATTCTAGTTTGTTTGTAAATTATTTTAGAAATTTATACATTATTTTAATTAGACATTATTTTTTTCTGTAACTTGCAACTCCAGAATAAGAGAGGCTTTATGGTAGAGTTTTCTTTTTGGGGCTAGAGGAATGGTGAGTGTGGGGGCACTTGGCAAATTTATTTTCTTTCAAAGGGACCCTAAATGCAACCCTATGCAATGTTTTCTGAGCTAAAAGTTCTGTAAAACATGTGGGCTTCCTTGATGGCTCAGTGGTAAAGAATCTGTCTGCCGGTGCAGGAGACGGGTTCAATTCCTGGGTCAGGAAGCTCCCTGGAGGAGGAAATGGCAACCCACTCCAGTATTTTTGCCTGGGAAATCCCACGCACAGAGGAGCCTGGTGGGCTACAGTCCACAGGGTTGCCAAGAGTTGGACACAACTTAGCGACTGCGAACATGTACACTAGATCAAATGCTATAGGTTATGCCTCTAACCTGTAGTGAAAGCCAGCTCTGTGACAATGACGACTGATTTGTAACTTCAGAGGCCTGAGTGTTCTTGAAAATCACATTTTTTGTTTAAGTGCAGCCTGAAAGTTTTTTCCTAAAAACTAAGTTTATAGCCTCCCAATGCTTAAGAATGGCTACTGAGAAACACATGGACATTCACACTTTTCTGGGACAGATATGCTGGAGTAAGCTCATGCTGACTTGTGAGAGTTGTTCAATTTTGGAAATTTTGCCACTGACTGTTAAACCCAGCCATTATTAAAAATTAGATAACTTCTATGACAAAGATAACGACTACTCAAAACTCATCACTTCCTAATCCTTTTATTATATACTATGATCTCTGCTTTTTAGGTGATTTATGCCCACTGTATCGGCAGAGCGCTGATGCTACAT